>NC_090649.1:128313909-128681409 GCF_040937935.1 Hyperolius riggenbachi | reverse complement strand
TGCCAGCTCCCCACTCAAGTTTTCTACACCTGCTGTAGTGCCAACCTGCACACCTCTTTACGCCACAACCCCCAGGGGGGTGATTAGGGTTAGGCACCACCTGGGTGGCGGTTAGTTTTAGGCAACACCGGGGAGGGGGGGGGGGGTGGTTAGGGTTAGGCACCACCACCAGCGGGGGGGCAGGCACCACCGGGGGGTGGTTAGGGTTAGGCACCACCAGGGGAGGGTTCTGTGTGAGGGTGGGGTTGGATTAAGCTGTATTGTCGAATTACGTAACAATATTTAATGTTAATATCTTTTCGTTACTATTTCTCATCTGTTTTTACATCGGTTTTCAATGTTAATAAAGCTTGGCAACTATGTTTATCGGTTTCAGAATTCGTTAATAACCGGCGCCATTTCGTTATCAACTCGGGCCCTTTTTCCACGGCGCCCTTTTTTCATGCACGCTGGTTGACAGTGTTGTCATTTCATGATGACTTAAGATTTTAGTAAACCCATATTAACAATTTAACAGCTGGTTTAGTGTTGACTATTTCTGCTGTGCCCTGCAACACTTACTAGGATGCAGCCTCCTTCTCTCTCCCTGGGATGCAGCCTCCTCCCAGGGATGCAGCCTACTCCTCCTCCCCCTCCAAGGGATGCAGCCTCCTCCCTCCCTCCCTGGGATGCAGCCTCCTCCTCCCTGGGATGCAGCCGCCTCTTCCCTCCCTCCCTCCCTGGGATGCAGCCTCCTCCTCCCTCCCTGGGATGCAGCCTCCTCCTCCCTCCCTGGGATGCAGCCTCCTCCTCCCTCCCTGGGATGCAGCCTCCTCCTCCCTCCCTGGGATGCAGCCTCCTCCTCCCTCCCTGGGATGCAGCCTCCTCCTCCCTCCCTGGGATGCAGCCTCCTCCTCCCTCCCTGGGATGCAGCCTCCTCCTCCCTCCCTGGGATGCAGCCTCCTCCTCCCTCCCTGGGATGCAGCCTCCTCCTCCCTCCCTGGGATGCAGCCTCCTTCTCCCTCCCTGGGATGCAGCCTCCTTCTCCCTCCCTGGGATGCAGCCTCCTTCTCCCTCCCTGGGATGCAGCTTCTTCCTCCCTCCCTTGGACGCAGCTTCCTCCTCCCTCCCTTGGACGCAGCTTCCTCCCTCCCTCCCTGGGATGCAGCTTCCTCCCTGGGATGCAGCCTCCTTCCCCTCTCTGGGTTGCAGCCTCCTTCCCCTCTCTGGGTTGCAGCCTCCTTCCCCTCTCTGGGTTGCAGCCTCCTTCCCCTCTCTGGGTTGCAGCCTCCTTCCCCTCTCTGGGTTGCAGCCTCCTTCCCCTCTCTGGGATGCAGCCTCCTTCCCCTCTCTGGGATGCAGCCTCCTTCCCCTCTCTGGGATGCAGCCTCCTTCCCCTCTCTGGGATGCAGCCTCCTTCCCCTCTCTGGGATGCAGCCTCCTTCCCCTCTCTGGGATGCAGCCTCCTTCCCCTCTCTGGGATGCAGCCTCCTTCCCCTCTCTGGGATGCAGCCTCCTTCCCCTCTCTGGGATGCAGCCTCCTTCCCCTCTCTGGGATGCAGCCTCCTTCCCCTCTCTGGGATGCAGCCTCCTTCCCCTCTCTGGGATGCAGCCTCCTCCCCCTCTCTGGGATGCAGCCTCCTCCCCCTCTCTGGGATGCAGCCTCCTCCCCCTCCCAGGGATGCAGCCTCCTCCCTGGCATGCAGTGCCCCCAGCTACTTCTGCTGGTCCAGTCTAATACTCACTAATGCTAGGCGGTACGTGAGCATGCATGCACTTGCCTATGCTCCATTGTGCATGGGATTGCCGTCCCCACTCTCCTGTCCATAGAAAGAATACATGTTGTATGGACATAGCCAAGCAACCAGTCTTTATAACACTTGTCCCCAAACTGTCACCCTAGGGCTTGGGTCCCGACCTCTACAGGTGCCAGTTATTGTGCATGTGTATACACCTTAAGTATCTATTGTATAGACATTGTACCGTATACCCCAGTGTGATCCAGTGTTGCATAGTACAGTAATATACAGTGAAAGGTGCACTTTGTGCAACGTTTAACTCAAGCATGATGTGTTAGTGGACATAGGAGGGTTAACGCAGTGGAATTCTTTGGCCTCACTCAAGCTGATTCTGTTATTTCCATTTGTAGGAGAATTTTCAGAATTCCAGAGAGAATTGTGTCCAGATGCTAAGACGGCTTACGTTAATAGTCAAACTCCAAAGTGTAATTTTGACTTTGCTCTGCAGAGGTCCCTTTGGCTACAAAAGATCTAAAGGTGCCAAAACAGTCCTGTCCTTCCTTTGAAGATTCATTCATAGATTGATCACTGTGTCTGCTGTGTGGATACAAAGCACCCTCTGCCAAGAACTACTCCATAGTGATTTTATCTTAGCAGGAGTTGCGCTTCAGCTTCATCTGCTTCTCAGAGCTCATGGTCTGTTTGAATTTAGAGCAGAAGGAAATGACAGCATTCAGAATAATATTGTAGGGAGGCAGTTTTGAATCAGGATGATAACATTTATTGGCTGACTTTTAAAGATTCAGGGTTGGCTCAGTGAATCGTTTAAAGTTAGCCAATAAATGGTATCATCCTGATGCATAACTTCCTGCCTTAACTGATGGCTAACACGATACAGTGCTATACTGAAAAAATCGTGTAGTAAAAATGTTTATATAGCAAACATTCTAATCCTCCCGCCCATGGCCCTCTGCTGTGCACTCCTTAGTAGATATACTTTGTGAACAGCACACCTCACTTGCTATGAATCCTTCCTGCATGGTCTAGTCTGTGTGGCTTCCAGACGTGAAATCCAATGAAGTAGTCGACCAGCAGTGAAGATTTTAAATTTACAGTTTAATTCACAAAGACAGTGAATATACAGCCATCACCCGGTGTAGGTATCCGGCGTAAGTATAGCTCTCAGGTATAAGTAGCTCTCAGATGTTCACAGTGCTGTATATTATGCTGGATACACACCATGAGTTTCCGCGTCGCACGCGGCCGTCGATACGTGTCGATTCGATTATTTCCGAACGAATTTCGATGATTTTTAGGTTGAATGCCATGTAAAGTATGGCAAATCGACCTAACGATTCATCGAAGCTTCAATCGGACAGGCCGGAAATAATCGAATCGACGCGTATCGACGGCCGCATCGAACGCGAAAACGCATGGTGTGTATCCAGCATTAAGCAGAAAATTAAAAATCTTCACTGCTGGTCGACTACTTCACTGTTGTGCACTCCTGAGGCCTGGCTCCCACTGGTAGCACTTTGATACTTAGATTGCGAAGCTGTGGCGTTTTCCAAAATCGAGAAAGTCTACAAATTTATTATGATTTCTGCAAAAGTCGCGATTTGGCCCCACATGGCTTGCGCTCGCCTGGAGATCACTCCAAAAATACTGCAGCTTGATCGCCAAGCACTGCAGTGGAACTACCGTTATAGGTTTCCACTGCTGTAGCGCTTTGCCAATGTCCAGCGATTGGCAAACGTTACTAAAGAGATGCTAGTGGATCCTACGCCTAAGAGTTGCACAGCATTTCCACTCTATACCACTCACTGGTCCTGATGTTGCTGGAGCCTTCCACTTGTCGAGTGAGTACTATGTACACAAGTAAGCAGAGATCTGCTGGCTGCAGCATAGAATGGATGGCGGACCTGACCTAAGGTCGTAGGCTTCAGCAGGATGATGCACCACCTATCTCCAAGTATGTGGGGAGGGTGATGATGATGGGGGGGGGGGCACATTTGGAAGACCCTAATTAGAGGGAGGAAAGAGTTCTGTCCCCCTTCCCCCTCTTCCTCAACAGCCTCACCATAGGTGGCTCTCATCTGCTTGTCATTCCTGGGGTTTATTGAAGAAGATGCATGTCCAACCCCAAGTCTATTGCTTATGTGCAGGGTGTTGCTAATGCAACTTAACTTGGCTGGCTATTAGTAGAAATAACCCGAGCCTCCGATTTTAGGTTCACGAACCTCAGCCAAACGTTCGATTCGCGCGAACTTTCGTGAAACGGCAATAGACTTCAATAGGAAGGCGAACTTTGAAAACTAGAAACACTTATACTGGCCAGAAAAGTGATGGAAAAGATGCTTAAAGGGGTCTAACACCTGGAGGGGGGCATGGTGGAGTGGGATAGACGCCAAAAGTCCCGGGGAAAAATCTGGATTTGACGCAAAGCAGCGTTTTAAGGGAAGAAATCACATTGAATGCTAAATTGCAGGCCTAAAGTGCTTTAAAACATCTTGCATGTGTATACATCAATCAGGGAGTGTAATTAGTGTATTGCTACACACTGACACACCAAACTCACTGGGTAGCGCACCGCAAACAGCTGTTTGTGTAGTGACGGCCATGCTGGACTGGTGTGCACCATGACGAGAGTGCAGGTGATGGCGGCTTTCCAGCCCATATAGTCAGGCTGAGGTAGCTGAATGACAGAACAGTGACTGTCCAGCTGATCAAATTTGGTCTGTCCACAATGAAGCAATGACCTCATTATCTTTGGTGTGCCACCCCCCGAGACACTCATATAGCCGGCGGTCATTGCTTCATTGTGATACGCAAGCCCTTTCACCGCGGCAAGGTAATTATCACGAAGGGGAATTGGCACATGTACATGCCTTTTTGTTTTGTTGTTGCAGCTGCAGTGCAGCCAGAAAAATTAGGCAGGCATGTACACGCACCAGAAAAATTATTATAGCGGCCGCCTGGAGTCCTGGACCCTGTTGGTGGTGGCGGAGAAGGCAGTCAAGCAGCAGAGTTGCTGTGTGGGGAGCGACTTAATCTTGGGGCAGGCAGTCACACAGCGTGCAGGCAGAGATGCTGTGTGGGGACTGACTTAGTCTTCGGGCAGGCCTGAGCATGCTTTGCAGACCAGGCATCCGTGGTCAGATAGACCCTTGACCCAACGCTGTGTGCCAGAGATGTCACCACTTGCCTTTCAACATCTTGGTACAGTTTAGGTATCGCCTTTTTTGAGACAAAATTGTGGCCTGGTATCTTCCACTGGGGTGTGTGGCTTTGCTTTTGTGTGCTGTTTTTCCTCAGGTGGTCATCCCATTGCAGTTTGTGCTTTGTAATCATGTGCCTTCGTAAGGTAGTTGGTCTTTCCACTGCTCAATTTTCGGTGGCAGAGAGTACAGATGGCATTGCTCTCATCTGAGGCAGACACACAAAAAAATGTCCACACCGCTGAGCCCTGGGGTGGGGGCGGCCGACTGAGTGTGCCAGAATCAGAGCAGGAGGAGGAAGATATGTCGCACTTCCGTGCGGAAGCTGAGAAAGATGAGGTGTACTGTGTTAAATAGTCAACTACGTGCTGACAATATTGGGGGTTGATGGCACGTGCCTTCTTCTGAACACTGTACTTTGGTCGAGGGCCGCACGAAATCACGACAGCGCGACCTCAAACAGACCTGCCAGGTGGCCTGCCTCTGCCGTTTGTTTTGTCCATATTGGGGGGATGAAGTCAAAGGTATGCACTGACTTGACTAATACAATGTGCAGTCACACAGGTGCAATTAACAGGTATGCACGGAGTGGTATATCGCACTGCGTGCACTCACGTAGGTGGGTGGGTGCACAGTAAACAGGTAGGTATATGCAGTGGGTATTACAATGTGCACCTGTCACACACAGACAGGTAACGGACAGGCACAGTGACACTGCATGCGCTCACGTAGGTGGGTGGGTGCACAGTGAACAGGTAGGTAGGTATATGCAGTAATTACAATGTGCACCTGTCACACACACAGGTAGTAGTCAGTGTATGTGCTGGGTCTGCCTGACAGTGGCACACACAGTAGCAATCACTAAGGCTGTCTATTCAAAACAAATGTCAGTGTAACACACACACACAAAAAAAAATAGATCACAAGAACAAGATTAGCTCTCAAAAGAGCTGTTACGGGGGGCTTTTTTTTAGCAATAAGAATCAGCAAGGGCCATCTAAGAAGCCTACAAGAGCCTGACTAAGCTTTCCCTATGAGAGTCTGCAGCAGTTTTCCCTTCTCTAATTAATGCAGGCACACGAGTGAGTGAAAAGCCTGACGCTGCCTCCCTTTTATAAGGGGAGGAGTGGCTCAAGGAGGGAGTGTAGCCTGATTGCCTACAATGTGCCTGCTGACTGTGATGTAGAGGGTCAAAGTTGACCCTCATGATGCCCTATGGGGGTGAATCGAACTTCCGGAAAAGTTCGCGTGCGAACGCAAACCACGGAAATTCGCCGGGAACCGTTCCGGCCATCTCTAGCTATTAGTACACATGATGGGCAGATCTGGGAAATGAGTGATTACATGATCTATTGCCAGACAACAGCGGATGCAAATTGGCTCACTGCACACACTGAGGCTAAGCAAAGCCCTTTGAGCTTGCATACCCCCGAGGGGTGTACCCTTGGCAGTGGTCTTGCGCACTCCCTGAGGTATGCGTACCACGTGTTGAGAAACCCAGAGTTAGAATATCTGTCAGATTATTATTCCTGTCTGGGATCTGCTCCTCATAACACAGAGAGCACCCCTCAAATGCCTGATACATGGAAATGACCTGAACAGAATGGCTGAATTCACTTACCCGTGGCTGAGCTGCGAGTCTTGCTTAGCAAAAAGTGTTGTGCGGCATATGAGTAGCGGTTGGCAGCAGCTAATAGGCATCTGTGCTTTAGCCACCGTTCTTGGAAACTGTCAGCTGCCAGGGAAACATCACTGAGGCAACCACATATCAAGCACCAGTCTGAAGAGTAAAATGGGGATGAAGCCTTGCATAATCACACCGCCACGTGCTTGTTCTCATTTATGTATTTATAAGCTGCAGAAGCTGTCCTACAACTTTATGAACACCTGAAAAGTCCAGGGGACCATTTGTAATCCTCTGATGCTGAAAGCTGTTACCAGACTTCTTTGTTTCCTAACAAATCTCTGTTTTGTTTGTGCAGCCAAAGACCACAGGCCAGGCATTGCTGAGCCAACTGTTCACTCATCTCAATGTGGTGGAGACAGACTATTTTGGCATCGAGTTCCAGACAGCACAATTGCAGTGGGTATGTATTCCTACTACGTGTCCTTATACGTTCTTCTCTACTCATTCTGCATCTTTGCCAACTTACTAGCGTGATAAAATGAAGAACTAATACGGTTTTGTTGCTTCTACTGTTTAGCTTCAGTACTTAATATTAGCTCCTAAATGTGTGTTATTTATGTTATTTATGCTAAACAAGCTACACTTGTTTAGATTTGCAATTACCTATAGACAACCACCTCCAGTTGGCCGATTTTGTGTATTGACAGAGACCTTAAGCCCCGTACACACGCGCAACCAAACTGCCTGGTTGTCATCTGATTTTGGTCTGTTGCTATGTGTACGCATGGCAAACTACTAGACAAGCAACTGATAACATGCGGTTTGCCCGATCCATCCGGTGGATCAACTCACACGGCTGTTGGACTGATATAGTCCTGTTGTGCACTTGTGTACATTGTAACAACGTACTTGTTTTGAATGTTTGAATGCGGCCATGTCGTGCATTCCATCAATCGTGCAGTTTGTTGGACGTGTGTACGCACCTTTAGACCACCACGGAATGTGTGATGAACCTTACTGCTCTCACGTTCCCATCCTTCCTTAGGCTGTGCTCCCACTTGAGCTGAGAATGGACTTCTTTTTTTTTTTGTCCATTTTCCGCTTATCGCAAAACTTCACTCTTGTCACTCTTCACGCTTGTCAATCTGCAATGGATCTGTTGGATCCCTTGTGGTAAGTGGGCCACACCATTTCATGCAGATTTATGTAAACTTCTATGCAAATTAATGCAGCTTGAAAATGGACCAATCACTTTAAACCTGGGTGGGACTTGATTGGTCCATTTTCAAGCTGCATATATTTGCATAAAAATTTACATACATCTGCATGAACTCGAAAATATGTGCAACTCATTAGTCATCCCCACTGTCCATACGTTGTGCAGCAGCAGATGGGAACCGAGCCTCAGGAGATATTATCAGCAAGTCCTGTTAGGAATCACAATCTGATAATGAGGACTGCAGTAAAAAAACTCGAAACCTGGAGGTGATCCTGGGTGGAAAGCGAACACTCAAAAAGCAGGTATCCGCTGTCAAGTCTGCATTCTTCTACCTTAGAAATATAGCAAGAATTAAACACCTACTCCCAGTTGGAGACCTGCCTATTCTAGTTCATGTATTTGTATCCTCCCATCTGGACTACTGCAAAGCCCTATTCATCAGATCCCTGGATAAAGTTCTGTGCCCCTTTCAACTAGTACAGAATGCAGAAGCCAGATTCCTAACCAATGACCCCCCCCCCCCCCCCCCCTTAGCGCTCACATCTCCCCAGTACTGCAAAATCTTCACTGGTTACCGGTGGAATGGAGAATCTGTTTTAAGATCTGCCTGCTGACATTCAAGGCTCTACACCTCCTGGGACCCAAATATAGAACTGATCTATTGGCACTATATGCCCCTCCACGCACCCTCCGCTCTGCCAATCAGCTGAATCTGGTTATTTCCAGGCCCCATTGGGTACATGGGCCTTTTCCCATACAGCCCCTATTGTATAAAACTCACTCCCACAATCAGTGCAAGAGGCCCTATCTCTGGACAGCTTTAAGAAAAAGCTAAAAATCCATCTCTTTTCCAGAGCCTTTGAGATTGCAGAATGCAGGGTCACTGGGCTTTGAGTCCCCAGGGAGAAAAGCGCTATAAAAATATTATTAAATATTCATATGGCCTTGCCTACCCCGATCTCCTGCTTGTGGCTCTCCATTTTGCAGGGGTCAGCCAAGATCGGTCACACAAAGGACGTACATGTCTGGTCTATTACAATTGTAATGTTAATTGGAAATGCCATAGTTTCATTAGATTTTAATTAAATTGATGTTTGTATTGATTCTAGCATCTATTGAAAATATAGAAAAGTGGATAGAAAATTGTGGATATATAGACATCCAGTATAGATCCATCGCCGCTGGGGGCTCCGAGATGTAAGAAAACAATAGGGGATTTCATTCTTCAGCATTTATGTAAACCTGAAATTCTGGTTTTAAGTTGATCTAGGCGTGCTATGAAAAGCATTTTGTAATTTATTAATTTTTTTAATTTATATGTGCAGTTGAACTTTTTATTTTAAAATGAAAGGTACAGAGAAAAAATAATCAGACACCCAGAGCAATACAGTACAATTCTTAAGGTTATACAAGAACACTTAAGCACAATGATAAACATCAAGATATCATAAAGTATGCAGTACTATGTCTGAAGTAGCCCAACCTTTAATAATTCGGATTGCTTCTTTATGGGTATTGTAAACCCGCACTGCTCTAGAGTTTTATAAAGATGAGAAAAATGGTCTGGGCCAGCCCCTCCCCCCAACCCAGAGCCACATTATCCAGGTCACAGAATCTGCTATTTTAGTCTAGTACAGGTATGAAATTAGAACTTGTGGGGTCCATAATGTTATCTACCCAACCCCCCAACCATTTTGTAATTTAATGATGGAGCTAATAGTCGGCACAGTGTAGCAGTGGATGGCACTCGCCCTACTGCACTAGGATCTCCAGTCCTGGGCCACTACATGTAGTTCCCGACTTACGAACGACCCACTGATATGGACGGCATGGATTCTGTGGGTTAAACATTTTTTTTACAAATTGGACTTTTTAGGTAGTTTTTGAGAAAATTTGATTAAAAAAAAATATATTTTAAACTTGTATAAGCAGGTACAGGGGCGACACTGGAGGCACAGGGGGAACAAAGGAGGTATAATGGACAGAGGTAGCACAGTGTACCGACTTAAGAACTGATTAGGGTTAAGAACGAACCTACAGTCCCTATTTCATTTGTTAACCAGCTAATACTTGTACCTGAATTGTTTCACTAACAGGGTTATCAGCAATCCTTCCTGTCGGTTCACTAATAAGCAGTGGCTGGTATTGTGGGAGTTTACTACAGCTGATGCTAGCTTGTGCCCCCTCCATGTAACAGAACAGGCAGCGCAGATGTTTGTACAGAGCCGGTTCCAAAAATAATTCTAATGAACATCACACATTCGGTGTGGCTGCGTTGGTCGTCTCTCACTTTCCCTGTTCATCCTCCTGTCACGCTGTGTTTTTTCTTTTTCTCTTTCATTCTCTCTCACCCCCTCCATTTGCTTTATCTCCCTCCTCCGTTTTCTTTCACTGTTTCCCTGCATCTCCCACTCCTTACAAGCCTAAAGGTCATTATTTTGGACACCAGTTTAGACCAGAGGACATAGTTGAGCCAGTATACTTTATCTTTCTGGAGTTCACAGAAGAACCTATAGAACCAGCAAATCAGTTGTGTGGGGAATCATTTGGCATTTCTGTCCGTACCCCAGTATATCAGGGGTTCCCCTCACATTATTCTTAGTGTGGTTGCTAAGCTTTTAGGAGAAAACTCTGAGCACTGTTTCCTGTACCAGATCATGTGCTGTGTTTAATTGGTTAAATGTTGGGTGGATAACATAAATAATCTGCAAGCTGATTTGCTGGCCTGTGTGAAGTGGAAATTCAGCAGATGGAACTTTGCCTGCCATTAGCGTATCCAGCTCTGGGCAGCACACATTTCCATTACAGTTTTGGTGTTGATCTCCAAGCTGTAGGTATGTATTTAGTTTATTGTAGGAATGGAACTGTAGCAAAAAAGCTGATCCAGTGAGATTAAACTGACTTCAGTGAAGCTGCCTCCCCACAGTGCTGCCATTAAAGCCTGGAGTCCCTTCACTTTGTCTGATTTATGAAAGCTGGCATATACCAGTTACTGTAATATCACAATCTAATCCATAGTCATAGGTCTATATATGTATCATAGTCTAGGGCAAATTTAGGGGGAAGCCAATTGATCTGTATGTTTTTGGATTGTGGGAGGAAACTGGAGTGCCCGGATGGAACTCACACAGACACTGGGAGAAGATACAAACTCCACGGGGATAGTGCTGGGATTTGAACCAGGGACCCAGCCCTGCAAAGCGAGAGTGCTAACCACTACGTCACCGTGCTGCCCACATAGAGGCAGTTTTCCCATAAACCTCATGTGGCAGCATACATTATTTTTGAGGAGGAGAGTGAAAGCATAGAAATTTGTGAAATCGAAGCAGATTTGAAACCTGGCAAGCAGCACAGGAGCCCCAGGTGTGCATCATGACCAATGCGCTACCTGCACAGAGAATGTATAGCATGCATATTTCCTCCCATGTACCAAAAACAAACTGATAAGTTGCAGTAATTGGTTCACCTCTAATTTGGGCGTGGATAATGGCAGGTCATATGACTGTGTTAGTGATTAGATTGTGAACTCCTCTGAGGGACAATTGGTGACATGACTATGTAATAGAGTATGATCGCAGTATATTCAGTATTAATATGCACTGACGCATGTGTATCTCCACCTTAACAAACCTGAATAACATTTAAGCTTGAACTGACATGGGACATGATGAGAGAAAGTTGGGTACATATACTGTAGTACTAAGCCTACTTAAAGCTTGTCTGTGTCCACTTTTTTATTTTCTGCATTCAAAGAGTAAAGCCCTGTACACATGTACAAGGACTGTTGGCCGGAATATGGACTCCATACCTCAGGCAACAGTTCGGAGCCGAGGCTGTACAGACATGTCACTAGCCTGAATGCTAGTGAGGCATTTTGTTGCTATCGAGGGGTTAGGAGAGTAGGGTTGGTGCACTTATGGAGTGGCTTCCAGTGGGCGGGGAATGATTGGGAATCTCCTGGGCATCAGATGTACTAATGCGCACACACACACACACACGCCTGCTCTATTACATACATTTCTATTGTTCATGCCGCTCCGGCGCTCGCCACGTGTCGTCACACAAGCAACGCTCGTCAACCCTCCGTTACACACACACCCCTCCCCCCCCCCCCCCCCCCTCCGATAGCAACACAACACGTCATCTAAGCAGCTGACATATGTGTGTGCAGCCCAGCCCAGTGTTTTCTCCCAAAGGGGTCAGGTTCTGATCCCCCGACAGCTACATTCGTCAAGGCCTCTTTCACGTAATGCGTGCTCGAACCTGTGCGTTATGACCTATAGTGTGATGTCGGGAAGTTGTGGTGCGACACTGATAAGCAGCACTAGTTCTAATTCACCTGACGGGAAAAACTGGCGCTGGATGATTAAAAGCTCCCTGGAATGCTTTGTCTAATGTGAAAGTTAACATGAAAGTCAAGTACATTTTCATGTTAACTTTCTAAACGCATCCTAGGAGCAATCTGTCAAAACGCACTGATCTGCTCCTAGTGTGAAAGAGCCCTGAAATATCTGGCATGCTGGATGTTTAGGCCGATCACGTCAAATCCAGCACAGGAGATTTGGGCGCAGCCGGCACCACCATACACCGTAATAGGAATTACAGCTATAGCAGCGCACAGTGAGTAACTTCGGTGCCGTCAGAAGACAGAGCTGAAGTTGCTTTTAAAACACTGTAATTTGGCCGTTAGCAATAGCTGGAAGCCAAATTACATCCTTCCCCACCATCCACGTGGACCTGGAGGGGGAATAGTAATTATCGCCGCCAGGACTTGTGCAGGAGCAGGCTGAGCCGTATATCGGCTGTATCCTGCGCCCAAGTCTCCCAGCGGCGATCTCACTCGTAGGCCTTTAGGCAATGTTGATGGTGCTCTTACACACACTACAGATTCTCATCTAAGGCAGTCTTCATTGGCTGCCTTGGCCAAGCTGCTAAACATTTCAATAATTCATTATCTGATATTTTCCGACCAGGCTTTTAATTTTTTACCCAAAGTATTAAAGCTAAAACTGGAATAGAATGGAGTCTGGTTTTCCATAAGCTATAACACATTTCACAGTTTAATACAGCTATAGAAGTATAAATAGCACAAGGCTGTTTCCTGTGGGCAACTATAGTATTAGTCCTCAGTTTCCATAAACCGGCTGCTCTGCGAGGATTCGGAGTTCTTGCTGATGTTGCTCCACGTCACTGCAGCCTTGCGATTGGTGCTAACAGCAATTATGCACTGCATGTTTTTCAGCTAACAGGACGAAACCACAAGTACGTATTTCATTTAAATGCCGCATAGCAGACGGAAGTGACAGCAGTTAAAATAAACCCTTTCATTTTTGCAAGTGAACATATGATTTGTCATTATTGCGTTGATGTTTGGTATGTGTTCTACATAATGAGTGGTAGCAAGTTATACTCTGTTAACAGATCCACCCGTAACAATCTGTTTTTAATTATTACAATATAGCTTTGTCAATGCCCATAAAAAGCAAACTCTCCAATGTTTTCCTATTTTAGGTGTGGTTGGAGCCTCTAAAATTTGTGTCCAAGCAGCTGCGCAGTAAGTTTACTTATTGTTCTATCTGGGTGGGCGATTGCTCAGTTTTCATGAACCTATGTAACAAGAATACAGTTTAGCTGATATAGGTTCCTGATACACAGCAATGTAGTAAAGTTGCCGTGCACAGGGAGCTATTGTTGGGGGAGCACTTTGGCTGCTATACACAATGCATCTCCACTTCTTGTTGGGCTTACATTAATGTTGTGCAACCTGCAGTAAACACCAGGGCGCTAGTCTAGTTTAGAGGACCCAGCAGGAAGCCTCATAGAGAAATTCCACTTACGTGATTTGGTGGATGGCACGTTCTGAAACCTTTTTGTTTCAGATAGGTTGTAGTAAACTACGCCTACACTATTCGTCCAATCACAAAGCTTCGTGCTGTAAAGGGTTCTGTGATTGGAGAACTGTTGAGGTTTCCTGCTGGGTGTCCTATAAAATAGACTAGTTAACCTCCTTGGCTGTACGCAGTTTCAGCGGCTGCATCCATGGGAGGGATTTTTTTAAATGAAAAGTGTTTTTGTTTATGTTAGCTAGCACTAGGCTAGCTAACTACGTGGCCCAAGTCCCCCGGCACCTCTCTGACCCCCCACTCGCCGCCGGCTATATTTACCTGTCCACGATCCCGCGAGAGCCGCAGTTTCCCAATTAGCTTCACTCGTCGCTATGGCGGCGATCCGACATGACGTCATGCGCAGTTCCGATCCTCCCCATAGTGAAGCCAAGTGCTGATTGGGAGGCTGTGCCATCGCGGGATCCCTGGGGGTACGTATACCGGCGGTGATCGGAGGGACTTGGGCCACATAGTTAGCTAGCCTAGTGTTAGCTTAAAGTGAACCTTAAGTCAGAAAAAAAAATGAGTTTTACTCACCTGGGGCTTCTACCGTGCCCTTGCAGCCACTCACTAATCCTCTCGTCTCCCGCTGCCAGCTAGTTTCATTTTTGCCGATAGGCCCGACAAGACTGGCCACGCGTAGCTTTTTCCGCATTCCCGACTGCAATTAGCGCTATTGCGGGCGTAATGCGGCAACGTGTATTTCTGTATGCCTTGCGGCCCGCAATAGCGATAATTGCAGTCGGGAATGCGGAAAAAGCTACGCATGGCCAGTCCTGTCGGCAAAAATGAAACTAGTTGGCAGCGGGGGACCAGAGGATTAGTGACTGGCTGCGAGGACACAGGACTGCTGCAGGGGGCTGGTAGAAGCCCCAGGTGAGTAAAACTTTTTTTTTTCTTACTTAAGGTTCACTTTAACAATAGGCAACAGATTTTATTTAAAAAAATCCTTCCGGGGCGATGTGATCCCCTGCGGCGGCTAGCCCGACACTGTGTCAGGCTTACCGCCAGGGAGGTTAAGTCAAGTACATTTCTCATCCTTTTCCAGTGGTACCTGTTGCTCACTAAGATGTTTTCAACATGTATATTTCTGGAAAGTTTGTGAGCACTCCAGATGAATGAGACCGTAAACCTCTGATATTCAAATAAGTCATAAAAGTAGATTGGAAAACCTAGTTAAAAATTGAAACAAAGGTGACAATCATTGGCCATGTTATGCTCAGATCACCATGAGGGTAGGGTAATTATTGGGGAAAAAAATCATACTAATCCAGTTATGTATAATGCCTGGAGAAGAGGCTTAAAGTTTCAAAAGCTTGTACAAAATGATGAACAGTCTGTCATTGAGTTGTATTACCTGAATCAACATTAGTTGGCTTTATAGCAGCAGATCTTCTCCACGACTAACACCAGACCATACCTCACTAATTTAACCCTGGTAATACGCACGTCTACGCAAACAAAAGGGGTGCCAAGGGAAAAAAAAGTTTTCCGCCAATGAAAGCTAACTCTAACCCTATTCTCCCTCTGAACTATCCCTCTACCAATGCCTAACCCTAACCACCCACCCCTCATGGCTAACCTTAACCAACCCCCACCTTATCTAACCTTAACCACCCCCCACCCCCACAGCTAACCTTAACCGTCCAATCCCTCCTTCGGCTAACCTTAACTGTCCCCCTCTGCCAATCTGCCGCAAAAGTAAAAAGTCGGAAAACTGCTAGTTGTCGATAAATCATAGGCTCCGAGATTTCGCCTTAATGTCGATATTTCAATGGGCACCTATGACTGCACTCAAACTTGGGCCGATAACAGGCGCCCACATTTTCATGACCCCATTCATGCTGTGTTTCCAGGGGACACCTACTGTAACCATTGTCAGATGAGTTATTGTTCGCTGTACAGGCATCTGTATACAATCAATTGTGCATGATTTCTATTTGCAGAACCGAAAAATTCCAAAATGCGTCTGGCTGTGAAATTTTTCCCCCCTGACCCTGGCCAGCTGCAGGAGGAATACACAAGGTTAGATCTGAGACAAAGTGATGTTTAAGTTACTGTTAGACATGATGTACACTGATCATTTTCTGCTTTGCTATAGATACCTTTTTGCCATGCAAATCAAGAGGGATCTTGTTGAAGAGAGACTGGTGTGCAGTGACAACACTACAGCACTTCTTATTTCATTGCTCCTGCAGTGTGAGTATCCAACCTGTGTAGCATGACCACACTGTGAATTGGGCTGCTGTCTTGTAGGCAAGCAGCTGTATTATTGGTAACATAGCCTTGTACAGTGGTCTGCAAACTTGGCTCTCTAGCTATTAAGGAACTACAAGTCCCCCAATGGCTGTCAGATTCCTGCAATGCATTTTGGGACTTGTAGTTCCTTAAAGGGGAACTGAAGAGAGAGGTATATGGAGGCTGTCATGTTTATTTCCTTTTAGACAATACCAGTTGCCTGGCAGCCCTGCTGATCCTCTGCCTCTAATACTATTAGCCATAGCCCCTGAACAAGCATGCAGCAGATCAGGTGTTTCAGTGGTTCAGACTTATAAGTCTGATCTGACAAGACTAGCTGCATGCTTGTTTCTGGTTTTAATCACTGCAGAGAAATAGACCAGCAGGGCTGCCAGGCAACTGGTATTGATTAAAAGGAAATAAACATGACAGCCTCCATATACCTCTCTCTTCAGTTCCCCTTTAACAGCTGGAGAGCCAAGTTTGCAGATCACTGGTCCTAGTACTTGTTAAAAAATAAAAAATCTCTTGAGTAAAATGTTGTAAGTGCATTTTGGATCTGATGGTACTGCCTTCGACAAGATGTTAACACCCCCCACCATTGTGCATCTGGCCCACTACCACCATTAAATTCCTCCCCACTGCTGAGACAGCTGCTGGGCTTGAAGTCATGTGCCGGTTAGCGCAGAGCCTGGCAGAAACAGGGCTACCATTGGTTAGATCAATGGGAATCCTACCTAGTAACAGGGAGGAATTTCATTGATCCACCACTCAGCGAACCACTGAAAATCCTCCCTGCTGCTAGGAGGATTCCAGCTGGTCTTTTGCAATCCATTGATAGCCCTATGATTCTGACGGGGCTCAAATACCGTCACTGGTCTCCAAGCCCAGCAGCAGCCAGTTCACGTGGAGGACCCGAATGACGGCCAAAGACAAAGCAGACAGGTGAGTAGATTCGTAATGTAGGGGGGAAACGGCCTAGTGAAAAGGAAACTGTTCCCATAAGCTTGCACTGATTTTGTGAGCATCCACAGCACATGCAGGCAGAGGCATAGCACCCGGTGACAGACATTTTTGCGCCCCCCCTCCCGATGTGCCCCTCTTTAATAACCTTTTTCTGCTGCTAACGCTTCTGCACTCCTCTGCAGAGGGAGCAAGAGAAGCAGGGACACTTCAGGCAGCCAGTAAGCCACCTCTCATACACGTGGGGGTGCAACAGCAGTGCTGAGGTCCCCCCTTGCCCACCCATAGCTACGCCTCTGCATGCAGGCTCCAGAGAAACTGCACCAGACAGAAATGTGCGTTCACCTGCCACTTCCTTTCCACTCCGTTGTACCTGGCAACTGTAAATTGATTCTATGCGTAACATAGCATCCGTTTAAACATGCGCTTCTGCCCCACTGAATCACAGAGTTTTTGGGCCTAGCATGAACGGGCCCTCACATATTAGTATCAACTAACTTAACTAACAACATTCTACTCAAGCATAAGAATCTTAGCTTCTTTGACAGAAGCCAAATTGTCTTTTTGCTCTGAATCACTCACTGAGCCCTGCATCTGGCATCTTCTGGCACATAGCCCCACCCTCTTGCAGAAAAGAGCTGTGGCGGTGGCGCTTTCTCTATCTCGGATAGAGAAAGCGCCATGGTGTTTTTGGCAAGGGATGGGGCTACACGCCAGAAGTCGGCAGACACGGCGCTGCGGAAGTGATTCAGAACAAAAAAGACCCGGCACGTAATTATAACTTTTAACTTTAGTATCCATAGGATGTTAAATTTACACTGAATTGTTTTTGTCACACAAGAGACTTGTTAGTTGCAACTAGTCACAGCTGTTGAGCAGATGCTGCTGATGTTATCTAGTGAAGTTTTTTTAAAAAAAACTATAAGAGCAGAGCAGCAGCAAGTAATTGTTGTCATCTGTCATAGCTGTTAGCAGCTGCATTGGATACCATTAGAAATGGCTTAGAATCCTAGTAGCAGCAGCAGCATATGCCAATCCCATCATATAGACGGGTTGAATCGTTTGTTTCTGACAGGCTCGATCTGATTGGCGATCGTTTTACTGAAATCAGATCAGACCTAATAAGCAATAAGCAATTCAACCCATTTATCTGAAGGAAAATTGCATGGTGAGTACCGGGCATAAGGGTCCATTTCCATTACACGTATTTCTGCATTTTTCCATACACAGAAACACTTATGATCTGAAAGCCCATGTTCAACAATGGACTGGTTTACATTGATTATTTTTTTGCTAGCAGAAATTAAGAAAAAACCCTTACTGCTGGTTTTCCACACAATGCTGGTATTTCCCCAAAATGTATCGTTCTGCCACTCTGGATGCATGTTGTGTAATATATACATTTGTGCATGGTATTCCTAAGGGAATGTACATGAAAATGTGTGAGCGAAGACTGTAATAAGTGGGAATGCAGCTTTTATTAGTCTATGGCTTTTAAAGTGCAGATTTTGGGGTACATGGAGGGCTTTACATTTCGTGATATTGTAAACTTTAGGAAATATTAGTTTTTCACTCATTTAAAGTTGACATCAAGGAAATTTGGCTGATAAGTCCCTGATTATATGTCTGGACAATTCGACTGAAACTGCAGTGCCATCTGCTGGTGATTTTTTTTTTTCCCCGCAACATAACTTGTATGTAAACAATTCTATTCTACCATTCTATAAAGACTATTTGAACTTCTTAACTGGACTTCTGTCTGCCGACAGGGCTAGTTCTAGACTTTTTGCTGCCTGAGGCAAACTTATGAGGATGCGCCCCTCCCGATTTGGAATGATTACACCGCACCCGACAATTTACACTGCTTCATTTAATGTTCTTAGTCAGCAAGGGAACTTATGCAATAACTTGAGACGTGACATGCTGCAGCTCAACACAATAACACGCTGGCTGTGAGTCTGTGACAAATAAACTGCTCACCCTCAGCCATTTGGCCGTCCTCCATTCCTCCTCAGTCAGGACATCACTGCCACCTCCTCCCTTCTGCCGTGCAAGTCAAATGAGACCCTTTCACTGCTGCTCTCCTGCCTTCCTCCTCCTCACTCACTGTCAGACTCCTCACACAGTAGAACATGCTGCTTTTCTCCAATGATGACCTCTTCACCTTGCTCGCTCTCCTCACCTACTCTGACTGCATGCTGTAAGTGTAAACACAGAGTACAAACATGCTGCCTCTGTAATATCTGTGCCTGATGCAAGTGTTTCACCTTGCTTCATGAGAGAACCGGCCCTGTCTGCCAAACAGCAGAGTGGTGGTAGAGGGTACTTTATCTCATTGTCTTTCTGACACTGGTTTAATGACATTTTCATTTGTATTTAGATACTTCTGGATTTAAGTCACAGTAAAGTTAGGCTAGGTTCACATTGGCATTGATTCCTTCCGTTCATCGTTTGGGGCGTTTTCACACTGAGTGCTGAAAAAAGGGAGCATTTTAACTGATCAGTTGTTGTTGTGAAAAAGCCTCTTTTAAAACGCATCTCATGTTAACTGAGCCTTAGCGGACACACTGAACAGAAACCTTGTTTTCAGTGTATCCGTTTAGTGGATGTACTGTATATAGCATGCCATCCAAAACGGAAACGTACTGCCTTAAAACAGAAGGGGTTTGTGATTATTAACTTAGGAGAGCTCATATCAGGTTTCCCATCACTGCTGAGCATGCAAATTATCTCTTTGTTTTCCCTGAAAGCCTAAACACACCTCTGGAACTGTTAGAATGCAGCAATGTTTCAGCTTGTTAACTAACTCTGGGTGTTTCAAGTCCTACCCCATAGAGCCACATGAATCCATGCTATGCACTGATGAGGACCAACCAATCTGAAACAGTCTGTATGCATGTTGGATTAGTGTAGCTCTGTACAATTAACAAGCTGACATATCATTGTAGTCCAGTGGTTATGGAGGTGTAGCTAGCTTACAGGGACAGCAAAAGATGATTTGCGTATTCAGCAGTGATGCGCTGGGAGACATCTTGGAGCTCACTCCAATCTGAATTATCACAAATACCTTTTGTTACAAGAAGGCAAATTTCGGTTTTACAAAGCATTTCAGTAAGAGGGCTTTTGGGGCCTATTTAGCCCCTTACACACTCCTAGCAGTTCTGGTTCACCACGAGGTCGCTGGGAAATACTAAACATAGCATGTCATGTAAAACGTATGCATTATCCATTAAATTGGACCATTATTGTGTGCCACATAGCCTTGTATTGGAACAGGAAGTATGGATCTGTTCATAAGGACAAGTCAAAACAGGTGCTTTGCTTAGCATAGGATCCCTTTATGTGTCCATTTACCCGCTGCCTTCCGATCCAATAAACAGGTTTTTTTTTAGTGCCAATGTGATCTGAGCCTTAGTCTACTATTATTAGACAAAACAGAAAACATTTATATTGGGTTTTTCTCCTGGCAGAATGGAGGCACTTCAGGGCTGCAGCCACTTAGGGGCGTGCACCACAGGCGGCCAGGATCATTAGTAAGCCTTGCCCAAAGACTCTTTACTGTTTTATGTACGGGCTTGAGCCGGGTATCGAACCCTGGTCAAAGGCTCAAATCCCACAACAAAGGCAACAACCTTACCAGTACACTACTTACCTGCTTGTCTCACAAACCCTGCTAAGTGTTGATGCATAGAAAACTGAAAGGAGTGACTAGAGACATCATCATGTCTAATAGAAAGTAAACACTAGCAGTATAGTTTATATAAAGGAATAGTTTGTGCCATTATGCCCTATGTTTACCTTACACGCATCATAGGGAATATTGATACAGCTGGATGAATTTTTACAGTCTTCTTTTACTACTAATCTTTAAGCTTGAGTTTCATCAAAGTGTACCCTGTGTTACAGCTGAGATTGGGGACTATGATCAGAAAGTGGACCTGGAGCATCTGAAAACCACTCCGTATGTACAGCGGCAGGACGCTCTGGAAGATCGAATAATGCAGTGCCATCGTGAGCAACTGTGAGTCTTATAGCGTAATAGTCATATATTATTATAGGACATTATCTGCATGGAGTTGGTAGGTTCTCCCCATATTTTAATTGCTTTCCTCCTATATCTCAAATACTTTGGTAGATTTATTGGTTTCCCCCTTTTCCCAATACTGGCCTTAGACTATGATCATGGTAGCAATTAAATTGTGAGCTCTTCTGAGAACAGTCAGTGACATGACTTGTGAGTTCCTCTGTGGACAGTCAGTGACCTGACTTGTGAGCTCCTCTGAGAACAGTCAGTGATATGACTTGTGAGCTGCTCTGAGTACAGTCAGAGACATGACTTGTGAGCTCCTCTGTGGACAGTCAGTGATATGACTTGTGAGCTCCTCTGTGGACAGTCAGAGACATGACTTGTGAGCTCCTCTGTGGACAGTCAGTGACATGACTTGTGAGCTCCTCTGAGGACAGTCAGTGATATGACTTGTGAGCTCCTCTGAGAACAGTCAGAGACATGACTTGTGAGCTCCTCTGTGGACAGTCAGTGACATGACTTGTGAGCTCCTCTGAGGACAGTCAGTGATATGACTTGTGAGCTGCTCTGAGGACAGTCAGAGACATGACTTGGAGCTCCCTTGTGGACAGTCAGTGATATGACTTGTGAGCTCCCTTGTGGACAGTCAGTGATATGACTTGTGAGCTCCTCTGAGGACTGTCAGTGACATGACTTGGAGCTCCCTTGTGGACAGTCAGTGACCTAACTTGTGAGCTCCTCTGTGGACAGTCAGTGACATGACTTGTGAGCTCCGCTGGACAGTCAGTGACATGACTTGTGAGCTCTTCTGAGGACAGTCAGTGACCTAACTTGTGAGCTCTTCTGAGGACAGTCAGTGACATGACTTGTGAGCTCTTCTGAGGGCAGTCAGTGACCTGACTTGTGAGATCCTCTGAGGACAGTCAGTGACCTGACTTGTGAGCTCCTCTGAGAACAGTCAGTGATATGACTTGTGAGCTGCTCTGAGGACAGTCAGAGACATGACTTGTGAGCTCCTCTGTGGACAGTCAGTGATATGACTTGTGAGCTCCTCTGAGAACAGTCAGTGACATGACTTGTGAGCTCCTCTGTGGACAGTCAGTGACATGACTTGTGAGCTCCTTTGAGGACAGTCAGTGATATGACTTGTGAGCTGCTCTGAGGACAGTCAGAGACATGACTTGGAGCTCCCTTGTGGACAGTCAGTGATATGACTTGTGAGCTCCCTTGTGGACAGTCAGTGATATGACTTGTGAGCTCCTCTGTGGACAGTCAGTGATATGACTTGTGAGCTCCTCTGAGGACTGTCAGTGACATGACTTGGAGCTCCCTTGTGGACAGTCAGTGACCTAACTTGTGAGCTCCTCTGTGGACAGTCAGTGACATGACTTGTGAGCTCCGCTGGACAGTCAGTGACATGACTTGTGAGCTCTTCTGAGGACAGTCAGTGACCTAACTTGTGAGCTCTTCTGAGGATAGTCAGTGACATGACTTGTTAGCTCCTCTGAGGACAGTTAGTGATATGACTTGTGAGCTCCTCTGAGGACAGTCAGTGATCTAAACAAAACATGAAGAAGCAGAAGTGTGCACCAATATCCTCTATCAAATCTTGCATTTAATCCTTCAGATCAATTCCATACAGATGGGGTAAGCATCAGTGTACACAAATATATGATAGATGTACATACATACTAGTAGTGGTGGCGATGGTCCGGTGGGTGCTCAGGGTGTGAAAAGGTTGATTTCAGCCAACCTTTTCACACCCTGAGCACCCACCGGACCATCGCCACCACTATTAGTATGTATGTACATCTATCATATATTTGTGTACACTGATGCTTACCCCATCTGTATGGAATTGATGTGAAGGATTAAATGCAAGATTTGATAGAGGATATTGGTGCACGCTTCTGCTTCTTCATGTTTTATTTATGTCAACTCTTCCTTCTGTGATTTATTGACGGAGCACATGCCTCAGTACTCCTTGGATCCATTTAAAGGGGTTGTGGTGGCGAAGAGTGTCTTGTAACTACAGTGTTTTTCCCCGCATGCTGGTTATATCACTTTTGGGAGTGCCACACTTTTACTGCTTCTTGATTTAAGACTGACAGTCAGTGATATGACTTGTGAGCTCCTCTGAGGACTGTCAGTGACATGATTGTGAGCTCCTCTGCGGACAGTCAGAGACATGACTTGTGAGCTCCTCTGCGGACAGTCAGTGACATGACTTGTGAGCTTCTCTGAGGACAGTCAGAGACGTGACTTGGAGCTCCCTTGTGGACAGTCAGTGACCTGACTTGTGAGCTCCTCTGAGAACAGTCAGCGACATGACTTGTGAGCTCCCCTGTGGACAGTCAGTGATATGGCTTGTGAGCTCCTCTGAGGACAGTCAGTGATATGACTTGTGAGCTCCCTTGTGGACAGTCAGTGATATGACTTGTGAGCTCCTCTGAGGACAGTCAGTGATATGACTTGTGAGCTCCCTTGTGGACTTGTGAGCTCCTCTGTGGACAGTCAGTGATCTGACTTGTGAGCTCCTCTGTGCACGGTCAGTGACAAGACTTGTGAGCTCCTCTGTGGACAGTCAGTGACATGACTTGTGAGCTCCTCTGAGGACAGTCAGCCACATGACTTGTCTGATGGACTCCTTTGGAAAAGGTCACCACTTTATAAATGCATAATAATAATATTGATGAGTGTGTATATATCTGCATAGAGTAGTTTTTATCATGGGCAGAGTAGGTACACATTGATGGTTAGGATGAGGGATATGTGAACTAAAGGGAATCTGGATGGTGCCATTGCTTACTACCCCTTACTAGTGCTTACTTGCCTGACTGTTGTGCTTTATCCTAACTCTTCTGAATCACAGGCCCATGATAAAGTGATATGATGCAAATTACAGAACGGACTACTACAGTGAAAGTTTTTTTTTTTTTTTTACATTTTGCCACCTGTAGCGTTCCCTGCAAATAGAAAAGTCACATCGCACATTATACAAACTTTGTGTCGCATACAGTGAAACATACAGTCAATGCTTCACTGTCAACACATGCGTTGGGATGCTGCACTGATGTTAGATCGTACTGCACAGGTGACATTGTAAACACCGCATAGGTAGTGCATTATAATGCAGCTGCTACACCACACCGCACCACTGTGAAGTAGCCCTACAGCCATGACCTAGTAGCAAGATAAAAAAAAAATCCTCTATATATTTGTCAAATTCACAAAATACGTGACAGCTCCTGATCCGTCCGCTGGGCTGTTGAGTGGAGAGGTTCACCTTCTTTACCCGGTTATAGCTGCCATTACTTCACTGCCGTAAGAGCTCCTAAACACTATAAAATGCATTGGACTGTACGGCAACACACAACCACTTTCATGCCTGGTAACCACCATATAATTTCCAATCAGATGGACAGGTCGAATCGATCATTTCTGACAGATCATTCTGATTTCAGATTGTTTTTCTGATCGATTTTTCAATCACTTCTGTGCGAAATCAACCGGTAGTCAGATCGGACTTGTCGGAAATGATCAATTGGACTGATCGATCTAACTGGAAATTGCTTGGTGTTATGCTGCCCACTGCAATGCTGGGTACACACGGTGCGTTCCCGCATCGAATGCGCCGCTCGATTCCCGACGATTTGATTATTTCCGAGCATTTCCGAGCGCATTTCGATGATTTTTAGGTCGAATGCCATGTAAAGTATGGCAAATCGACCTAACGATCCATCGAAACGCGAATCGGACATGTCGGAAATAAACGAATCGACTCGAATCAAGTGGTGTATCAACGGGAATCGAGTGCGGGAACGCACCGTGTGTACCCAGCATAACACTGACGCAATGATCGTTCACACTGAATGGAATAGCTCCTAGAAAGGCTTGCAGCAGTGCGGTATTGCACCACACTTCATTATGTTGCACTAGTGAAATATTTTTTATATATATTTTTTCTGATAAAAGCACTGCTGTCTGCTTACTGGTGTCAGCCTCTCTGGGCATTGATCCTATAACTTCGTCTTGCAGCGGTATGTCCCCAGCTGATGCTGACTTCCAGATCCTGGAGATCGCCAGAAAACTTGATCTATACGGAACACGTTTCCACCTGGCGTCTGACCGGGAAGGTGCCAAAATTAACCTGACAGCGTCTAATATGGGAGTACTGGTTTTTCAGGTATTGTGCTCCATAATACACATTAAAAGCATATAAAACATTTGAAAATGTGCCTCTGCTTGCATGAATAGTTCAATAAAAGGACCTGGTCTGTCAATGTTTCCTTTAAAGCAGACCTGAACTCAGAACGTCCTCCCTGCTCTAAAAAATACACAACAGCATAATAACATTCAAACAAAAAAACATTTCTTTGTTACAGCTGATACAACCCCTAAAATAAGCACTTTCTGCTTCCTGCTTTCATGGAAGCAGACATATTGTTAACATCCTGTGCTTTCAAATGAGCTTATCTGCCATCTCTGCCATAGGCAGTCATGTGACACATTGGAGGATCAAATTACAGCTTGTGATTAGAAACAGATGAGGGGGGAATTAAAGAGGTTAAACTCTCTAAATACATACAGGGTGCATTTCTCGGTTTTCATTCTGTCCTGTGCAAAAGTTCAGGTCCACTTTAACTGCATCAGTGCTATCTATGTTAATTAACTCATTACGTCAAAGAGTATTCCGACACTAAACAATACTGCCAAACTAGATTGCACGTTGAGCACTAGTGTATGAGGGACAAGAAGCTATCAACAGTCCTAAATTGCCTTGAGTTAGGTACCCTTTAGATCCTTACAACATGCTAGAGGTTCTGGTTCACTATGACTTAACTTAGCACTCTGAATGACTAATAAAACTAGGGGAATGCAGTCATTCCACACACCCTGGAGTTCTGCAGTAAGAATTGTCCAACCACACATTACCTGCTGTCTAAAGGTGTCAATTGACCATCTTTATTCTACAATCTTATCACTTCTATGTAGTATGATGGAGTACATAAAGTATCCATTCAACAACTATTCACCTGTTTAACCTTCTACTATATAGAATGGGGAAGATTGTACAATCAAGATCTGATCATTAGTGGGCACTTTAACCCTTTAGCAACCAAATAAAGTAAAACTTTATTTGGCTGCAGGGCTGAATTTTTCCTGCCGGTGGTGAAGTGTGCCTTCCACAGCCTGGCAGGGTAAGCGGAGTGGGCGGCAGGGGGCTTTCATAGTTACCTGTTCCGGATGCTGCATCGGCTTCTTCAGATAACTGCTCCCTGCCACCCATTTGTTTGACTGCACTAGGCACCAGCATCTTTCAAACTAAAAATTTAGTTTAAAGCGGAACTGTAGAGTGAAAATAAACACATTGTTTCACTTACCTGGGGCTTACCCAAGCCCCCAGCAGCCGTCCTGTCCCGCGCCGCTTCTCGACAAGCCTCCGTTCTCCCGCGGCCAGCTACTTTCGGTTTCGCCGCTGGGCCACTGCGCCTGCGCGGCTCTGGCCAAGCGTATCCTTTCTTCGCGTTCCCTGCTATTGCAGAGGGGAAGGCGAAGAAAGGATACTCTTGGCAGGGCTGCACTGACATCGACTTACAAGTCGAGGTACGGGACGGAGCGGCGGCGGGAGATCGGAGGCTCGGGCAGGACCGGCGCGGGACAGGACAGCTGCTGGGGGCTTGGGGAAGCCCCAGGTAAGTGAAACAATGTGTTTATTTTCACTCTACAGTTCCGCTTTAAAGGGAACCAGAGAGGATTCAATATACATACCTGGGGCTTCCTCCAGCCCCATACGCACGGATCGCTCCCACGCCGCCGTCCTCCGCTGCCTGGATCCGCCGCCACCGGGTCCCGTCATTGTCGCAAGTCGGCCGGCGGACGCGGCCAATTCTCCGCATTACAGGGTGCTCTCTCTCCATACAGATACGCATGTGGCTGCTTACTGCGCTGCCGCATGCGTACATGTATGGAGGGAGCCCCTGTGATGCGGACAATTGGCCGCGTCCGCCGGAAGTGACGGGCCCGGTACCGGCGGATCCAGGAAGCTGAGGACGGCGGCGTGGGAGCGATTCAGGCTTATGGAGCTGGAAGAAGCCCCAGGTATGTATAAAATCATTTTCTTTTTTCAACCCCCCGTTCCTCTCTGGTTCCCTTTAAAGCTGCTGATGGGTTGAGGATGATTCTTTAATTACAGAAAACAGACATCTGGTTGTTTATGATTACTACACTGTGTGCTAGCTCAGGGAATTCTTAAGTAAAGTCAATGAAGTTCAAGAGTTTATCTCTATATAGTGTGGCCATTCTGCTATGATTGCAATCGCTGGTAGTTACACTGTGGAATGGACCCCCTCCATCGATGTTCCAACAGTCTCCACTTTGATGTGAAGTCAGGAAGAAAACTATCATATATGGTCTAAGGACAGCATTCTAAAGAGGGCAATTTCCTTTTAGGATGATAAGTATTGTGTGGACATTTAGGCAGTGCACTCTGAACCTTCTTTTGTATGTATGATCTAAATTCTGTAGGCTTGTGTTCAGAGCAAATTTAAAAAATGTAATGCCTGGTACACACCATGCAATTTTTCTTCAGATAGACTGGTCAAAACAATTATTTCCAACAGATCCAATCTGTTTTCTGATCATTTTTTGATCCATTTTGTATAGAAGCGATCAGAAAATCGATCAGAAAAATTATCAGACATCAGATTGTACCTGTTGGAAATAATCAAATTGACTTGCCTATCTGATGGGAAGTTGCATGGTGTGTACCAGGCATAAGGCGCAATAATTTAGATCATACAGATATTTCCCTGTGCAAGTACAGGAAAAATAGTGTGTGGAGGCGCCTGTGGTCACCACAGAGGCGTATTTTCCCTGCAGTGACTCCTGTGTGAGGTGGACTCTCTTTACTCTCAAAGCCGTGGCCTATGAAGACTAGTACTCAGCACTGTTCTATATTCTTGCTGGAACTGCCTGTTTTGGCTGTTCAGATAGGCATCAAAAACACAGCTTAATAGTCACTTGTGAAGACTTGCGGCTCTCATACATTACTTGATTTGTGGCGTTGATATCCCACAGATTAGATCCTAATGATCTAATCTAGCACAGCTCAATGTCAGTGTGGCCGCCCAATTGTTGTTTCAATCGATTTCTGTCCAGAATCAGTCTAAAAAGATCTTGCTTGAAAGGACTCAGTTGGGTGTGCTGTACCCCATGACTCCACAGGTACATGCTGAAATCTATGGAAAATTGGTGTGCAGTGTGTGGGCAAGTTATAGATCCTTCTCTGATCAGATTCGATCAGAGTAGGATCTGTCTAATCGTCAACTTGATGGCCACCGTGTAATGTATGGCTACCTTAAGAGTAAATACACACATCCAATTTTGATTGGATCATTTTACTACTTCTGTGTAACAGGGCCAACAGTTTTTTTTTTTAACTATGAACAGATTGTGTACATGGAGTTGGTAAAAGTGGCCAATCAAAATTGGATGTATGTACGCCCCCTTAGCTGTTACGCTAGCACTTGGAGAAGATCTGAACAGCTTCCCACGTTTCTCACTTTTAGTTCTTGTTTAAATGTCCCTCTGCACAAGGCCGTATTTGGGTCGGTGTGATTGGTTAGTACACGTTTAACTATGTAATCAAATGTATTCATGTGTGTTGCTTTACTTATTATGTCTCTTGTTTTGAAACGCAGGGCAACACTAAAATTAACACATTTAACTGGTCAAAGATTCGGAAGCTGAGTTTCAAGAGACGGCGCTTCCTAATAAAGCTGCATCCAGAGGTTCATGTAAGTGCTGCGCTAAGCTTTCCTCGCAGATATGCTTTGGGATGTTGTGTGTCATTAGGCATCATATTACAGAGTCTTAGATGAGACAATCTTGTGTAACATGCAAAATGAGAAATTAGTTGTCTGCTTTTCTTGTAGCTTTGCAAGAAAAAATAAGGTTGTGTAAAGGCTGCCATACACTGATCGATCGACCAACAGATAGATCCCTCTCTGATCAAATCTGATCAGAGAGTGATCTATTGGCTGCCCATACACTGCACACAGATTTTGTATCGATTTCAGCATGAAATCTATTCACAACCTGTGGAACTGCCTCTGCCTGCCTCTCCTACCCTCCCCTGGCCAGCAGCAATAAATGACATGTCCGCCGGTGCGATTCCCGGGGTCAGTGCTCTCCCTTTCTCTGGCTGGCCTTCTTCTCCATCTTCTCTTTACTTCCTGTCAAAATAGACAGGAAGATCATGGAGATTATGAATTTGGCACTATTTTTTTATATTCTTATTTTATGTTTATATAATAGTAGTGGACAACCCTCACATGTATTTCCTGGAGTGGTTTATTTTATTATTATTATTATTAGTTGATAAATGTGTTAATCTCTCCTCTTCTTTTGCCATAGGGTCCATATCAGGATGCCCTGGAGTTCCTGTTTCCCAGCAGAGACATGTGTAAGAGGTTTTGGAAAACCTGTGTTGAGTATCACAGTTTCTTCAGGCTCCAAGATCAGCCCAAACCAAAAGCCAAGCCAGTTCTTCTCAGCCGCGGTTCCTCTTTTCGGTACAGGTAAATACAATGTACAGTTTAAAAGCTGTGCTGTATCTACAGTATTGATAGATTCTAAAGCAGATATATATGAAAATAAAATAATATTGAAGTCCATGTTCACATTTCTCCCATCAGCCCCAATACTTGTTTAAAATCAGTTTTATGTGGCTGCGTGTATAAGTGGACTGCTAAGCCCCTCCCTGCACTCGCTGGTAGCCTGGCTGCCCAGACTCTGCCCCCAGGACACACCTTTCAACATAGCTGTACCTAGTTCAAGTGTCTTCCCAAATTCCCTTTGGTGCATCCCAGAATGCACTGTGGAAGGGAGGGTAAGCAGTACTCACTCCACCCCTTTATCTTTCTCATCTCAGTTTTGTGGCTGCTTATATAAGTGGACTGCTCCACCCTTCCCTGCACTTGCTGGTACATGCCTTCCACCATAACTGTACATAAGAGAGGCTGACTGACTGACTGTTCAAGTCACTCCCCACAACCCCCTTAAATGACTCCCTGAAACCACTGTGGAATGGGGGTGGGTTTGGGGGGAATAGCCCCCACCATTAACCCTCCCTGTCTGCTGTTTGATATCAGGTCTAAGCTGGGGAGAAACTCTGCCTAAAAGTGCATTATGGAATACAAAATTATGAATCCATGTTGTACTATTGCTCACTGATCTAGCTTCTTTTGTAATGCTGGCAAAAATAGTTTTTGCTGGATGGAGATGACACATTTTTATGCGGGACAAGGCTACACTTGTTTTGTAAATATGAGCAGAGGTGGCTTATGCAAGCTGCATGCTGGCGTCTTCAGGGAAGTACAATTTGTTCTAAAACTTGTACTCATCTCATTGAGCTCTTTGTATAATAGGAGCCATTATGTGTAATTCTGGTAATTGCGAGAAAGGTTAATCCCTGCATTGATGCTCCTAGAGCTCATATATTACTGCTTTTTTCAACATTCTCGTGCAGTTTAGCTGAAAATTGCTGTTTAAATAAATATGTATTGCCTTTTTTTTTTTTTTTTACTTAAATGGGGGGGGGGGGGGGGGGTTGGAGGGCAGTTGGGTGTAAGCAGAAGTACTCAAATAAAATCCACAATAACTTGTTTAGGACTAGGGATGGTCAATGAACGAGTTCGTGCAGGATTTACATCTTTATGCAAATATATGCTGCAGTTTGAACATTGACCAATCAAGTCTAACTTAGGTTTCAATTGATTGGTCCATTTTCATGCTGCATATATTTGCATAAAAATGTACATAATTATGCATGAACTTGGAAATATTTGCATCTCATTGGTCATCCCTAATTAGGAAATACAAATTCCATGCAGCTAATGTCCTGTGTGGGGATTGAACCTGGAACTCCAGTGGCAGGAGGTGACAGCACTAGCAAGTTTGTCACTGTACTGCCTGGTGGCCTGATTCCATATATCAATTGTTATGGGATTAGAGCTATAAGGGGGGGGGGGGGGTGACTGACACAATTCACTGTACTTACACTGTAGTATAGTAACCAGTCACAAAGCTCTTTCGTAAAAAAGATGTTGTATTCAGCATAATGTAAAAACGGGAAAAGGCAGCTGGAAAAAGATCAAACGTATTTCAGCAAGACATTTTACACATTTTTAAAATTAAAGTCAGATAGTTATGTTGTGGATAATATCATTATTAATATTATTTTTTATTTTAGCGGTCGAACACAAAAACAGCTGATAGATTTTGTACGGGACACCAGTGTCAAGAGGCCAGCAAGTGAGAGGTGGGTACAGAGCCGACAATACATGTGCCTGAATTGATTCACTGCCTCATTACTGTATGTTTTTATTTTTGTTTGTTTTTTTGTTTTTTTAGATGCTCAGTAAAAGAATGGTTTTGATAATGAGAAAGTAAGGCTTGATTGTAGATATTTAACCATTGACAGCAAACCCTACCTATCATTTAAAGTAAACCTTAAATACACACAAATGCCATACAAATGCCTAATATTGAATTCTTAAAGAGAAGTCTGTAGGCAAGACATTAACAAAAGTTACTGCGCTAGTCTTCAGCATAATTCTTTAATCCCAGCTTTCGTTTACAGTTGAGCTACATGACATTTCTCTGCCTGCCCCGCTGAGCCCATGCCAGGCATTCCATGCTTATTTTTACATGCTATAACAGCAACTAATAGTCCTTAGCCTAAATCTGTGAGTTTTTATTTATTGGTTGACCTAGAAGTTTATTAAGATAACTATTTGATAGGAGATGGTCTCTGTGCATTTACCTAGTGATTCAATCCAGCAGTTTCTAGGTCTGCAACCTCCTATGGGCAAATGTTTCCTGTGCATGAAAAAGCAGAACTGACTTCTGGAGCTTCCAGAGCCCCTGGTCCTCTTTCTGAACCTTGTGGCACCCACATGGAATCTGTTCTAAGGAAACTACTGGGCTGTGGGTTCTAATCAGTGCTTACAGGGACATATGCTTCCGCTGAGCAGCATCTCTGGGTAAATGCAGGGATTTCTGGGTCACTGATTTTAGAAAGTATTGCAGCACCAACTAAATGCAATATAAGCAACTGCAGTAAAGTACGCCAGAAGTATGTTTGCACAATGACACTCAATGCTTAAACAAACTGGCCTCTGTGCTTACTATTATTATTATTTATTAGATTTATATAGCGCCAACATATTACGCAGCGCTGTACAATAAATAGGGACTACAGTCGGTACAGCATGGATGTAATTCAAATGCAACACAGAAATCTACCCAGAAAAAAATGCATCAAAAAATAAGGAATGAAAAATAAGTGGTCCCAACCCCACAAAATAGCATCAAAAGGAGCATGAATAAGTCAATAACACTACTCAATCGTTTCTTAATTTGTTTACACAAAGATAAGCGTGTAATCAGAACATAACCGAGAACAGATGAAGATTATTCTCACCCTCATACATCTTCATGTTGATGTATTCTCATCTCCGACTGCATTTTTTACCACAGACCATCCGTTTTGCAGTATGTATCTTTGGATATACAGATTAATAGTAATAAAAAAGCTGCAATATACATAATGAAAAAGCCAAATAGATAAAATATTATAGTGGTTTTTTTGTTAGAATTGAGTGGAGGTTTTATTTAAACATTTTATTTCCTTTTTATTTCTTATTCTTTGATTGTGAACTTGTTATATGTTTATAAATACATATACCGGTGTATGTCATTTATAAAGTTGTATTTGTTTAATAAATGGATCGTGCTGTACTGATATAGTGCTGGAGCCAGCTACTACCGGTATATATGTCTCCCTACGTTACTGGTGAATGCTAAAAGCAGATGAAAAAGCCTACCCTGATATGATGGTTTGCTGGTAGTCAGTTTATTGGCTTACAGAAAAACTGGCTCTTCCCAAACTTCAAATTTAAAGGGAGTCTGAAGCCATTCAAAATTCTTCTTTTTACTGTTCATTTATCTTCAGCAATATGAGCATAGGTGAAAAGCCGCATTCCCGTGGCAGAAGCTGTATTTAAACCCCCCAAATCCCAAGGCAAAAATCCACGACTTTCCAGGTCGTGGATTTTGCTGCCCGGGGGAGGCAGTAGTTCTGCCTCTGCTGGAGTCTATCTGCGCTGATCTCCGCCTCTCCCCGCCCCTCTCAGTGAAAAAAGACTGAGAGGGGAGGGGACAAGCGGCGATCAGCGGAGATTGACTCTTGCAGAGGCAGAGCTACAGCACAAAGCTCTGCCTCTAAGGCTTCTTTCACATCTGACAACGCCTGCGGCATGTCATCAGGATGTTGCGGTGCGATGCAATCAGCGGTGGTAGTTATTAATTCACCAGACTGGAAAACGCCAATCATTAAAAGCTCCCGGGTGCGTCGAACCGCAACACACCAAAATGCAGCATCTGATGTGAAAGGTAAAATGAAAGTCTATGGACTCTCATTTTACCTTGGTTAATGCAAAGTATTGACTTTGCGTTAAAACGCAGAAAACATACTCAAATGTGAAAGAGCCTTAAAAGGAAGCGATCCCTGAATTTTGCCCCGGTATTTGGGGGGTTTAAATACATCGTTCTGCCGCGGGAATGTGGCGTTTCACCTATGCTCATATTGCTGAAGATAAATGAACAGTAAAAAGAAGAATTTTGAATGGCTTCAGACTCTTTTTGTTTTAAGCAACTTAGTCTGAGGGGTTCCCCATCCCACAATTACTTAATGCAGTTTGGGGTAAAGTAACCAGCTGGGTTGTATGTCCCTCTAGCTGATAAGTATTTTAATTATCTCAAAATAGGGCCGTCACGTAAGGTCTAGTCATAACCTTGTAGCAGATCTTTGCTAGTCAATTCGTGTTTTGCATGTCCACCTCCACTGATTGTTTGCAGCGAGTTTTAGCCGGTCGAGGCGACAGGGCTGTGGAGTCGGAGTCGAAGAGTCGGAGCAATTTCGTTTACCTGGAGTCGGTGGTTTCATGAACTGAAGTGTCTTAGTCAGAGTGGGATGATTTGTGTACCGACTCCACAGCCCTGTGAAGCGGTTGGACAAAAGTAAGCAGCCTAGTGATGTGTGGTCAGTGCAGTACCTGACAGATATAGGGCAATCTGATTCACCTTCCTAATACACTTTCAAATTTGAGAAATTAGTGTTCTTTTTAATGACCCTAAATCTTGTCAAACTAATGATGTGCTGTGTTTACTCACCACCAAACCCCAGATAATTTTTCCCCATTTATTACTAAAATGTATTGGGACCAGTCTAGATGACTTAAATTGGCTTTAGCAGTAATCCTGCAAAGTTACAGTGATAAAGTGGAACGCCTGGATTTCAGATTAAAGTATGTTTAGCAGTTTAGATAAAAAAATCATTGCACTGCTGTAAAAATTGGAATCCCATAACACAGCCCACCTACTTACATGTGACTTCCTGGAAAAAAGCCGAGATCCTTCAGCACACATAGGTCGGGAGCTTGATTCCAGGGCTAGCTAACCAAATCTAGAGTCAGAAAGCAGTTGTATGTAGAAGATGGCAAGGATAAGGATGCATGTACAGCATTATGCTCATTACTGTGTAGACAGTAGTTCTGTTCTTTTATGGTGAGCCTCTTCAACATTGCTTGTATGCATAGTACCTGCTTGTGTGTTAACCATTGGGCTTTGGTGTCAGTGGGATTCTCCTGACTGCGTTGCTCTCTGTCCTGCAGGAGACACAGCAAACCCAGAGTGTCCCCTTGCACTGTGACCCCTGACTCTCCAAAGCAGGTGCGTGTAGATGTACAGCACTGGGTGCCTCATGCTTTGCTGTCTCTCATGCTTGTTTTCTCTATCCCTGTGATTCCCTAGCACCTCTTAGCCTACCTCTCGCTTTGCTGCTAACTAGCTAATATTTACTGTAACCTCCTTGGGTGACCCAGCTACTGTTTCTTTTGTCTCCTTCTCTATCTGTACATGCTTTATAAAGGCAGCTGCTTGCTAGAACATTTCACACCTTGGCTTGTAGAACTTCAAGTAAAATGTTTGAGTTTTGTGTTAATCATTAGGGGTGGAAAGGGAATAAAGTCTTCTAAGCTTTTTGTTATAGTTGTTGTTGTTCTGTGTCTATCTTGAGAATGTATCTGTACCGCTTCAGTTCCTGTTCTATGTGACACTTTTGACAAGGACCGGATGATGAAGTCATAATAAATTCTTAAGGTACCCATACATCTAGCGACTGTGGCGGACGATCAACCAATAGACATATCTCTCTCCTCAGCATGAAATCTTGCGGGTATCTGCCTTGTGACACCCCCCCCCCCACGTGCAGTTATACTATACTTGCCATCGCCCTTGTACTTCTCCATTCGCGCCCCGACATGGTACCAGCTTTATAGCATGTGGGTTGCATGTGTAATGCCACACGCGCTCCCCATGTGCTATTTGCTGGTAGTCACATGGGGCCCAAATGCGGCAGTACGAGGGCGGTGGCAGTGCAGATGGTGGCAGGTAAAGTATAACTGAAGAAGGCCGGGGGGGGGGGGGAGGGGCGAGGAGCGAGGAGGAGGCTATAAAACATTAGGAGAAACGGTGGCCTGGGGTTTCTGTCTTTTGCGATTATCACATGCCATTACCTCCGCACACCTGATCGAGCATGCTGGTGTGAGATTTTGCAGTATGTCCAATAGATACATGCAATCAATTTTAATTGCATTGTCTATCGGGCATGCTCTTGACAGCACCGATTTTCATTAGATTATAGTTATCAAATCGGATGGTTGATTGACCACCAAGTTGAGTAATCTATGGGCACTTGGAGGGCTACTTCACAATGAAGTCTCATGGTTATTCCTTCACTCCCAGTTTTTTTGGGATACTTGTGACCAGAAGGGGGGAGGAGACAGACGGCAATAAAAGCATAAGGCTGGGTGCACACATGGCAAAAAAGCTAGCGTAGCGGAAACGCGCGTTTTTGCCGCTAATGGAAGTCTATGAGCCGCAGGAAAACGCATTAAAAAAAGCATATGCGTTTTACATTATGCGTTTCGCAAAAGCTGGTTCTGTTGCAGTGTTCGCCCCAGAATTTTTTTTCCAGCCGGGTGGCATGAAATAGTAGCCGGGTGGCATGAAAAATTAGCCGGGTGGGGCGAGACGAGAGAATGCAGGGCCAGTGCTTCTGTGAGCAACTCTGCTTACAACCGAGGAAGAGGTGAGCCGATGACAGCTGGGTGGTCACCAAAACTAGCCGGGTGGAGCACCCTGCTAAAAGAGCCTGGGGAGAACACTGCTGTTGCATAAAATGCAGGATGGCTGCCAAAACGAAAGTCAATGGGAACACAATGGTATGCGTTTTTCATGCTTTTTTAATGTGTTTTTACTTAAAAAATTGTTTAGTGATGCATTTTTTCGCTTCCTGTTGTCTTCCTAGTGATTGGCATAAAATGCAATTAAAAAACGCATGCAAAATGCATAAGCGTGGATCTGCCTCGCTCTACAAAAAGCGTTTTCTGTGTTGCGGCCTCTGTCACAGGAAGCTGTGGAATTTTTCAAGTTGTGTGCACAGGACAGCAATAAAGATCCTAAAGTCATTTTAACCTCTTTACCACACGCTACAAACTAATAGCATTTTTTCATCTTAGAATTGGGCTTTAAAGTGACCCTGAAGTGAAAATAAAAACTTATGTTATAAACGAATTGTATTTGTAGTACGGATAATTAATAAACATTAGTAGCAAAGAAAAGTCTCATATTTTTATTTTCATTTTTATAGCTTTCTTTTATAACATTGCATCAAGTGAGTAAAATTCTGTCATATTTGCAGTTTTCAAACCACACTGCTCAAACTCTTTTGCATAGATAATAGCTGAAGTTTTTTAAAGAGAACCTGAACTGAAAATAAGTAAAAATAACCATACACCGGTCATACTTCCCTCCTGTGTAGTCTACTCCTCAATCTCTGTCTCCTCTCCTGTGCCCCATTTGTCCACTGTGATCAATGGATGTCTCTGTACTCCATTTTAAAAATGGCCATTACCCCCTAACAGCTTCCTGGTCAGCACACTGTTATACCTATCGCCCACTTGAGCCATAGGGTAACATGGACATTACCTTGCATATTCAGTTGTAACTGACAGTTGCTGATGTATAACTGACAGCAACTGCTATATTTCAGTTCTGACAAAATATTGTCAGAACTGGAAGGGATCACTGTAAGAAGAAAATGGTGAGGTTCTGAGAGGAACTGACGGTGAGTTTAGTATGCAATATTCATTTGCAGCTACGTCATGTGTTTATTTTAAATAATTTTACTCGCTTCAGGTTCCCTTTAACTCCTTTCAACCAGAAAGCCCAGCTCTCACTCAGATACCATCACTCTCCTAGACACACCAATGTTGGAAAGAATCTGATCTCTGATCAATTCTGGGTCAACATAATCATGTTCAGATAACCATTTACCTCCTATCTTCTCAAATTTTTCTTGGGCGCCCTATGGGCAAAAATATTTTTTTAAGTTTTAATGCAGCATGAATTTGCCCCACCCACATCACCAATGTAGGAGGAGCTTCCTGTTTCCAACACTGCTAGATTAATTTCCTGGAAGTTTTTCAACTCCTCCTGTACTGGAAACAATATGAGACTCATATCTTTACTTCTAATTTTCTATTTCTTAGCTGTACTAGACATACAATTCATTATCTAAGTTTTTCACTTCAGTTTTGCTTTAAGTGAAAATCCCATTTAGTTGAATATCCTCTCTCTTTAGAATATGATTGGGACATTTCTACACTTTCTGTAGGGCGTGAGATTGTCCATTCTAGTAAATCACTTTTCCCTATTGTGTGTGTTTGTTTGCCATTATTACACTGCAATTCTCATGTCCATAACCAGCTACTGTTCAGCAATTTATTACCCTTTAACTACATCCCTAGAAGCGAATGAGTATGATTATATTAGATGCAGTGTATACACTGAACATGTGGGTTGCTTTGTGCAGAAAATCTGGATACCCTGCTTATGATAAGTCTGCTGTATGGTTAAGTTTTGTGCATCTTTCTTATGCTGATTATGTGCATCTACAATCTTTAGTAAGCATTGTGTACTGACCAGTGGTACCATATGGAATACTAATTTGTGTAACATTTTTGTAATGTTTCAATCATGTATTTTTGTCTTTGCAGATCATCACTTTCACTGAGAGTCTGAAGACTCCTCCTCTGCCTTCTCCACTTTCCCTGCCTCCTCACCCTGTCTCCAGCTCTCCTGCTTCCTTCCCTCAGCAGAAACTTGTTTCCAGAACAGAAAATATTCCAGCATCTCACTGGCAAGAGGAGGCCATCAGAATTCCAGAGAACACAGGACTTCCTGTCCACTCACCCATACAAGGTCTTTCACCCAACCCTAATCCTTCCTTGCACAGTAGACCAGATCTAGCAGAAAGCCTGAGTCCACAGAATGCTCCTCATGCTGATAATGTCAGGTTCTGGGTGCCAGGGGTTTCTGATTCTCTCTTGCTCACTGAAGAGTTTATTGATGATGATCCAGCTGACATCTCCTTTGGTGGTGGTGCAGAGCTGTACAGTTATGGTGGGAGAATGGAAGCATCTGACAGTGAGGATGGCCACCCAGAAGAGTTTTTTCTGGACGATGTGAATGTGAGAGATTTCAATGGCAATGCAAGGCCAACAGATGCTAGTGAGCTATTTGAGATGAAGGCTCAAGCTAGTCTCATGCAGAGTCTCCTCAGTCCATCAGAAAATGGCTCACTTCTCAACCACCGCTCAGAAAGCAGTTCTTTGCTCCACCATCGCTCTGAAAGTAGTTCTCTCACCAACCTTAACGGCATTCCTAGCTTTTCCCGTTCTGAAAATCACTCCACAGCCAGCTCTATGATCAACTTTCCAGCTTGCTCTGTGCGCTCAGAATCCAGCTCTGCTTTCCAGTTTGGTGACATACTTGACCAACTTGAACAGCTTAGCTACCCTCCAACAGCAACTGAGGACTCCAGCAGTTCTGATGGCGATTCTTGGGATTCCGAGGAGGAGACTCCACTTGATATCAACTTATTTTTCAGCAATCCGCTTACCCAATATACCAGTTTTAGCCAGTTTGGAATGCAGGATAAAAAGGGACCACCAGATATTTGAACGTACATAAAGTATTCTATTGAGAATGAGTGATCAGTTATCTGAAACAGCCATAGCTAGAGATGATTTGCCAGCATAATTGTCATTTGTTTTAGGAATGGATTGTCAAATATGTTGATTCAAGCAATGAGTTTAATTCTATGGCTATATAACAGCTGTGATTTTTACGTAATTGCCCTTAGGGAAGAGAAATTTAGCTTAGCAGCATTTGTGATGACCAAATATGCCAATGTTGTGAGCATCTGTACTTCTTCCCTTTGCATTACTGGTTGGACGAAGGCTTTGAGATTGTCATACTAAGGTTTTCCTAAGAATGTAAAATGCCAGATCTCCTTCCTTGTTGTCTTACCGAACCATGAAAATATTCTAGACGGTTAGCACTGCTTTGCTTGTATCTCACTTAATGCACATTGGTTGGGTTTGAATTTATGTGATACAAATCCACGTCATAATCGCTGCACTTTAACTTGTTCTAAGCATCTTACATTGGCTTTTATGCTCATTTTGTCTTCATATTGTGCTTTCATTTTAAATTAACCAATTAACCTTCACTCATTTGTACACTGACACTTTCCTTCACCTTTTATGTAAACACTCATAAGTGGGATTTTTTCACTGTGTCAGTGGCTGCATCTGCTTTCTGCATGAACTAACAGACTTGAATGCCACTGTTTCATCTCTCAAGTGAAGTGATTCTGGAGAATTCTGTGGCTATTGTGCTGCACATTGTGCAGATTGCACCTTTTGGGTACCTTCCTGTCACCTGATTTTCTGCTTTGTTTTGGGGTGTTGTAACACTTACAGTTGGTTTTCAGGTCAGGTTCAGGTAGTGGGATTGCTTATGTGGATCGGATAATGGTGGACCTCTGCATTTCTTCCCGTTTAGGTCGCTGACCAATATTTACAAGCTTCCATTTTCATGTGACTGGCTAAATCTTCTTCTTTTGAAGGGGAGGGTGGGAAGGTTATCCACCGACTGATGCCATTAATGGAGACCCTAATTTATCAAATGGGGGCTGCAGAGGTATCAGAAGTGCCATTAGACGAGGAGGAATCTATGCGGGCTTGTGAGAGGGAAGTACTTATTCTGGCATCTGATTTCTTGACTGGTAGTCGTTCTAGTCTCATAATTAGAAAGAGTGACTTATCTTCATGGAACACCAAAGGGTAAACAATCCACTAAAGGAGCAAGGCAGCCAGGTGGAATATATACATATCCTGGTGAGAAAGGAGGGAGATATTTCTGTGTGCCAAACATTCTATCTGCAGCAAGCTTTGGATGTCTGTGGCCATACCTATTAACTAGATTTTCCTCTTACATGGTTCACTGGTAATCTTTTGGTTTTAAATAATGATGAACTTCATAATAACATGGTAAGTTTGGTTGCATGTTGAGATATGACCCTGCTGGCTAATCACATCCTCTTGGTTTCTAAAATGGAGCACAAGCAAACCTGGAGTTTTGGTATTTTGTCTTGTGTACTGGGAAGGTAAATATGGTCAAGCTTTCGTGTACAGCCACCACTGATCGGGTTTCTGGTATTACTAGTTGCTGCATTGTGGATGGCAAGTTGGAGGCACCATAGGTCTGCCATGACATTTGCTACAGGACTGTTGCTCATATAGTCTTTATTTTTTTATATCTTCTGATGGCAATTGTCTTTCTTGCACCTTTTCTGGATCCTTTTATGTCTTTTCTTTACTAAAGGAATCTTGCTTTCAAAGCTTTGTAAGTTCTTTTTAAAACCTTTCTGCTATCCTCTGATACATTTCTGTGATACTGGACTATCCAACATAAAACCTTTCTGCTATCCTCTGATACATTTCTGTGATACTGGACTATCCAACATAAAACCTTTCTGAACTTTTTTCCTTGCACATACCACTGTTGTCTTTAACACGTGAGTTCTGTCTTGCAGTAATAAATGCGGATTGCCAATTATGGGTTCTGTGCACCCTGCATTATCTGAATTTCCTGAGAAAGTATAAGGGCACAAAAGCACATTCAAATCATCGCTATAATTGCATGTGGTTGTATCTCGCCTATTCTACACACTGTTCTCTCTGGCTTTGCATGCTGCTTGTACGTCATGACTTCAGATCATGTTTTTATGGTTCCTAAGCTGCTGTGGTAAGAAAGGTGATTGTGACTATTCAATGTAGATGGTACAGAATGAACAGTGACCCATCTTCCATGAACATATTATGGCAAGTATTCCATTAGCCATCTATGCTTATTGATTCCTTCAGACAGCTGTTGTGTACAGCACAAGTACATAGCATACCACTTTATAACCTATGACAAAACTAAAATAGCAGTTACGGTTCGTTAGCATAAATGCACATGTTCCTCTGAAGTCTCTGTCAGTCTTTCCTAATCAGGGATTGTTTTGGTACTTAAACTTCTATGCAACATCACAAACGCCTGCATCATTTTCATTAAAGCAAATCTGAACTCAGAACTTCCTCTCTGTTCTATAAGATAAGCAACAACATAATAACCTTTAAAAAACTCCTACTGAGATTCTATAGAGTGGTTACTTCCTGGTATCCTGGGAGCACAGAAAGGGTTAACCTCCCGTGTTTACATATTAGCTCTGAATTCAGCACAGTTTGCAGACAGCTCAAATGACACTAGCTCATTATTTGCTGAGAAAGGAAAATTAGACAGGTTGTTCTCTATAAACACACACAGGGTAGATTTCTCTGTGTTCTCATTGTCTCCTGTGCAATAGTTCAGGTCTGCTTTAAGGGCTGGTGCACACCGAGCAGCTTTTTGGGCGTTTTCAGATCCGCTTGCGGCTGTGGATCTGCTTGGTCAATGTATCTCAATGGGGTGGTGCACACTAGAGCGGCAGGCGTTTTGCAGAAACGAAAAATGCCTGGGTGAGGCATTTTTTGGATTTCGGATGCGTTTCTGCCTCAATGTTAAGTATAGGAAAAACGCAAACCGCTCTGAAAAACGGCACTTCAGAGCGGTTTTGCAGGCGTTTTTGTTACAGAAGCTGTTCAGTAACAGCTTTACTGTAACAATATATGAAATCTACTATACTGAAAACCGCAGCAGCAATCCGCAAAACGCTAGCAAAACGCCTCATAAAAATAAAAAAAAGCGTTTAAAAATCTGCTAGCGTTTTGCGGATCTGCTTGCGGTTTTTGGTGTGCACCAGCCCTAAGGGCTGGTGCACACCGAGCGGCTTTTTGGGCGTTTTCAGATCCGCTTGCGGCTGCGGATCTGCTTGGTCAATGTATCTCAATGGGGTGGTGCACACCAGAGCGGCAGGCGTTTTGCAGAAACGAAAAATGCCTGGGTGAGGCATTTTTTGGATTTCGGATGCGTTACTGCCTCAATGTTAAGTATAGGAAAAACGCAAACCGCTCTGAAAAACGCCTGTTCAGAGCGGTTTTGCAGGCGTTTTTGTTACAGAAGCTGTTCAGTAACAGCTTAACTGTAACAATATATGAAATCTACTATACTGAAAACCGCAGCAGCAATCCGCAAAACGCTAGCAAAACGCCTCATAAAAATAAAAAAAAGCGTTTAAAAATCTGCTAGCGTTTTGCGGATCTGCTTGCGGTTTTTGGTGTGCACCAGCCCTCAATAAGGATCTGAGACAGGTTAAAAATAGTCTTATAACACCCTCGCAAGGAGACCTCACTTTTTTGTTTTTAAAATACCCCATTCCCACTAAGACTGATAAGTGCCTGAGAGAGTAAAAGAACACTAGGGATGTAATTAATAGTATAATTATCTTTATATTTATATTTGCTCTGGTCAGAGCTTAATTATATACGGTATGGCCTTTTGATCTGTGCTGTCTTTTTTGACTGAAAGCGATGCAAAGTATAATGACTATGTCCAAAATGCAGTAACCTGTAGCTGCAAAACAGAAATAAAGACCTAATAACTTGTGGTAATTATTTCTGCTAGTCGAAAAACTTTTTTTTTGTATTATAACATTTGTGTAAACCTTTTATTTCGCAAATAATAATTTGGTAGTGGGCCTGAATTTTGCAAGCATTCCATAAGACACCCTTTTGTATAGCTGAGTAAACCAAATGTTCAGTGTGACTTACTCTGCTAGGAGTGAGGGAGTGTTTGTCCCTCCTTTGTGAGTCAGCAGGTGTAGGTGTAGCCTGATCACTGAATAACAGCTTTCATATAAACCTTTACTGTTTATAGGAACTCTAGGCCTGCTGGTTGTAAATATGAAATGTTAACACAGGAGTGGACAAATGCATATGGTATCCAGGAGCCAGTCTGTCTAGTCCAGGAGCCTGTAGGAAAATTTTAGGAGCTTGTGCAGCTGACAGCTGTTAGAGGATCACTGAAATATTAGGTGCCAGCTGTAACTTTTATGGAGCTTGGATTCCTGGTTCCTGGGATTAATATGGCCGTGTGTTAACATATATGTTCAACCCATCATATTTTATATTGACGTGATTATTGCTGACCTGAGTACAGCAGACTAATATGTGATTAGCTGCTATGGGTTACTGTGCTTGGCATACTGTCATTATGTTTGTGCAATGACCGCTAAGGGCCTGTACAAAATCAGCTTACATTACAGATTTGCATTGTGATAAATAGTTTTGCCAACAAACCCAAGCATAGTGCCTTTGAGTAATTCATGTGTTATAAATCATCTAGCTGGTTAGGTACTCGTTAACCAAATACCTTTGCTGCTCCTTCAGTATATTAAATATAGCAGAGTTGTGCAATCCTGCTAGAGATATGGAGTCGCTGAGATACCCGGGATGTCTGTTTATAAACTGTTGTGCTCCCTGGGGTTTTTAATACGTCTGGTTTTATTATTTAATCGTGCCTTGATCATGCTTGTGATTTGGGCGCAGTCATTTAAACAGAAGACTATACTACATTGCCTTACTAAAGTGTTTGTACAGTAAGTCTTGCTGATGCCAATATACCTGCAGGAAAGGGAGTGTCTACAATGTGTCAATCTGTTTTGTATCTTTAACATGTTTAATATCAAATGTACCTGCAATAAAGCTAGGAGTGCTGGTGCTCTCCTCTTTTACACTTTTATTTATGTGTGCAGTCTGGTTATTGCTACTCTGTAAAACTGAACAGGTAATGCCTAAGCTGAAGGTTTATTCATTGTGTGTCTCAGAATGGGGTGTATATTTGCCTAAGTTTAGGTAAGTCCTAGTTCTCTCAGATAAGACAGATATTTAGATTGTGTTTGCAGTTGTATGCTTGCTGTTGTGACCAGCCCAGAGTCTAACTCAAAACCTTTTGGAGAAAGAGGCTTCTGTCATGCTGCCCTTAATCTTTGGATTGCCTGGCCACACCCAATGAAGACAGCTCCAACCCTAGAGGAGTTTAAATCAAAACTGAAAGGCCACCTGTTTCGCCTGGCTTTTATGAGTACATAAGTTTTTCACATTACAAAGCGCAACTATGTACTCATCTGAAACCATCTTATGCATTTTGAGTTCTAGGGGAGAAAATCGCTAATGTTTTTTGTTATTAAGCCAAACTGGATGTTATTGAAAATCTGTCGATTTTTCCCAAATCGGTTAATTTTGCTGCAGTTGATTTGCGCTCTAGCGTTCAGCTGTTTGATAGCTAATGCAGCTGGTTTGGTTTTTGTACAGAATATAATGCTTTCAAAGCTACATTATCTGTATTACAGATTTGCCTTTCACACCACCCTGCAGCTCCATCCTTTACTTGTATGAATGGCAGAATATGTGACTCTCTCCTTTGAACATTAGGAATGCAGGAAAGTTTATCGTGTTGTATGTAGAGGATCTCGTTTCTCTGGACATGTATGCGTTGGACATTGCAGTGACTTGTGATTGGCGAGTTGTATTTTACAAATCATACAATCCAAGCTACTCATCGTCCATTGCAGAAGAGTCAAGTCAGGCCAAATCTTGCATGTCCATTATGTGCTACAGCTCTTCTGCGCTCTTTCTGTTTGTCTTCTTTACTTGTTGCTTTCTTTTTCTTATGATCCTGCTGATCACCTCTTGAGCAGTCTCCTCTTTTCTTTTAAGTTGCCTTCCTGCTGTATTAACAGCTTTTTTGCCTTTTGCTCTCTGCCTTATCTGCCTCTTACATACTTCCTCCATTCTCATCTCTGCTTTTCTTCCATTTCATTCTTGGTCTTGGTTTTGCTGCTGCATGAATATTCTTGCAGTTGCCTTTTTTCTCATTGTACTGAAAGAAGGCAATGTATTTCCAGCCTATTCAGTAAGGAGTTCAAGGCAAGACTCCCTAACACTGCATGGTAGCCTCCTGAGAGCGACCCAGTGGCTGCAGCTCTTGAGCACTTTGAATCCGACAGGAGAATTGCGCTATACAAATGTTCAGACAGATTATTATATTCATTAATTTTATACTAAAAGCAATGCAAATCAGAGGATTGGACATCAACAGGCCCTGATTATTTTAGTATTTTTGTGTATTTTCAGGTAGTCAGTGTACACAGTTTGTTTGATTCCTGTATCTGTTCCTTCAATAAATGTTTTAAAGGAGAATTACATTCAGAATTTTACATTGTTTCAATACATTTGCATCACTTTTATAACTTCTGAGAAAACCATCTTGAAATGGTTGGTAAGTTTCCTTTCTTTGGTCTAACCGGAAGCTTTTTGTCCCTAGGCCTTCTCAAAGGACTAGAGGACATGATCTGCGCATGGAGGAAAAACGTTTTAGCCATTTATTTAGGAAAGGGTTCTTTACAGTAAGAGTGATTAAGATGTGGAATGCATTGCCACAGGAAGTCGTTATGGCAAACTCTATACCGGCATTTAAAGGGGGCTTAGATGCTTTTCTTGCGTTGAAAGACAACCATGGCTACAATTACTAGGTAATGCCTAATGATGTTGATCCAGGGATTTTTATCTGATTGCCATCTATAGTCGGGAAGGAATTTTTCCTTTTAGGGGCTAATTGGACCATGCCTTGTGGGGGTTTTTTCGCCTTCCTCTGGATCAACAGGGATATGTGAGGAGCAGGCTGGAGTTGTACTTTGTACTGGTAGAACTCGATAGACGTATGTCTTTTTTCAACCATAATAACTATGTAACTATGCGGTACTCTACTCTCCCAACCATGCTGGATTTTTTTCCTTTGTAAGAACAGTAAATTAGATGGTTTGAAATGTAAATACATCAAATGCCTTATCTGGGTTACCAAAGTGATCCCAACAAGCAGGCTGTTTTTTTCCCCCTCACTTTACAGCTGCCACTGACTGAACAGGATATGAGGTAACCATGCAATGGCTGCTTTCAGCACTGTGGCATGGGGCATATATAGCACATAGTTAGGACACAGGTTTTGCCTTCCCCTGTTTGGAAACAGAACTGATGAACATTCAACTTAAGTAGTTGTAGCATTTGGCATTCCAGTTCAGAAGACTGGTCTTAATTTTAAGAATGACTGCTGTCTCTGTGATCTATATGGGCTTCACTGGACATTTCAAAGACATGAACCTAATGGCATGTTCTCACGTTAAGGCATGAATGTGACAATACTTCTGGAAATGTCAAAAGGCTGCCATAAACCACGGTGACAGAACAGTGCAGTCCCAGGGGGCTGTGAAACAGGTATAAATACAAGAATACAGATCTAGCAGTATAAGGTAAGGTAGAGACAGGGGCGTATCTAGGTAATATAGAGCATATGGCAAACCATGAAATTGCGCGCCCCCCCATCCCTGGTCAGAGACCCTTGCCCTTTAAAAATAGCATCCTTTCTTGCATATATGTGTTATGGCTGCCTGTGTTTTGGGCTCGGGATATTGCTGAAATTACCGTTTTGGAAATATCTTTTCTTATTCCCTCTCTGTCCTTTTTTTCTAACACTAAGCCAAGTGCACCCTACATACATAAGTTAAGTAGCCATGTTTCCCAGATAACATAATTAATCTTATCTGAGGCATGGGACCGGCATGGGGTGCAGCACAGGGACCTGCATGGGGTGCAGCACAGGGACCGGCATGGGGTGCAGCACAGGGACCGGCATGGGGTGCAGCACAGGGACCGGCATGGGGTGCAGCACAGGGGCAGGCATGGCGATGCAGAACAGGGGCAAGCATGGCGATGCAGCACAGGGACAGGCATGGGGTGCAGCACAGGGACAGGCATGGGGTGCAGCACAGGGACCGGCATGGGGTGCAGCACAGGGGCAGGCATGGCGATGCAGAACAGGGGCAAGGCATGGGGTGCAGCACAGGGACAGGCATGGGGTGCAGCACAGGGACAGGCATGGGGTGCAGCACAGGGACAGGCATGGGGTGCAGCACAGGGACAGGCATGGGGTGCAGCACAGGGACAAGCATGGCGATGCAGCACAGGGACAGGCATGGGGTGCAGCACAGGGACAGGCATGGGGTGCAGCACAGGGACAGGCATGGGGTGCAGCACAGGGACAGGCATGGGGTGCAGCACAGGGACAGGCATGGGGTGCAGCACAGGGACAGGCATGGGTTGCAGCACAGGGACAGGCATGGGTTGCAGCACAGGGGCAGGCATGGGGTGCAGCACAGGGACAGGCATGGGTTGCAGCACAGGGACAGGCATGGGGATGCAGCACAGGGACAGGCATGGCAGCACAGGGACAGGCATGGGGTGCAGCACAGGGGCAGGTATGGCAGCACAGGGGCAGGCATGGGGTGCATCAGAAATTTCTCAGGTTTGCAATTCGAATGAGGGATCGGACGTGTCATTACCAGTTTCAGGGCCTGCCATTTGGAATAGCGTCAGCCCCGCGTATCTTCACAAAGGTACTAGCGGAAATAATGAAGGTGTTAAGGAATCAGGGGGTAAGCATTATTCCCTACCTGGACGATCTCCTTATTGTTTCCAAGACAGAGACGGACCTCAGAGCCCACAGAGACATTGTCATGGGGGTTCTCTCTCGGATGGGATGGATCATAAACTACCCCAAGTCAAATTTGGAACCCTCTCAGTCGATTGTGTTTCTGGGGTATGTGATCGATTCCATGCAGGAGAGGATTTTTCTGACTCCGGGGAAAGTAGAGAAACTGCAAGGGGGGGTCAGGGAGTTACTCCTACTCCAGGAGGTGGCAATAAGAGAAGTTATGAGGATTTTAGGTCTCATGACAGCATCCATTCCGGCAGTAACTTGGGCTCATTTTCACTCCCGAGTTCTCCAAAACTGGTTATTGAAGGTATGGGACAAGACCCAGGAGTCTTTGGACTTGCAGGTTCAGGTGCCAGCACAGGTGAAAGAAAGTTTTCACTGGTGGCTTCAACCACCGAATCTAACACAGGGCAGAGTATGGAAACAGATAGACCCTATAAGAATGCACACAGACGCCAGTGCCTGGGGATGGGGGGCGACGACGATGGGCCAACATTCCCAGGGGAGGTGGTCCAGGTTGATGGCCAAAAAATCTTCCAACTTCAGAGAACTCTCAGCAGTGAAGGAGGCGCTGGTGGCTTTTCAGGACTTGATTCGACTCAATCATGTCCTGATTTTCTCGGACAATATTTCGACGGTAGCATATCTCAACAGACTGGGGGGACCAGATCTCTGAGTCTTTCTCGTCTGGCAACGGAAATTTTTATTTGGGCAGAGGCCAATCTTTTGCCAATCGAGGCCATTCATGTGAAGGGGTCTCTCAATATCGAGGCGGACTTTTTGAGCCGCCTCGAAATCGACCATGCTGAGTGGGAACTAAACCAGGAGGTTTTTCTCTGGGTCACAGAAAGATTGGGTGTCCCAGACATTGATCTTTTTGCCTCACCAGTCAATACCAAGATTCCTCAATATTTTTCTCTTCACAGAAATGCGAGTTCTCTGGGGTTGGACGCGCTGTCTGTCCCATGGACGTTCAATCTGGGATATGCATATCCACCCCTCAAATTAATTCCTCATGTCTTGGACAAACTTCAAAGAGAGAAAGTAAGTCTCATACTCATAGCGCCTGTGTGGCCCAAAAGAGTCTGGTTCTCCACTCTACTACGGTTGTCAGTTCAAACTCCTCTGAATCTTCCAGTCAGGCCAGACCTTCTACGTCAGGGACCGCTTTTTCATCCCAAGCCGGAACTTTTCAATCTGGCGGCCTGGATCCTGAAAGAATGATTTTAAGGAGTAAAGGAGTTTCAGACAAAACCATTGACACCTTATTAAAGTGCAGAAAACCGATCACTCACAAGATCTATAGAAAAGTTTGGAAGGTGTATACATCTTGGTGTACTACACATAGTCGGAATCAAAATGAGACCGGGACTGTTCTCGATTTCTTACAGGAGGGCCTTGAAATAAATTTGGCCTTAAGTACTTTGAAGGTGCAGTATTCGGCTCTATCAGTTCTCTTAGACAGACCCTTGGCACAGGAAAAATTGCTCAAAGATTTTTTTCGGGCAGTTCAGAGATCAACGCCTCTCAAACTTGTCACTAGTTCTCAATGTTCTCTCTGGTTTCCCCTTTGAACCTATTGAAGAGATTGATCTAAAATTTTTGACGTTTAAAGTGGCCTTTTTAGTCGCCATTACCTCAGCTAGAAGGTTGGGCAATCTACAGGCTTTGTCTATTAAGGACCCGTTTTTGACTATTTTCCCAGACAAGATTGTTTTACGTCTGGACCCAAATTACCTACCAAAGGTATCTACTGATTTTCATAGATCCCAGAACATTGTACTTCCCTCGTTTTGTGAGAATCCTTCCTGTGCTAGGGAACAGGAGTTTCACTGTCTGGATGTTAGGAGAGCCCTTTTATCCTATCTAGCTAGAACTAGAGAGTTTAGGAAATCTTCTCATTTATTTGTTTTATTTATGGGGAAGAATAAGGGACAACAAGCTTCGAAACAAACTATTGCTAGGTGGATATGTGAGGCTATTTCTCTAGCGTATAAGACTTCAGACACCACTCCACCAACCAACCTAAAGGCACATTCCACTCGATCAATGGCAACGTCATGGGCGGAGAGAGCGGGTGCTACGGTCCAGCAGATATGTCAAGCGGCAACTTGGGCGAGTTCTTCCAGTTTCGTCAAACATTACAGGGTGGATGTTCTTTCGCAGCAGGATTTGTCATTTGGCAGGAAAGTGCTTCAGGCTGTAGTCCCTCCCTAGGTGGGTGTTTTACTTGTGTATCCCTCCAGAGGGTGTCCCAGCTGATGAATGGGAGAAAGCACCAGTTAGTCTTACCGGTAACGGTGTTTCTGTTCAGCAGCTGGGACACCGTCTACTACCCTACCCTATACTGTTGCATTTCCTTGTACCTATCTCTTCTTGTATTTATATAGTGGGTCACTTGGAGGTGCTTCGCTCTTCCTTTTTTCTCCTTAGTGTTCGGGCTTGTTACTTTTTTATACACTGGGGATGAAGGGAGGGCGGGAGCTTTTTATACTTGTTCTTGTGTTTCCCCAGGATTGGGCGGGGACCAATCCTCCAGAGGGTGTCCCAGCTGCTGAACAGAAACACCGTTACCGGTAAGACTAACTGGTGCTTTCTTAACCTTCCTGGAGGTAAGCCCGAGCTGAGCTCGGGCTATGCCGCACAGGAAGATATCTCAGCCCCCGGTGGGGCGATTCGCCCCATTTAAAGTGCTGTGCGCGCAGCTAGCACTTTGCTAGCCGTGCGCACAGCTTAATCGCCGCCGCTCTGCGGCGATCGCCCGCACGCAGCGGCAGAAGAGGGCCCCCCCAGAGCCCTGCGCTGCCCGGACCAATGAGTTCCGGGCAGCGCTATGGGCTGGATCTGACGTCATTCCGATCGTCGCCATGGCGACAGGAGAAGCCAAACAGGCGAGCGCGTTATATACGCGTTCCCCTGTTTGCTATAGATGCCGGCAACAATCGCACTAGAGGGACACATGCGCCCTCTAGTGGTGTTTCATGTAGCTACCACACTGGTAGCTTTACATGAAGCACAAAAAAATAAATAAAAACAAAACAGATTTCTGCCAATTTGGCACAAAAAAATCAACCGCCAGGAAGATTAAAGAGAACCTGTACTGAGTAAAAATATTTAAAATAAACACAAGGTAACTTCAAATGAACATGACAGTTACCTTGCCATCAGTTCCTCTCAGAAGCTCACCATTTTCTTCTGACAATAATCCCTTCCAGTTCTGACAATATTTTGTCAGATCTGAAATATATTAGTTGCTGTCAGTAAAATATCAGTTGCTGTCAGTTATAGCTGAGAGGAAAACTGATGTACCAGGTAATGTCCATGTTTCCCTATGGCTCAAGTGGGCGATGTTACAGTTTAACTGTGTGCTGACCAGAAAGCTGTTATGGGTAATGGCCATTTTCAAAATGGAGGACGGAAAATTCCCTTGATCACAGTGGACAAACAGGATGCAGTAGAGGAGAAAGAGATTGAGGAGTAGACTACATGGAAGGTAAGTATGACGTGTGTATGCCTATTTTGACTTTAATTTTCAGTTCAGGTTTTCTTTAAGAAAAAACTGGTGCATGGCACAGCAGATACACTCTTGTCCTGTATTCATAAATGCTGAAATCTTTGGAACCTTGGAATATTGCATGTGTTTGTACATGCCCTTCTATGGCTTTTAATCAAGATCTTGTTGTATTTAATATGCTATGGAATTTTTATAGGATACAGTACGTGCCTTTACTGCTGTGATTTACAATTATACACAAAGCTTTAAGATAATGTAACGATTGTGGAACTTTCTCCGTGATCAGCGCACAACGCGTGCGCTGACACGGCGGAAATCCTCCACAAGCGTATATTTGCAGGCACCCAGCAAAAGGTGCTACGCACCTGTAGAGGGAAATTCCTGTCGGCAGATGGCGCTGGGGAGTGCAGAGGAACCAATCCTCTGCACCTCCACAAGTGCCAGACAGGAATTGTACGAAGCGCAGAACGCAATCGCAAGAGAGGCGATTGCGAATGAGATTGAGCAAAGGGACAGGTTGTATGTGTGTGCGCCAATCCAGTCGCCACCCCGCGACCGCGCACACACAACAGCAGATATGAAATAGGAACGCGATCGCGAGAGGTGCGATCGCCAGACGTGACACAAGGCAGATCAGAATAGAATACGAGGGTAGCAAAGGCACAGCAAATAATACAATAAGGAGATACGGAAAATAACAAACGCTAGCTAACCGCGAACACCGCACTCATTCGCAACAGTGCACGCGGTTATGCGCGGTCTCCACGTGATAAGCACAATAGAGACAAGCACGCCTAACTAACCATCGACAGACAAACATAAAACAGAGGTCGCGAGCGCTTGCTTAACGGTTACCTCACCGAGCCTCCAGCAAGCGTAGCAGACAAGACAGACACACGAAAACAGGGACAAGCGAGAGATAGGATCCACAGCACTAGCGAAAAGTGGCTAGCGCGATCCAGGTACAGAGTAGCAGAACAGAAGGATCCCCAGCGCTAGCGAAAAGTAGCTAGCGCGATCCCAGAAGACAGAACAGAAGGATCCCCAGCGCTAGCAAAAAGTAGCTAGCGCGATCCCAGGAGACAGAACAAAAGAGATAGCTGGTAGCAACCGCTGCACCAGCTATACTCCAAGAACAGAGATCAGAACCATTTCCTGTCGACCACCTTTGGGACTGGACAATGGCAACAGGCAAGACAAGACAGAACAGGCAATACAGATAATACAACCTGACTGGGCTAGAAGGGGAGCCTAAAGCAACCCCCAGGAATTAACTATACTAGATAGCAATGGCTGACACTCCAGCAGTGTCCATCAGGAACAGACCATGGAAGGGAAATGACCAGCAAAGCCTTCTGGGAAACATAAAGCTCTTATAGTGCCATTCATCAAAGAAGGCAGGTAGGGGATTTGCATAACGAATGTATGCAAATTCCCCAGCAAGAGAACAGACCAGAAACTTGCAATGGAAAGACAGGTCTCTGTTCCAGAGACCTGCAGCCCACAGACTAGAGGAATGGACAAACAGCTGTCTGCCTGTGCAGCCAGCTGAGCGGATCATCACAGATAAACAGTTTAATATGGCCAATGAATTTAAAAATTAAAGCAAATCATTTTGCTCAGAGGAAACCTGCTGTCTGCTGTAGCAACCAAAAGAAACAATATGCAAAAAAGCAAGGCAGGCGGTTTCTCTAGAAAGTGGAAGCTGATTGGTTAGCCATTTTCACAAATTACTTGATGGGCAAATTACTCAGCAGCTGATATGAGGATTGGCTGCTGCATTTTCATAATATGTGTTCTGTTCTGTGCAGAGTTTCTCAACATTTTATTGGTATGTACACCTTTTAAGACCATGTACTCCCCAAATACCCCCTAGCATAGTAAACATTATCACAAGTACCCCTTGACAAATATATATTTAATCATAATACATGATCGATTCTAAACCAGTTCCAAGCATTTACTATTGCTTTTAATTAGCTAAAACACTAATTCGGTGTTTTAATAAGATGTATCATTTTCTAAAACTCTAAATTTGTTATTCTTAGTTAAGTACCGGTATATCAAGCCCAAGTACCCCCCTGGAACCATCAGAAGTACCCCCTCGGGTACGTGTACCACACGTTGATAACCTAGGGTAGAGCATACCTTTATACCTTTTTTATGAAATTGATAATTTGCTTCTAACCACCTAAAGGAGAACTGTAGTGAGAGGTATGTGGAGGCTGCCATATTTATTTCCTTTTAAGCAATACCAGTTGCCTGGCTGCCCTGCTGAACCTCTGCCTCTAATGCTTTTAGCCCTAGACCCTGAACAAGCATGCAGCATATCAGGTGTTTCTGATACTTTAGTCAGACAAGATTAGCTGCATGCTTGTTTCTGGTATAATTCACACTACAGATGGCTCAGCAGGGCTGCCAGGCAACTGGTATTGCTTAAAAGGAAAGCAATATGGCAGCCTTCATATACCTCTTACTACAGATCTCCTTTAAGGACCTGACTTAAACCCCCCTAGTGACCAGGCCATTTTTTACAAAATGGGCCACTGCAGCTTTAAGGCCTCGCTGCAGGGCCGTACAACTTGGCACACCAGTGATTTCTGTTGGTGGGCTATGATTGTTTTTCCAATGTTTATTTTTATACAAATATTTTTTTGTTTGTTTTTTAAATTGTTCTATTTTTATTATTTTTTTTAAACTACCTTCCCATTCAGCCATGCTAAGACTGTAGGTGAGTGTCCACACCCAGGCCTTGGTTTTCTATGTTAAGGTCTGCAGACAAGAATGTATCCCAACTTTCTGATTCATTTGTAAAGGACACCTGACCCGAGGCAAAGCTACCTAAGAAAAGCAGAGCATTATCATATTCATGTTGGATCTACATATTGCTGTCCATTTTCCGTTCCTCTCATTGTCCACCCCCCACCCCGATTCCCATAAACACTCCTTTGAAAAGTCTAACTTTTAGCATAAGTAAATAATTCAGACATGAAGAGGCAGACTCTTGCTGTGATGTTCCCTCCTAACATTCTCCCATTGCGATGGGATTGTGATAGGAGGAACATCACAGAAAGCCTGCCTTTTCCTGTCTGAAAATTTGACTTTAGTCAAAAATCTAACATTTCAAGGAGTGATTACGGGGCCTGGGGGAACGAGGAGTGGAACAGACAATGCACAGAGGTATGTGGATCAAGCATGAGCATACTTCTGTATGCTTACCTTAGGTAACCTTGTTCGGGTCAGGTATCCTTTAAGGTATTTGTAAAGATAATTCTATATATTAATACTTCAATAATTTATGCTAGATGATTAAACTGCATATGTTTGGCTGTAGTTCAGCTGTTGCAATATTATTCAGTATTGAAGATGGTGTGACGCTGCATAACTTTACTCACATTTAATTTTTTCCTCTTTCTCTGTAGGTTGCCAGCTGTCCCCAGTTACTCTGAGGTTGCCCCCTTCTAATTCCCAGCCTGGAAACTCTCCATTGATGAGTCCAGCATTAAGTGACACTGGTAGTGCCAAAACGGAGGTTGAGGAGTCAGCTGACAGCAAGGTGCTAACACTGGCAATAGCTTAGAGTCCATTCACCATGGCTCAATGTCTATTGCTTTTCAACCTAAATTGGTGGGAGATCTTTCACACGCAATGAAGTCATTTTAGTTTTAGTAAAACAAAACAGATTTCGTTTGCCTGTACTATTCATCTCATCACAATGACCTTTCCTAGGTAGAGGAAGTCAAGCTTCGTTCACATTGCAGCAGACCAAGATGGAGCAGGTAGCATTACTAATGTGCTATAGTCATGCTGGTGGTTCTTTTGAGGTTTACTGACTGCCTATGGAGCAGAAGCATACCAAGTATAAGGTGTATGGAAATGCATCCACCAACCATAAAAATGGTGCAAGACGGCAATGCCTTGCGGTATTGCAACAGACAGATGGACTTTGTGAACAAGAAAGCAGGGGTGCATTCTATATGTATATATTTCCCTTGCTGACTGATATGGAAGACCATCCAGCAGAGGACCTATTGTGGACCAAGCCAAAGGGAATGTTCACACATACAGTAGAGTTACTGCATTGCAGGTACCTAAAACTAACAATAACCCAACCTGCCTTGTCTTGAGGTGATCCTTTACAATACCATTCTTTCCAGTGTCTTCAATGCCTCCCAGTTCCCTAAGAATTTCATCTAGCTCCTCTGTATCTGATCCAGGCTGCTAACACAACCGTCTATAGAGATTAAGTCTGGTTGAGTTGCTTTCCACAACTCCATTTTCCTGCCTATTACAGGAGGAGGGAGGTGTGTTGGCTAGATGGGGGCAAGAACGCTGAGGAGATAGCTTGGGGAAAAAATCCTGTCCATCTATATTAACAACCTGGCTCAAAGTTAGAGTTTACACTTCACATAGTTGAAGTGAACAAGGTTTGGTTTGCCTTTATCGGGAGGGGTCATATCTTGCTCATGCTTGGGGAGAAGGTACTGTACAAACCATAAACACCCCTGTTACACACTCTGATCCCCCTTTACCATTATTTTTATTATTCCACAGACTTGGTACCCTCCAACTCACATTACCTGCGCACACTTTCATCACTGTAACTAAAGACCAAACACTCCCAGCTCTAAGCTCCACTATACACTATACTACCAAAAATATTGAGATACCTGCCCTTTACACTCACACACATTAATGACTTCTCTTTCTTAATCCACGGACTTGATTATGGATTTGGCTTCTCCTTTGCAGCTATAATTCTTCTGCAAATGTTTTCACATGATTAAGGTTTGTGTTTATGGAATGTTTTTGACCATTCTTCCAGAAAAGCATTAGGGAGGTCAGGTACTGATGTTAATCGGGAAGGCCTGGCTCTTAATCTCTCTTCTAATTCATCCCAAAGGTTTTCTATCCGGTTGAGATCAAGGCTCTGTGCTGGTCAGTCCAGTTCCTCCATACCTAACTCACTCATTCATGTCTTTACGGGCTTTGCTTTGTGCACTGATATGCAGCTATGTTGTAACAGGTAGGGGCCATCCCCAATCTGTTCACACAAAGTTGGGAGCATGAAATTGTCCAAAATCTCTTGGTATCCTTAAGCATTCAGAGTTCCTTTCACTGGAACTAATGGGCCAAACCCATCCCATAAAAAAACAGCCCACTATCATAATCTCCGTTCCAATTAACTTTACACATGGCAAAGTGCAGTCAGGCAAGTACCATTTTCCTGGCATCTGCCAACCCTAGACTCCTCCATCAGCCAGACAGTGAAGTGCGACTCATCGCTCCAGAGAGCATGTCTTCACTGCTTTAGCTTCCTGTGGCGGCATGATTTACACTACTGCGTCTGATGCCCTGCATTGCACTTTGGTGATGTAAGTCTTGGATGTAGCTACTAGACCTACCAATACAAGGGTGATACTTTGGAGGCTACCTATGCTGGGGGGGGGGGGGGGGAAGAGAAGTACCTCTATTAGGGTGACAACCTATACTGGGGGGACACCCTGACTACCAATACTGGGGGAGGGGGTTGCATTTTTGGCTACCTACCTATACTGGAGAGAAATCAATTTTGGTGTGTTTGGGGGGGGGGGGGGGGGGGAGACAGATTTAGCCACCTATTATTACAGGGAGGTGAAGCGGTCTCTGACTGGGAGAGGGAAAAAGGCCACAGACTATGTGCTGCTTGGGGCCAGAAACACCTTAGCAACACTCCTGTCGTACTCTTATCATGTAGCAGATATTTCAGCAAATGTTAATTGTATCAATGGACACACAAATAAAATGGAAGTAAAAAAATCACACATATTACTTAACCATATATCTAATTAAGGAATAGCTTCATACAAACCAATACATACAATAATTCATAACGGACGTTCACAAAGTATACCCCAGAAATCCTTGTACCTGATCATGTGTAAAGTGCATCTTTTGCAGCCTCATGTTTCCCGCCATCTTTTGCATGCTGCTATTCTCCCCACCTTCCCAATATGGTGGAAATGGGAGAGCACTAATTCAGGAAGTAAGGCGGAGCATCTCTTTCTCTGGGGACTATGGGAATGGCACCATTTTAGGATTCCTGTATTTCACAGTACTTTCCCATGTAACTCACATGATGATCATATACCCACTTACTGTTCACTGTATCTATGCACTATATACATGCATGTTGTACGGTGCTCATGCACTGCACAAACCTATACAGTATATTGCTGCACATATCGCGCACATGCGCTCTGTACATGTGCTGTACACTTAGCATTACACCTAGGCACTTTGTTCACACCCACACAATGTACTCTACTTGTAAACACACACTGAACATGTCTGGTGTAAACATAGCCATATACTGCACACCCATGCATTGTACACTGGCCTGTACATTTACCAATATTAAAGAAAAGAACATGACTGGATGTTTGTGGTGAGTATGGTCAGCTGTATTGAATGTTTACCACTGTCAGGTACAACATGTATGCATATACTAGGTAAACCATTACTTGTCTTGTCCTTTCAACGTGTTTTTTTACTGCAACAAGCAGCAGATGGATGAGGCCTATTATATCACCAAGGAAATACTGAGCACAGAGACCTCTCACCTCAAAGATATTGAGGTCATAACTGTGGTAAGTGAGCTGGGGATTAATACTTTCCCTTGAAATAGAATTTTATGTTTTCCTTCCACATTTTAATGTCTATATGCCTCCATGCTTTTCAGGTAGGTGTGAGAACATTATCCTGTCTTTGGATGTTAAAGCGGATCCGAGATGAAAAACTAACTGTAACAAGTAACTTGTCTATATATCTTATCTAAAGTATAGATAGGTAACACAGCAAATCTAGCTGCAAACAGCTTTAATAGAATATGATTATTTCTTCCTGTGATACAATGACAGCAGCCATGTTTGTAAACATTACACAGAGGCAGGCCTATCTGTATCTTGAGCATTCAGCCTGTGAAAAAAAAACACCTAATCCTCCCTCCTCCCCTCTGCCTCTGAAATCAATGGCTAGTAACACCCCCCCCTCCTCCTGCCCAGATTGAGCTCCCATGTGCCCTTGCTACTGCCAAGGCTCTCTGAAAACCTGTGGGCGTGGTTTATTTAGTTTATAGGGAATTAGAGTGTTAAAACAAAAACAAAAAAGTATTTGGCTTGAGAAATGCCCTATAAACAATAGGAAAGGAACACAATTATGCAATGTGTAAAAGTTCACCTCGGATCCACTTTAATACACAATCCCATACCTTCTCTTTTAACCTGTTTAGTTTGCATTAAGTCCAGCTGAATGGACTTCAGAAGAATGATTCATTTACTTCTGGTAGTACACACCAGTGATTATCGTAATCAGCTAATTACCACTACACTACATTTTGAGGGAATATTTGCAATTACACCTATACGTAATTACAAATTGTTAATTCAATAGATTTTTTTTTAATTATTCGTAATTTCGCATGATTTTTCATGTAATTTTGGTGTAATTTCGTGTCAACTTTGGTGGTAAATAGCAAAGCCCCCATACATGCTATTGTCCCCAAAATGACAACATCTGGTAAGAATAGTGGGTACAAGTAAAAAAAAAAAAAAAAAAAAAAGTTTTTGAAAGACCTTGTAGTTTTTGAGAAAATTGATTTTAAAAATGCAAAGAAAACTGTCTAAACTTATTTCTTTGCATTTTTAAAATCAATTTTCTCAAAAAACTACAAGGTCTTTTTAACAAAAAAAATAATAATATTTTTTTGACTTGTACCCAATATCCTCCTTAAGATATGTAGCAATGTTGGTAGCAGTAGCATGTATGGGGGCTTTGCTATTAACCGGAAAAAGTCAGCACAAAATTATGTGAAAATGTACAAGAAAAATTACTACAATTTACAAATGATTACAATTACATATGAAATTAATTACAATTTCCCCCGAAATTTCACATTATGATGCGGAATTGGGAATTATGGTGCATAGTTACGCATAGGCGTAATTCCTGCTCATCACTAGTACACTACTACACGACTGATAACTAGTCTCTGCTGTTTCCCATAGAGTAATCTTATCTTTGCCACCCTATAGCAAAAACAAGGTATGTCCTGTACTTAAATGACACATTAATTTTTAATTTTTTTTGCCCACAATATCATTAAATAGTTTTTTTTAAGCCTTTTAAACCTAAATAATAAAAACAATATGAAAAAGTCCCCAAGCAATTCCATTTAATCTCAGATGTGATTTAAATTTATTTGCTTCATCTTTAGTTACATCACTTTGATAATATAGTATTTGTTATTATTATTGTATGCCTTACCCACCTTTTGTGAATTAGTGTTGGCATCTATAGCAGGGGTCTCAAACTCGCGGCCCGCGGGCCATTTGCGGCCCTCGATACAATATTTAGTGGCCCTCGCTGGCAAAAGCTTCTTTATAGTTCGCTTCAGTGCTCCCGAGTAATCCGCCGCATCCCCGCCGCTAAACGAGGGCTGCAGAGCCCCCAAATCGCCCGGGGGCAATCCGCCGGCATTTCCTGGAAGGGGCAGAGCTTTCAGCTTCAGCTCTGCCCCTCCTGACGTCAATCGCCGCACGGATCGCCGCCTCTCCCCGCCCCTCTCTGTGAAGGAAGAGTGAGAGAGGCGGGCAGAGGCGGTGATGCGCCGCGATTGTGAAATTCCTTATGCGGCCCAGCCTCATCCTGACTTTGCCTCCTGCGGCCCCCAGGTAAATTGAGTTTGAGACCCCTGATCTATAGTGTTTGGTTGCAATTTGTGAACTCTATTTTTTGTTTGTTTTAAGCATAATTGGGTCTGAAATGAAATGGTTTTCATTGTGACAAGGATGAAACTAATAGGTGTATTGTATTATTTACTAAAAACTCTGCATGACACAAGGCCACAATGCATTCTGCTGACTTGCTCTTACAGAAACTATGGAAACCGTTAAGGTGCCCATACATCACAGTGGTCATTTGAATCTTCTGAGAGGCTGCATGTCATTTCTAGTGTTGTTTGTGTTCACATTACGTATCCCACTAAGGGCTCAAGACAGAATGAAGGGAAAGCATTTGGCTTCGGCTTAATGAGACACTTGCAGCCAGCCGTGTGAATCTGCGCTTATTTAAAGAAGAACTTAAGCGAAAAGGGGGAAAAAATCAATACATTGCAAAGTAAGAAGTTAAAAACAGAAGAGAAATCAAGTCATTGATAATCGCCATGTAATTTGTATATATTGTCTGATCCGCAATCAGCTGCGCATAATCATCTTTACTACTGACAGACAAGAAAAAAACTAGACCGCACCAACTGCCATTACTTATAACCGCACCCCCTAACAATGTGATAGGCTATATATATGCAGGAAGGGAGATACTTGCTGCGTGGCAGTTGGAAATGGCTGTTATTTCCCACAATGCAATGAAGTTTACAGACCAGAAACTGTCAAAACCCAGGTGGTCACATCACACTGTGGGAAGGGTTTCACTACAATATCAGCCATACAGACCCCCCTGATGAGAGAAAAGGTGACGATTTCTCATGGGAAAAGGGGTTATCTGCTACTAATTGGGATGAAGTTCAATCATTGGTTACAGTTCCTCTTTAAATTGGCAAATATGCACTACTAACCCTGCGGTGGCGGAGCTGATCTGTAAATAATCTTGGAAATTACCCAAACACCTTAAGGTGGATCCGAGATAAACTTTTGCTCATTGCATGATTGTGTTCCTTTCATATAGTTTATAGGGCATTCCTCAAGCCTAATACTTTTTTTTGGTTTTAATACTCCTAATTCCCTATAAACTAAACAAGCCTCGCCCCCAGCTTTTTCAGTGTGCCTTGGCACTGTAGCAAGGGCTTATGGGAGCTCAGTCTAGGCAGGAGGAGAAGGAGGTTACTAGCCAAAGATTTCAGAGGCAGAGGGGCGGAGGAGAGGGGACTGAATTTGTCACAGGCTGAGGGCTGGAGATGCAGAGTAGCTTGCCTGTGTGTAATGATCACAAGCAGAACATAGCTGCTGTCATTGTATCACAGGAATAAATAATCATAAACTGTTGAAGCTGTTTGCAACTAGATTTGCTGTTTAAACTATCTAAACTTTAGATACGCTATATAGACCAGTTACTTGTTATAGTTAGTTTTTCATCTCGGATCCGCTTTAAGCCTTGAAGTTTGACCTTCCCATTGCACTATAATGTATTCTTCTCTCTGGTACCATGTATGAAAGGCCTATTCTTTCTGCAGTGGCTCCACAGAGCACTCTGCAAAGATGGGGAACTACAGGAGACCCTGGCACAACAGATGAAACCTTTATTTTCGTGTATGGAACCAATACAGCAGTTTCACCAGGAATTTCTGCAGCAGCTGGAAGATGTCCTAAACCTTTGGTGAGCACTTATCGTAATAATAAAAGCAAATGTAAAGCTCTTGATATAGGGTATGGTTTTGGAACGAAACAAATCGTTCAAGCTCCCACTTTAGGCAGACCTGTGCTAATCACTGAGCTAACTATAAGCTTTGTTATAAATAATAGTTCTCTATGTTTACTTCCTGTGCTCAACGTTCTCACTAAATTTCTTTACATACCAACTGCTACCTCCTGACTGCTACTTTAGGATCCTCGTCGTCTTTATTTTTTACTTGTTTCTCTTTTTGTTTACCCAGCTACAAACTTGTCTACCTTAAATTGATCATTGTTTACTTGATCTTCCCCCAAAGGGGTGCATTTGGTATTACCTGTATACTTAAGTATTTTTCTAAATAAAACTTCTTTGAAACTGAAGCACTTGATATTATACTAATGTACTAGCGGACCCGCTGCGTAGCTTACGCTGCATAAGAGGGTAGCAGGCAGGTAGGGGGTATTGGGCTCAGCGGCGGGGAGGGGGGTCGGACCCTTCCTCACCTGGGTCCCTCATCTGCGCTCCCCCTCCAGCTTAAGCTCAGCAGCAGCCACCGCCGCTATTAGTAAGAGTCAGCGGGCGAGGATGACTCACCTCTTCCGCTTTCCAGCGTGCGTTCCACTCGTCACTTCCTGCAATGCCGCCCACTGTATTGTAAGTGGACGGCATTGCAGGAAGTGAGGGCAGTGGAACGCGGAAGAGGTGAGTCATACCCGCCCACTGCCTCTTACTAATAGCGGCGGCGGCTGCTGAACTTAAGCTAGAGGGGGAGCGCAGATGGGGTACCCAGGTGAGGGGGGGCGGATCCGGCCCCACTCCCCGCCGCTGTGCCCAATACCCCCTTCCTGCCCGCTACCCCTCCAGCTCGGCGGCAAGTCTAGGACCGCCCCTGGGGGCAGGGCGCTAATTCTTGCTTGGACCGGCCCCTTCTTGCTTGGACCGGCCCTGGGGGCAGGACACTACTTCTTCTTCTTGCTTGAAGGTTGAGACACGTAGCCTATTTTTATATACACACACACACACACACACACACACACACACACACACACACACACACACACACACACACACACACACACACACACACACACACACACACACACACACACACACACACACACACACACACACACACTGGGGCAATAATGGACCCCTCTCTGATCAGATCTGCCAGGGAGAGATCTATCTGATGGTCAAATCTGGTTGCCATCTACAAGGGTATGGCCACCTTAAATTTATTTTAGAGAAGATTCTAAAAAAAAAGTATCAAGAGGCAAAGGATAATATAAAAGTAGCAGAGATAGAACTCTTATCTAGGATGCGTTGCAACAGATAGATAGAATGCATGTGTTCTATCAGTCCACAAAGCAAACTAATCCCACATATTTATTTATTGTATTTATAACGCGCCAACATATTACGCAGAGCTGGACATTAGTTTAGGTTACAGACAATATTTAGGGGTGACATACAGCAATACAGGAATACAAGAAAAACCAGATCACACAGCACAGTATGAGTACAAGGTAGTGCTTAGTCAGTCACTGGATGGAAGCATGGAGATTAGGCAAGTTGAGTTCACTTAAATGCATAGTGCTCTAGTACAGATTGAATTTTATCCCTGTTTATTTCATGATTTACCACTGTTTTTGTGTGATTTAGGGTATCTCTCAGAGGCATTTATCAAGCTCCAATATAAATAGTTGTAAAAACATACTGATGTAAAAAGATGCAGAATGCAGTAACAGGTTTATCTCTTTATTAAAACAGTTATTGGTAATTGCACAAAGGGTGTGTTCCAAAAACCATACTGAAGAGCAAAGAAAATATACTTTAAAAGCATTGCCTATTTATTAAAGCTCTGTTCACAGAACCGAAGTGATGGTCAAGTCTGGGAGAACTGGAGAAGCATGTAATCAGTTTGATCAGCTGATGGATTTGCTCTGATTATTATTATTATTATTTAGTATTTATATAGCGCCGACATCTTCTGCAGCACTGTACAGAGTATATATAGTCTTGTTATTAACTGTCCCTCGGAGGAGCGCAGAATCTAGTCCCTACCATAGTCCTATGTCTATATTGTGTAGTTTATGTATTGTAGTCTAGGGCCAATTTTAGGGGGAAGCCAGTTAACTTATATTATTTTAGGATGTGGGAGGAAACCGGAGTGCCCGGAGGAAACCCACACAGACACGGGGAGAATATACAAACTCCTTGCAGATATTGACCTGGCTGGGATTCAAACCGGGGACTCAGCGCTGCAAGGCGAGAGCGCGAACGACTACGCCACTGTGCTGCCACCGTGCTGCCCTCTGGTTTGATGTGATCACTTCCTGCTTCAGCTTATGATCATGACTAGCAAATCATAGACTTGCATATCTATCACCTGACCAAACTGATCACATACTTCCCGAGGAGTTCATCTAGACATCACTGGGAAGGAGAAGGCTCCCCAAAAAATAACCATGGATGTAATAATTATAAAATGGCTTACCTCTAAGAAGGGGCAACGCCAATATAGGAAAGGAATTTTAATAATCAGACACAAAAACGATAACGCGTTTCGCGAAGCACAGTCCTCTTCCTCAGATCAAATAAAGCAGTGTCTGGGTAGCCGAGGTGCAGAGTTTGGAGCGCCTAAAGTTTTCATTTAGGTGCTCTACACATGACCAACACTATTATTTATAAATTGGCACCTGAATGTTGCAGACTTTTGTCACTTCAGTTGGTAGCTAGAGATAATAATACATTAATTCTGAGCATAATTGATGATTGTGTTGCCTTTATTTTACTTTTCATTATTTTCCTGGTTGGTCCCTTTGTTGTGTGTGCTTGCAGGGAAGGAAGATGCGCACACGCTAAGGATATGCAAATACTTGGAGATTTTATGTTACGGAAAATGACTGCCTTACGGGTGAGAAGATGAGTATGTACACATATTCTATGTTCTTGTTGCTCTGTACCTGAATAATCGCTGCCCCTATTGTTACATCTGCTAATTCACAACCGCAGATGACACAAACCACTCCATACATACATGGCAGATGGAGAACAGGAAAAAGTTTAATATGCAGCAGCAGCCCCTGGCCTCCTACTAGTCCACGTCAACATAGCAAGCAGCACCAAACATGTATTGATCTACTACACAATGCTCCCTCCATAGAAAACTCCTAAAAGAGGACCTGCAAGTAAAAAAGCATTTTGACAACATAATTGCAAATCTAATGAGGCCGGGGGTTGTTTTAATGTGAACACATTTATGTTGTTGTGGATAACCTCTATCTGGCAGGGGCATAGCAATAAGGGGTGCAGAGGTAGCGACCGATTTGGGGCCCTTGGGCCAGAGGGGCCCCGAAGGGCCCCCCCTCAACTACAGTATTAGCTCTCTATTGGTCCTGTGCTCATAATAATCACTTCTATAGATACTTTGAATAGTGGCAATCATTAACAAGCTGTTCCCCATCCCCTTCTTGCACCTCTGACACTGTAGTTGCAATTGGCAGGTTTTGGTGCGCCGTATCAATTATGTACAGAGTGCTTGGGGAGCCCCATTGTAAAACTTGCATCAGGCCCACAGCTCCTTAGCTACGCCACTGCTACCTGCCTCTTTCCACTTGTATATTTGACAGCTAAAACATTTTGCAGAAAAGCTTGAGTAGGTGTCCTCTCTACTTCTGCCACATCCCTAGTACTGCATCTGTGGAAATGGAGGCTGGAAGCTCAGAAGTGCCTCATCCAGTGATCCAGGTTTATCATACAGGCTTCCTCTGAGCTGTGTAACTGGTCAGTGCCTCTATGCCAAAAATGTCACTTTTACCGTGTAACTGCAAGGGCCTCCTTGGGAGTCATGATTGCCGGTATGCTTTTGTTATGGCTTCTCTACCGTCTAGTCACCACAGATTGAGTTGCTTTGACAAGCATGGTCAACTTTCACTTGACAATTCTTTACTTGACCACAAGTTCTAGTTCCAGTAAGTCCAATGGAGTCTTTAGGTTGTGGACCAAGAATCACATTGCTGGTGTATAAGAGGCAATAGCATGAACCGAACTGTGATAAAATAACAAAAATGTAGTGTTACCAGGACCCCCACTGTCCTTTGGCATGGACCATAGTGACTCCTTCGTAGTCTGTTTAAATCAATTATTTTAGCACTTTGGCACCTTAGCACTTTAACACTGTTAGCTCCTGACGAAGTTTCTAATTTATTGAAACGAAACATGTAGAGTTTTGTGGTGTGGGGTTTATAATAATCAACAATGGGAAATTGGCAGGCTTGTCGATATGACTAACTACCCGTACCTACCAACCCAATTGTTACACGTATTCACTATTAGTAGTATTTGTATTTGATCCTTTTAGAAACATGAATTAAAAGTTATGTTTTATTGCTATTTTTCCTCCGAGAGGGTAATAATTGTGTATTCTTCCCAAATCAGGTGTGTTGTTAATCTAAATCAGTGGTCCTCAAACTACAGCCCGCCGGCCAAATGCGGCCCCCTGAGGCTTTTTCACTGGCCCCCAAACATAAAATGCATAACTTATAGATGTGGCCCACTGCACCTTTAAATATTGGAGGTCCACATATAGAATAGCAGTGCTGGCACAACCCATCCACATACTATAGAAGCCAGCGAGCAGTCATTCACTGGCTTCCAATCCAGTTCTGCATAAGGTGACACTGCTGTCCAACTGAACGACAGGTTGTCACCTGGGTCTGCTTCACTGCCTGGTGCACAAGGACGTTCTTCGGGCACCGCATGACTGAATGGGTGCTGCTGGGCGTTCTCTTCTAGGCATGATTGGGGGAATCAATGCCTATATTCAATGTAATGTTGTATAACATCATTTAATGTATGTTCCGACCTCCCAGCAGTCTGAAGTATGTTGACCTGGCCCTTTACCGAAAAAGTTTAGGAACCCCTGGTTTAAATCTTTAAGCCAGACCATTTGTATGTGCGTGCTATGGGTTTAACACTGCATACTTTATTCTGTTTCACTTGAAAGCTAAAAATTATTCTGATGTAAACTGTGCCCATCATAACTGACCGCAGTCTCTGGAAAGTCAGGTCTCTCAAACTAATTTTGTGCGTCTTAATTGTGGTTGATCTGTTAGAGTTGTGAAATTTAAAATGCATACATCTAAAATGTACATTTTTCCTACAGTAAATTGCAGTATAGATTACTTTTTACCTATGATGCAGTCATTGTAGGTAGTATAATGCTGACAGATTTTGGACTAGTCATCTTCTCATGGTAAATTCCCAGTATTTCCTTTATTCTTTATGACCTGAAAAGGATCTATGCATAGATGCTGGAAAAGATCTATTCAAAGCTGGCTGACCTCCCTACTCATTTGCACACTATTTCGGCAGTTGGACTGAGCAACTGCCATTCAGTAAGTGCTTTTGTAAGTAAAGAAATTGCTGAGAATCCCCCATGAGTAGGTGCGCTAGTCTAAAAACCTAGCAGAATTGTCAGGTTTTTACTACCTACTGCAAGTTAGAGCAACAAAGGAAAAAGTAATTTATAGTGCATTTTTTTTTACTGTGGGGGAAATATACATTTTATATGTACGTATTTAAACTTTATAGGAAACCACGTGTATCTGACATTTTCTGGCTTTGATACAGCGGACTTTTCCTTTGTAGGGAAGCTATGGCATTGTGCATTTTCTCCTTCGCACTGGAAGCAGTACTGCTCAGAGCCAAAAAGAACATTAACCCTCTGTGCATGCTCCTTTTATCTTTGCCATTGTTGCAGACATTGCTTCCATCCTTACATAAACTAGAAGAGGTCTTCCTGGAGATGCAGAGGAAAACCCAGGGGAAGCCGGAACTAGATATGCTGCTACAAGAATTTGAACAACAGAGATTGTGTTACCTGCCCCTCAGCTGCCTTCTGCTGAAGCCTCTGCAATGCCCCCTGCAGTATGAGAAGTTACTAGAGCGCCTGTGCCGGCACTATCCTCCGTCACACTATGATTACAACAACTGCCAAAGTAAGCCTTCTTTCTACAGAGTCAAGTGTAAAGTGCGGTAACCAAGAGCATCCACTGTCATGGGATTTCAGTAAACTTAGTTACATTTAGAATAATGTAAAAAATAGGTAATAAGGCTTCAGGGCATTCAAGGAGTTAACCCCAACAGATCATTACTGTACTTCAGTCCAGCTAGCACAGATAACAGGAGGTGTGTTTCCTCCTCTCTGTCTGTTACGTTTTGGCACATTGCACATCATTGTTCTGTGTACTTCTTCTAAAGATGTATCCTGCATCTGCTAGTTGTTGAGATTCTGCCAAATATTATACTGCTGACAAATGTACGGTATTCAAAAAATTCCATAACTTTGATATTACATTGGAAAGCCAAATGTAGCCATAGACATGAATAATTAATCAGCCATATTTTACAAAAGAAAAGGAAACAGAGAGCCCAATATGGTGTAGTATGCAAAATAAATGAGGTATATTAAAGTAAGTAATTATTATACTCACAAAACTGGGTCACCATAAGGCAACCACTATACAGGCAGGTGAGGAGATTAGACCTGTCCTCACTCAGGATTAAGATGTCGCTCTCTGTAGATCGGAAGAAGAAAGGGGATAAAAACCCCTCCACCAGGGGTGGACACAGGTAATTTAAAGGAGAACAGAGGCGCCAACAGGATAAAATGTACTAAAAACTTTAAAAATCTCAAAGGAGGAAGTGGTGGACTTACCTCCCCGAAGCAGACATGAAACTGTCGTTTATTCAAAACAGAAACATTTATTCATATACTCCAAATAGACAAAAGCAACGTGTTTCGCCGGTACAATCCTGCTTTTCCTGGCAATAACGATAAGGCGTACACAACAGTGTTGTCTCTAGATCACGCTCAGCGCCTCTCAAAGCAATTGTCCACACCACAGTGCATGTCTATGGGGGAAGCAGATGACTACACCCAGCTACATGTCTTTGGTGGCAGCAGTTGTTTGCATTGAAGTGTATGTCTGTGGGGCCATAGGATGTACTTCTGATCCTCAGATTTACTGCTTCTTCCAGGGCCCTTAGGAGAGGCCAGTTCTGTGAGTTCTCGCCTCCGGCACCGCTTGCTGCACCTGCAGAACCTGCAGAGACTTGACCAGCTGGAGAGAGACCTCCTGGGAGGAGAACACCTGTCTTCTCCAGGAAGGGTGAGTATGTCACTATCCTCATCATGCTAATATGTTCTGTTTTGTCACCTGTGGCCACAATGTTTATCATCTCTGCAGGAATTTATTAGAGAGGGCTGTCTGTACAAACTGACCAAGATCGGCCTGCAGCCGCGCATGTTTTACCTTGTAAGTATGTTCTGAAAACACTCTACGATGTTTTATAGTTGCTAGAAGAATGTGAATTTCAACCTACCAGAAAGTCCACAAGCAACACAAAAGAGAAACCCTAAGGTAAAGTTGGGTAATCTTGTAGTCCTCTAAAAGGAGGAAATTGTTCTGTAGAGACACGCAGGACAAAGGAAGGTGATGTCAGAGAGAGTTCCTTTTAATTAACTCCCTCTTAGAACCAAGCCTTGGGTGTGTTTTGAAGTCTACGGGTGTGTGCAAGAGGGAGTTGACCTCGCTTCCTCTGATAGCCTCTCCTCTGAGGAGTAGAAGGTTGTGCATGGCACAAATAAAAGATTTTTCATGTCCACCATTTTAGCCATATATATATATTAAAAAAAAAAGATGATAAATGTACGTTATCAAGGTTACTTTTGATAAAAACTGCATAGAGTAATAACTGCTGCTGTACAGCTGCAGCAAAGAGTGTCAGGAGAAAGTCCCTCTCCTTTGGCCATTCAAGCCTCCATATTGGTTCTTGAAAGTAATTGATGGCATCATTGACTAACAGGAAAGCACAGTAGCTCATCTAATTTTACTGTCATTTTGTATTTGGACACACAGTATAAGTGACAGCTGATTACGAACGCTTCAGTTCATATAGCACAGTTTTAGACACTATTCTAAAAAAAAATAAAAAATCCTCACTCACTGTCCCCATGACTGGAATATGAGCCCTGGTGATCCTGGGAACAGGAATAAACAATTGGACAAGGGATATATTCAAACATTGTTCTTCCCCCCCCCTTGAAGTTGGGATTCATTATGGATGACCACACTCTGTATATATTAACTTCCTGACATAAACAAACCAATCACTTGGTCATTGACCACATCCTGGTGATGCTAAACAGAAGCTGGAGTATATCAGGAGCAGAGAATGTGGTACCAAGATGGTCACTAGGTGGGATGGAGATTATGAAAGAAGGGGTGGGCTAGCTGTCGTTCTTTATGATCAATAAACATAATAATTGAGAGAGGTGTATTGTGCAACAAGCTGCTCACGTATTCTCTAGTTCTCAGATATGCTGATATACACCCGGAAAGGGCTGAGCTGCACAAACCAGTTTCGGGTCCATGGGCGCCTTCCTCTTCATGGGATGCTGGTGAGTATCCATGTTTGTGGATCATCATGGTGAATGGTTCACCTACCAGCTTTCCAGTGCTGTCACCCTGGGCTTCTTCCCACAGTTCAAAAATGTTCAGTCTATTAGCTTTCACCACATTGTTTCCCATATTGTGTATTTGTGAAGTAAGCTAATATAACATCCTGTTCAAAATAACTTAACCCCTCGGAGTAGGTTCACACCAGGCCCAATATCAGACAGTTTTTCACAAAGGTGACCCGTAAAAAAAAACGGACATGTCAATGGATCATATGTTATTGATAGGACCTGTTCAAATGTGTCCGTTGTCTCAGTTGAGGTAGTGGGACACAAGGTCCGCTCTTGCATGTCTTTTTCTGACACAACACGGAACATGGACATGTCATATATAGCATAGTATCTATATGTCTATTACAAAGGATACCACGATTACATTGACGCACACAGTAGACAAGGGCTGGGACAAGATCCTCCAGCACTTGAGGTTCAGATTCAAAAGTGCGCCGGGCTCCCTCTACACCATGTCAATCAATCCCTCCATCTCCTCTTGGACTCTTCCAGTAGTGCAGTAATGAGAGGTGCCACTAGAGGGCCTCAGAGAGGAAACAGGAGGACTGTGTGACAGGGTGATGACTGATCATGGTGGCACCGAGGCAGGTAACTATTACAGCTCGCTCTGCATATAGCTGGGCACAGGGGTGCCCAGAGGCTAGTGCCTCCAGAGCCTTTGCCACGGCCCATACATTGGATCCACTATTAAAGTGGGAAACTCTGAGTATTGTGAACTAAGCCTCACTGAAATTTATATCATGCTTCAGTTCTTGCGTCTCAATCATTCTTTTTTCCCCCCCCTGCATGCATGCCATTGCTTCTCCATTTCCTCTCCACTTGTAACTGTCAGCTGATGGTGCTGGACCCACCAGTGAGTACTGACACACAGGGGCAACTGTGGTCTTAGATTTTCTTTTATTATAATATACACTTAGTTTTGTACGTTTTTGTTGTCACATGTTGGATTCCATTTTTGTTTCCTGCTGCCTCAGGCTGAGGAAATCCTCAGTTCTGTCCCTCACTGCTTCACCATCTACTCTGCACAGACCACCATAGGAGTTGCTGCCAGGTGAGCCTGTTGCTGCAGGGCCTACTTATGTGTTCATAGAACATTCATGATCCTCCATTTCTTTGTACACCCCCAGTACCATTTGATTGGCCACTTGGAAGGATGAAACCCTATGCAAAGTTTTGTACTGTATGTTGTATTTCTGTCAGTGTTTTCTTTACTTATATTTAAAACAATGTTGCCTCTTTCCAACCTTAATATATACAGTAGCAAGAAAAAGTATGTGAACCATTTGGCATTATTTATTGTATTTATAAAGCGCCAACATATTACGCAACGCTGAATCCATTATATGGATTTCCGCACAAATTGGTCATAAAATGTGGTCTGATCTTTATCTAAGTCACAACAATAGACAATCACAGTCTGCTTAAGCTAATACCACACAAATAATTAAATGTTTCCATGTTTTCCATGTTTTTATTGAACACATCATGTAAACATTCACAGTGCAGGTGGAAAAAGTATATGATCCCCTGGATTTAATAACTGGTTGAACCTCCTTTGGCAGCAATAACTTCCACAAACGTTTCCTGTAGTTGCAGATCAGACGTGCACAATGGTCAGGAGTAATTCTTGACCATTCCTCTTTACAGAACTGTTTCAGTTCAGCAATATTCTTGGGATATCAGGTGGAAATCACTTTCTTGAGGTCATGGCACAGCATCTCAATCGGGTTGAGGTCAGGACTGACTGGGCCACTCCAGAAGGCGGATTTTCTTCTGTTTAAGCCATTCTGTTGTTGTGTTACTTTTTTGCTTTGGGTTGTTGTCCTGTTGCAACACCCATCTACTGCTGACCTTCAGCTAGTGTTTGATAACTTCTTGTAAAAACAAAACAGAGGACACCGAGAGCCCAATAGTGCAATATTGTCTGGTAAGCTCAATATATAAAATAATGTCAAAGGTTCTTATACTCACAAAGGTGGGTTACCATCAGGCAACCACTTGACAGGCAGGTGGGGAGTATTAGTACCTGACCCCACTCAGGTATAAAAGTCGCTCTCTGTAGATAGGAAAGTGGGGAAAGAACCCCTCCACCAGGGGTGGACTTAATAGTGCTGTAATATGTACGAACAGAGGCGCCAAGCAGAGTAAAACAATGTTCTAAAAATGATAAAAAGAGGGAAGTCGAGGTGGACTTACCTCCCTCTGGTAGTGGACATATACTCAAATGCAGAGTAAAAATATATATACAATTTATTCACAACTCCATAAAATCGCAACACGTTTCGCGGTCAACAGTCCCCCTTCATCAGGCAGTATAGGAGCATAAAAAACTGGTTCAGGTCCATAAAGCGTGTGAGCGCTTTATGGACCTGAACCAGTTTTTTATGCTCCTATACTGCCTGATGAAGCGGGACTGTTGACCGCGAAACGCGTTGCGATTTTATGGAGTTGTGAATAAATTGTATATATATTTTTACTCTGCATTTGAGTATATGTCCACTACCAGAGGGAGGTAAGTCCACCTCGACTTCCCTCTTTTTATCATTTTTAGAACATTGTTTTACTCTGCTTGGCGCCTCTGTTCGTACATATTACAGCACTTTGATAACTTCTTATTGGGAATAGTAGGCATGGCAGTACATGGAGAACACATAATGTATATGGGGCTACATGAATCTATTAGTGACATGTTTCAATGAATACACAGTTATCAGGCTAACATTGATGTCTACCCTCTCTGAGCACATTCTTACATCTCCATAACGGTTGTGTGGCTTTTAGCTCTCAGGTAGACATGAGACGATGGTTGGATGATCTGAATGCAGCAATCAGTCGTGCTCCAAGATACAGTGAATTATCTGCCCTATCTCTGCAGCGTGAGTATTACTGTCATCCTCTACTGTGTGTTTCCTCTCTTTCATTGGGTACCTGCATATATCTGTTTACACCATCGTCTGCATTAATATACACTCTAGGCAGCTAGTGATTATTTTTCTGTGTAACATTGTGTAAAGTTGTATAGCAATTTCTTTCTTGCACTTTGGTTATACCTAAGCCCTGTACATGCACTAGATCAGGTGTGTCAGATTCAATCACATAAGGAGCCAAAATCTAAAACCTAGTCTGTCGCGGGCTAAATAATGTGGGGGTGGGGGGCTGGTCCTGGATCCCTCGCCCCTCCCCCTTCTGCAGAGTAGCGCAGTGGAGCAGTTTAATATTTATCTGTTCCAGGGCTGCATCAGGCCTCCTAATCTTTCTGACACACATGCTCTATGTGGTATACTTCTGGATTTGAAGTAATGTCATGTGATTAGGAGCTGGAGGTATGAAAGCATAGAGCATGCAGCTGCCAGGAAGAATGGAAGAGACAAGAGACAGCGCGGAAGCAGGTAAAAATTACACTGCTCCGCTACTCTGCAGTGTTGGGAGGGGGTTCCGGGGGAAAGGTGTGTGTGTGTTCTATTAGCCACACGGTGGGGCATTTGGATCCGAAGAGGGAGCAACATACTAATTTTGCAGGAGTGGGGTGGCCCGTGGTATGTTGCTGCACCCAGGCTCACAGTGACCATGTTTTAACCAGACACACTAATCATCTGGATGGGAAGGCAGTGTACTGTTGCTCTTTTACTGCTTACAGTGATGTACATTTTGAAGCTCTTGAGGGCCACATAAAATGGCAAGGAAGGTCACATTTGGCTCATGGGCCTTGTGTATGACACCTGTTCACTAGATGATTCTCGCTAAGGCAGGACCATCTCTTCTGAGAATCTAGTATGTCTACAACAGCCCCCAATCCCTCCGGAAGTGTCAATGAGTGATCAGCCTGGTGGTCGTCTTGGCCAAGTGCAGGCTGAGGATATTGTTTTCTTACTCACCTTGCCTGCTCCGTTGTGCTCCACCGGGCCTCCTCCAAAACTACAGAGCATGTCGCTAACCTGCAGTCCAGTGATGCGTCTGTACAGAATTCAGCCCCAAACTGTCACTCGAGGGATCAAGTCCTGATCTCAATAGAAACAGGCCTCATACACGATAAACCACCCAATGGCTCTGGGGGTAAACTACACATTTATCTACCTGCCTGTAGCACTGTTTAATTAATCTTGTATTCTTGGTATTGTTGTTACCCCACAGAACCGTTTATCCAGACTCCAGGCCAAAACCACAGACCCAACACTCTCAGCCATGTGTGTTGGTACCGGAACCAGAGTGTTTCACTTACTGATCACATCACCATGATGGAGGTAACCTATAGCTAGAGATGACTGGATGTACAGTACAGTGTGCCATTCCCATCTGTGACCTCTTGTGACCTTTCTCCTGGTTTATTGCAAATAGAAAATACCCCTGTAGTTACATACAATACATATTATCAATTAATTTTACACACCATAAAACTGTTTATTGCAGGGGCGTAAAAATAGCTCCTGCAAGGGATGCTGTCTTAGGGGGAGAAGCCTCGGGGGGGGGGGGGGGGGGGGGGGGAGCAGCAGGCACAAGCAGCAGTGGGGTGGGGGGCCCGACTCCGCCCCCCCATCACTTCAGGCTACCATCAGCACTCCCCCCTTTAGCAACAACAGCTGGGGTGGGGCATACAAAGTTTTGCAGGGGGTCCCAGTGATTTCTAGTTATGCCCCTGGTTTATTGCATCCTTTTACAACCAGAAATAAGGCCGTGATAGAACCGCTTGTTTGCAGGATTTATGTATCCAACGGGGATGAAAGTAAACCTGAGGCAGCACTAAACAAGACAAAAACAGATACCAAAGGCTGAATATCAACCAAAAGATGGACCGGCAACATGACCTGAGGAACGAGCGTTCCCCAATCCATCCTCTACCGCAGGACACGCAACGGCACATGACGGGCGCAAAGAAAGTTGAAACTATTGCGGTACTTTGCATGGGAGTCATCAAAGATCTTAAATATCTGATCCGCTGTGATGGTTGTGATCGCTGCCCACAGCGAGACAATCGTGCAAACGTACCCAGGGTGTGAAATCGCTAAAACATTTTTTTTTATGTTGCCTCAGGTACACTTTAAAGAGAACCCGAGGTGGGTTTGAAGAATATTATCTGCATACAGAGGCTGGATCTGCCTATACAGCCCAGCCTCTGTTGCTATCCCAAACCCCTCTAAGGTCCCTCTGCAATCCCTCATAAATCACAGCCACGCTGCTGACAAACAGCCTGTCAGAGCTGGCTGTGTTTATCTCTATAGTGTCAGTCTGCTGCTCTCCCCGCCTCCTGCAGAACTCCAGTCCCCGCCTGCATCCCTTCCCTCCCTGCTGGTTGGAGGGAAGGGACGGGGGCAGGGACTGGAGCTCTGCAGGAGGCGGGGGAGCAGCGGAGACTGACACTACAGATGTACACACAGCCGCACAGCACGGCTGTGATTTATGAGGGATTGCAGAGTGCAGGGGGACCTTAGGGGGGTTTGGGATAGCAACAGAGGCTGGGCTGTATAGGCAGATCCAGCCTCTGTATTCAGATCACATTCTGCAAACACAACTCTGGTTCTCTTTAAGGTCCAAGGGAAAGTGTGCTAGGTATGATGCTTAAAATGCATTACTACTAGCACAATAAACACATCATACAGTAATAGTCACGGTTGCTTGGTGGTTTAAAAAGTAGTTTCATGAAGTATTTATTGAAAAACAATATATAATCATGCACTTTTTACTTTCATAAACTTTGAATGCACCACTTTTGCAAGCAGCAATCAAAAATAACAGGAAATACATTTGGTTGGTTCACTTCCAAACTACATGTAATTAGAATTATTTGCATGCAATATTGCATTATTACCATGTCACTAATTATCTTTACACCTGAAAAATCTAATATGTACAAATACATCAGGGGGCAATATAAAAACTTGGCAGATGAGTTTTTTTGTCCCTAGACTTGTGCAAAGGACTAGGGGACATGATCTGCGCATGGAGGAAAAAAGTTTTAGGCATTTTTTGAGAAAGTTATTTACAGCAAGAGTTCTTTACAGATTAAAATGCGGAATGGATTACCAGAGGAAGTAGCAAATTTTATATCTGTTTTTAAGGGGCTTAAGCCCAATCTACACGATACGATTCTTTGTACGATTCGATTAAGATTCTATTTACGATCCGATTAAATCCGACATGTCCGATCGGGATTCGATGCGATTCAATTCGATTTGCCATTGCAAAACAATGGCAAATCGAATCGAATCCCGATCGGACATGTCGGATTTAATCGGATCGTAAATAGAATCGTAATCGAATCGTATCGTGTATATTGGGCTAGAAGATGCTTTTCCTTGCAATGAAAGACACCCATGGTTATAATTACTAGGTCATTCCCAGCGGTGTTGATCCAGGCATTTTATCTGATTGCCATTAGGAGTTGGGAAGGGAGGGGTTTTCTCCTTCCTCTGGATAAACAGTGACGGTGCAGGCTAGTATTGTACCTTGTTTTCTGGTTGAACTCGATACATGTATGTCTTTTTTTTCCATCCCAAATAACTATGTGACTCTTCTTCTAGAACCAGCTCTCTGGATATTTGCTGCGCAAGTTTAAGAACAGCAATGGCTGGCAGCGGTTGTGGGTGATCTTCACCAATTTCTGCCTTTTCTTTTATAAGACACATCAGGTAAAGTTTTTAAAAAGCAAAATACTATCTAATGAAGAGTGTATGATCCTTTCTACACCCCAAAATTACTATTGCTGCTCACAAAATGATTTGTACAGACTAAGACTTGGGTGAATAAAATGTGCATACTTTTCCAGTGTGAAGGACAGCTATGAGGATGAAAATAATTTTCTGTAATCTTGTAAGATACATCAGTGTATGGAAATCAGTGTATTGTGTGTTTACACATGGGAATCTGTGTGTACTGCCAGTCATTGTGTCTCTCGTTTTATGGCGTAGGCTTACATTGTATGTTGGTTAGAATGACATTTTTAAAGAGGAGCTGTCAGCCATACTATCTCAGAAAAAAAACACATATATAAGTAGATACATACTTGCTCTACTTACATAACATATGTATACTGTATATACATATATACTGTCCACATTGTGATTTTAGTGATTTTTCTATAGTAAAAAATTTTTACATTTTAACTGTGTATATCTTGTAGCCAATACTGATGGAATTTTCACCCTTACTCCCCTCTTGTGTATGCATTGCCCGCCCTCCTCCCAGTCTTCAGGCACTCCCACCCAGTTCTGCAATAGAAAGTGCATTGTCTCAGCATGAGAAATAATGGCCAATCAGAGAGGAACAGAGGTGTGGGAGGGGAAAACAATGAAAGAGGCTTCAGCCAATCAGGCTGCATTAGTTAAGGGGAAAGTAGAGAAGTAAAAGGACAACCCAGCATGCCCTGCAACTTCCTTTGTGTGGCAATATACAAAATAAGAGTCAGGTAAACTGGGGAATGATTGTTTATCAACAAGAAAAGTAATAGTGATTTTTAACTTTTGGGTTGCCTGTTTAGCATTCGTATTACTTGTTTACCAGATAAAAATAAATAATTGATTTTTGATTTTATTCCCGACAGTTACACTTTAAGCACTTTTTTTTGTGGCTAATGAATGTCTTTTTGTCCACAGGAAGATGCCCCACTTGCCTCTCTGCCGCTTCTAGGATACACAGTCAGTGTTCCATCAAATTCAGACCCTGTCAACTGTCGCCATGTCTTCAAACTGCACTTCAAATCCCATGTGTACTTCTTCAGAGCAGACAGCGAGTACTCCTGGAGGAGGTCTGTATTGTAATGGCAAATTCTGCTGGGCTTATTGGCTATGGCAGTGTAAAGTGCAACAGCAATATGAGTAATGCAGAAACTCGTAGGAAACTGATTGCAGGTTAAAAAGTGACTATAGCACAGCAAGGCTAGGATGCTCTTATCAGGTTAGGATATTCAAAACTATTTTAAGTTCGCTCCAAGTTTTGTTCAAATTGGTATAGAGGGACCCTGCATTAGAATGGTGGGGTGAAGGAGCATCTGGGAAGACCTAGGACCATCTAGAGGCTTTCCACTACTTCAGGTGTCTTAAGGAAAAATGATTTTACATTTCTGATGATGCATTTTTTGAATTACCTTGCTGGGTACTGAATGCTCTCCTCTTGTCCTAATGTCAGACACTGTTTGCCTGAACTGAACAGCATTGTACAAGCTGTCCAAACTCTTCCCGTTATCCCATCATTGCCTACATGAGGAAGGTCAGAGAGCGGCTAGGAGGGGGACACCACTAATGCTGGGTACACACTGAGATTTTCTGGCCGATTTACTGTCAGATTATTTCCAACATGTTCGATTTGCTTTCCGATCGATTTGCAAGCATTTTCTAATTGACTTCCTTATTAAAGTGAACGGAAATCGATCGGAAAATGCTCAGAAATTGATCGGAAAGCAAATCGAACACGTTGGAAATAATCGATCTGACAGAAAATCTGTGTGTACCCAGCATTAGAGTTTTCCTCTGAACACAAAGCTGACCCTGCCCAACTTCTCCACAAGAGGGAGCAGGAGTAGGTTTGTGATGTCAGGTGATAGCTGTGTGTAGAGTAAAAAAAATCCTCCTGCTCTCCTAGCAGCTCTGTATTTTGTGTAGGGATCCCTGGGTTATGTTGACTGACTTTACTATGGGTAATTCCTCTGGAATGGCTGCTCATTTTAGTCTCCTGTTCACGAGAGATCAGTTGGTCTCCTCAATTACCAAATATGGCTGTTAAAGTTACATTTTTGAAAATGAGGCTGTAGCTCCTGCTGGGGCTCAGAATGTTGTATTCTTAATACTACACATGTAATAATTATAGAGTAAAAGAGCAGTCTGTCACTGTCAACACTCAGCAGTAGTTAATGTAATAAGTATATGTATATGGGTAGAGGGGATGAGTCTGCAGTCAGCCTCGCTTAAAGGGAATATCCAAGCAAATAAAAAAATATCTACTTACCTGGGGCTTCCTTCAGCCCCTTGCAGCAGACATGTCTCACGCCGCAGCTCCACTCTCAGCCTCCAACACAGGGTCCCAGCCGGTGCAGAAGTTGTCCTGCTCTGGAGCAGTAGAGGACGACCTTTCCAAGGTCGGCCTCTGTATCGGCAGGGACCCCGAGCCGGCGGCTGAGAATGGAGTGGCAGCGTGGGACATGTGGGGCTGGAGGAAGCCCTGGGTAAGTAGATTTTTTTTTTTTTTTTTTTACTTGCTCAGACATTCCCTTTAAAGCAAACTTAAAGCAATAGGGGAAAAAAGGTCCTAGATACATACCTAAGAAGAGAGAAGGCTCTGAATCCCATAGAGCCTTCCTGGTCCTCTCGTTCCACTGCTGTCTCCAGTTAAAATTTGCGTCTTTGGGACTCCTCAGCAAGCTTTGGAAGCACTTGTCTATGAGCACTTTTGTCTGAAGAAGGGCACATCCATATTGTGCATGTTTGAGTCCAGAATGGATCTGCTTGTCTTTGGAAGTATTCTGAGATGCGAGTGCTTCCAAAGCCTGCATGACAAGTCCCAAAGTTAACTGAGCTGGATGAATAAATTCATCGGTGAGGATGCAGAGAGAGGACTGGGAAGGCTCTATGGGATCCAGTATTCCATCTTTATAGATACTTGCCTAACTTTTTTTTTTTTTTTTTTTAACGTCTCTTTAGGATTTTTTTTTTCAAGGGCCCACTCTATTAAAGATAAAGCATCCGTGCTTTCATAAAGCACCTGAGGTGGACTGCAGACTCATCCTTTTTAACTCTATACCCTATTAATGGTGGCATCCTCCTACGTCCATCACCTATGGAAAGGGGGGATTGAGCGGCTCTTTCTTCTCCTCTTGCTGCAGGTTTACATATATAGATATGGCATTTCTATACAGAGTTGTGTGGGGAAGCAGAATGTTCCAGCAACCATAGACCTCTTCTTGTGTGCTTCTTGGCGCAGGTGGATGGAGGTGATCAGACGTGGCGTGAGTTCTCCAGGGAAGATCGGACACTTGGGTGAAGATTGGAGCATGGTTGATTGACCTCTGTGATGCTGTGAAATGTTATAGGTGCAGCCAGGCACTTTGTGGAGGATGTATGGAAAGAGACATACATGTGCCATTGCCAGGAATATGGCCAACAAGAAGCATCGCTCATTTTCTGTGTGCGAAGCAGTATCTTTCTGTGGTATTGCAGACTACATTCACAGTGGGATGTTGCAGAGCTGAGTTATAAACTGTTATAACGCAGATGTTCATAGTGTGACGTGTAGCGTTATTACCAGGTACAGGAAAGCATACTTTTCATTGCCTGTATGGTTTACAGTACCTACTGTATGCGACGGTAACACAGCGTTTTTTTTTTTGCATTGTAATGCTGCGTTGTGACTTTAACGTTGCATTACAACGCAACACTCCACTGTGAATAAGCCCTCAAGTGAAGTCAAATTACAACAGACATCTAGAATTTGCAACTCTTCCAATGCAGAAAATAACTAGAAACATACACAAAATGTTGGACTTCAGATGTTTGTAATAAAACTTCTATTATAACTGTACCCAAATGTGCTCGTACCTTTTTTGCGGTGTGTTGAAAATGTACTGCTACTGCTGGGTTCTGTTCTGTGCTTTAAAATATTTTTGCCTCCTGGCAACATCTTTCATACTAGCAGGTGATCCCTGTGGAATGTTTGGTCACTGAGAGTTTGAAAGCCAGTAAATATAGCTGGTCTTCCAGAATGCTTGACACATACCTAATCAGCCTAGGCTCAACATCACTCGGAGGGCGGGGCCTAATACAATATGCAGCATTGGAAATGTTTTTTATGATTCTAAAACCAGGAAAAACATTAACATTACATACCCTAAATAATTTACAACATTCAACTATGTCTTTACAGTTCCTCTTATATATAGTTTAGCTGGAGTGTAACTGCATGTCTATATGACACACCACTTATATTCAGCTAAAGGTGGCTACACACGTTACAATAAAATGATCCGATTTTACGGCAATTCGATAACTATGATTGGATCTCCCCCCAAAAAATCATAAGTTTTTTTTTTTTTGTTTTTTTTTTAAATACACCTAAAATATCTGATCATTCCGGAATGCTGGAAATTTTTCTAAAGATTGTATGGTGTGTGTTTGTAAATTAATATACACACCCTAGCAATTTTCCAATCATTTTTATCATAATTGGAGAAAAATTGAGCATAGGCGTATGTGGCACATTGGTCAGATTTTTTTAAATGTTACAATCAGTCAGAAAAATTTATTGCAATTCTTAAATTGAACAGATATTTTAAAACTTGTATAGTGTGTGGCTGCTTTAAGAAGTATTTTATCTACCGGTTATGGTGGCTGCCTAAAATACTATCTATCTATATATATCTATATCTATATATATATATATATCTATATATATATATATATCTATATCTATATATATATATATATATATATATCTATATCTATATATATATATAATATATATATATATATTTACATTTTTTCCAAATATTATATTGCCTTCACTGTTACTACACAGCCAGGAAGCATATAAATGTAGTAAAGGTGGCAGTGCAGGGTGCAGCAATCCATAGCAGACAGCTTTCATCAGGTAGGAGTTCAGACTGATATTATGACTGATGGTTTCACCTTCCAGTAGGTCCAATGACTTCCTCAGAGAGGGTCAAAAATTCTCTCAACATATTTCCACAAACTCAGGAAGGAGTCTGAGAAGATGTTAGTAATGGTTAATCCATTAGCTGGCAGCTGCTTCAAACTCTATTCCCTCCCTGAATAAGTGGAGATTTGCATGTTGGGGAGAAATAGCAGTAAGCAAATTCTATGTGCTGAAGAACCCCACATAGTTCTGATCACCTAGAGACAAATTACTACAGGGTTCAGCAAATGTCATCTTACATGTATGGCTACTAGCCCTTGTTTCCACTCCAAATGCACATAGGACGAGTAAAACTGGACAGCAAACCAACAGCTTTTCCCTACTCCTGCTATGTTACAGGCTTCCATTATTACTTTGACTACAGTGGATGTTTCCAATTATTACCAATAAATAAACTCCATCATGTGCAAGCTATGTTTTCTTTTTGCCAGTAGATGGCACTGTTTAACTAAATACGTTTCTTGGAACCCTCCCTCTGAACCTACTGTATGTCAAATACAGCACTGTTAAGGTATGCTTTTCATAAAGTAATCCAACCAAGCAGGGCTGTGGAGTCGGTCCAAAAATCCACCGACTCCGACTCCTCAGTTTAGGATTCCACCGACTCCTCGACTCCGACTCCTCTAATTTGCATATTACAATTTTGTTGATTAAAAGTATGTAACATGAAATTCGTCTCTTAACTGCCAACGCTTAGGAATTTTACAAGACAACTGAAGTGAGAAGGATATGTAGACTACTATATTTATTCCCTTTAGACTAAAACTAGTCCTTGGTAAGAGTACTTGTAAAAGGTACAAACCGGAACAAAGAACATCCATCAGGCCCTAGGCAATGTAAGTGTGGGTACATGTAAGAATGATGTGCAGGTACTCTGCAGGGGAATGAGGAGATTGTAAACAGACAACACCTCTGTATTCAATGTGCACAGCATTCTCAGTGGATTCCCTGCAGCTCTGTGGGGAGTGCATATGTAGAGTATAGTACTACTGTGTAACAAAGTAAACCTGAGACAGATGAAATTTAAGTTTTATACATACCTGGGGCTTCCTCCAGCCGCCTTCAGGATAATCAGTCCCTCATGGTCCTCCTCCACCACCTGGATCTTCTGCTATGAGTCCAGGTACTTGAGCCAGTCGGGCGTAGTGCGCATGCACACACTCCGCCGCCAGGAGCATACTACACCTGTGCAGCACTATTGCGCAGGTGCAGAATGTTCCTGGCTGTGGATGCGGCCAGACAGCGCTGACTGGCTGAATTACCAGGACTCATATCAGAAGATCCGGGTGGTGGAGGACTGATTAGCCTGAAGGGGGCTGGAGGAAGCCCCAGTTATGTATAAAACTTTACTTTTCATCCGTCTCAGGTACCCTTTAATTTGTAGTCACCAAACCAAATTCTAATAACATATCAAGTTATTTTATTTCATCAGCAAAGAGAGTGCATACATTTGCATAAATCAGCATCAATGCAGAATTATTTCCATCTCGTTGACCATCTCTATTAGTGACACGGCTACACATCAGGCTTTATTCTTACAGCATAGATGTTATTTAGTATATATAAGAGATTCCTGTGTACACATCATATATACAGTCACAATCAGATATGTATATCGGACCTTAAAAATACGGGGACTGCTTTATTGAAGCAGCACAAGTAACAAATTTTGATTGGTTTATTTCATGTTTGTGGACTAAGCACAGCTATTACTGTATATATACATTTTTTTAGTTTCAATAGTTTTTATTTAGAGAGGTTTTTGTTCATAGAAAATATAAAGAAGGTGAGTATTTCAATACAGCATATTCAAGTCCATACAGCAGTCAGGATTAGGTATCATACAGTGATATTTGTAACTGGTTCTTGATTACATATTAATCGCTGATACAAGGCTACAGGGTGGTAAGTTATCAATTTATCAAACCATTTCTTAACAAAATCAAGCTAGGAATAGGCTGTGGTATTGCTAGAACATATTTCGCATATTATGAACTAGAAAACTAAAAATTAAACAAACAAAACACCCATGCCGAACCGAGGAGTGTGCCCCAAAGATAGCTAAATTTTAGAGAATAGTATAATACTGTAGGTACCATAAGAAAGAGGCCCGCTTTTTCACCCGCTTCTAAAAGGAATCTAATAAGTTAAGGGCATCAGCAGAGGAAGTAGCCTGAATCCAGGGTGTCCAGACCTTATCAAACTGGTGGGTTCTGTCCAGCAAGTTGGCTTTAATTTTTTCGTTTATCATTGTAGTATGGATGCGACTAAGCACTATATACATTTTTTTAATGACTCATCTGAGAAATAGAACATTTTATCATATTTTCTATTTTAATTACAGTTACAAATTCATTAGGAGTCGGAGCATTTTTTTCCGACTCCAGGCACCCAAAATTGCCCGACTTCACAGCCCTGCAACCAAGAGCATAGGTACTGTACAGCAAAAAAGTATTTTACCAGTTTACACTTAAAAGATGCATTAGGTGATATGTGACATGTGTATATACAGTGCCAAGCAAACATAACTATGCAGTCTTTTTTTTTTTTCTTCTTTTTCTGCCTTTAGAGTATGCAAGTGCCTGTTTCTGTCTGGGTCGGGGCGGTCAGACTATAGTGTAACCGTCATGTATAAGAAACTAAAACCATAAAACACTTTCCTGGCAGAAAATGGCTTCTAAGAGAAGTACGGAGAGTGTCAAGTGTTTTATGGTTGTAATTCCTTATCAGTTAGGGTTATGCTATAGTCTGACCAGAAACTGTCACTTGCATACCTGATTTTTAAATCTTTAAGGCAGATAAAGGTAAAAATGAACTGAACTGGGTTGAACGCTGGGTCCCTGGTTCTAGTTCTAGCCAGGTCAACATCTATAAGGAGTTTGTATGTTCTTCCTGTGTCTGCCTGGGTTTCCTCCAGGCACTCAAGTTTTCTCCCACATCCCAAAACACGGCACCATGGCTACAATACATACACTACATGACGCATACATAGACATATGACTATGGTAGGGATTAGATTGTGAACCCCTCTCACTGAGGGACAGTTAAGTGAAAAGACAGTATACTCTGTACAGCACTTTGGAAAATGTCAGCACTATATAAATAATAATAATTCTGCGTAATTTTTTTTTCTGGATCCAGATTTCCGCATGGTTTCTGGAATGTTAGTGTGGAAATCTGGATGTGGCTATCCATTGTATGAGAAACTGATGCATAATGCAGGAATCTGCAACATTCTATCCACAATTTTTCTGCAACGCATTGGAATCACATTTAGGGCTGGTTCACATTTGGGAGATTCTTGAGCTGCTACAATGTATTCCTATCTGTTACAATTTTGATCAATCACAACCGTGCTGCTCGCAGCGTTTGGGGGAGATTGCTCTGTGATTCCCGTTCTATTGAACGGGAATTAGAAGCGCAAATTGTGGCAGAATCACGAGATTTAAGTTAAGATTGTGAGCCGATCATGGGCTAGCAACGCTCCAAGCACCGAGTGTGAACAAGCCCTTATTGGAAACAGGCCCATAAGCATTCATTGGAATCCGTTTTTCTGCATTCAGAATCTGATGCAGAAATCTGCAATATGGCATCCATAATTTTTCTGCATCAGAAAAATCCCATTTAGTGGAAACAGGCCCGTAGGCATTCATGGGATGCATAAATGCATCCAGAATCCACATGTTACGCGAAAATAATGTGGAAATCTGGATCCAGAAAACGGGATGCAGAATGCAACATGCTGGTGGAAATAGGCCCTTACGGTGCAAAAAAAAAAACACAGCAATGCTGAGCTAGATAGAATTCCTTCATCAAGACAGTTAGGATGTAGACACTGAGCGCTTTTCTGATCATCAGCGCATTCTTAGCATTTTTTTTTTTTAAATCGCCATGATTTAAATTTTTCAAAACAAATTGTGATTGTGGCAATTTTACCATGATTTTAATGGAAGTCAATGGGAATGGTTTAAAAAAAAAAATGCTCAAAACGCTGATAGTCAGAAAAATGCTCAGAGTGTGTCTACAGCCTTGGAGACAGTGAGCCTATGACAGCATGCAAGACAATCCTAACTGAAGAACACCTGTTCCAAAATGGTAATTTACACCACAGTGCGATCACAATTTCACCTCAGCAAACAAGCTGAATAAATACAATGTAGTGCAGTGAAAACAGGAAGTCTATGCAATGTGTGGTGAGGCATGCCTCTTCCTCCCTCCAACACAGTGATTATAGTTAGAACGATGGATCCAGATGTGGGGCAGCTCCTCACTAGCATCTGTTTCCATAGCAAGCAACACAGCTGCCTGCATTATGACCATAACCTGTACAGTGTGGCTGTTGCTATGGAAGCAAAAAGGCTAATGAGTGTATGTATGGCTTTACCACAAATCATCAGGGGAAGAGACATGACTTCCAGCACTTCCTGCAGCTCAATGTGCCAAGTACAAGCTTTGTTAACTTCCATATACAATTCAGGTGGGAACATGACAGCAGTAACCATTTACAACCCTTTTGTTGTTTAGCCATTTGTGTAACTCCCCCTTGTGGTCTGTATGCTATCAGCATTCATAAGTGATCCTGTATAGCCCAAAATTTCACCATGTAGGCAATCCCCACTACAGCGGTCTTGCTATATTACAAAGACTGGAGCTCTACCCCGGTGGTTGCAAAAGATAAATATTCATAGGTCAGAATAAAGCACTAAACACATGAAACATTTTAAATCCATTTTATTAATGAACATAACAAAAAAAAACAAACATAAAAAGCCATACACTGACTTTACAGAATAAGCTCCTCACTGGTTTCCCATGAGGTTACCCATTACTCTCTGCACTTTAGAAGAAAGTAACATTTGTGCCATACACCATCATGTACTCCATGGGAAACAGGGTTAAAAAGTTTGTTTTCAAAGGTGAACGACAAGCACCAATACATAATACATCTTCCATACATGAAGTCGCATTGTGAGTTACCATGACAACTAACGCCAGCCACACACTGGCAGTCTGATTTGAGATTTATTTTATAATTAGATCACCTGAATGTGCAGGTGGTTTCCTGATACTTCTGTGTTGAAGACATCTAATCGGGTGCTGAGAGGGCAGGATGTTCACTGAACATGACACGCTCCCTCATCACTAGGATACCTCCAGTGATCCTCCGCAGTTCTGGTATATTAGGCTGATCTGACATATCGGCCAGGTCTCTGTGACCAGCAATAACAATGTATCTCAAGAGACACTAGCTGTGTCACCATTATATGAAATGTCAGTTTTTACACTGGGTTTTGGATGAAGAGACGTTATGGTAAACATTATAAATGTTACAGTCAAAAAATACAGAACACTACAGTTGAAGTAATGCCTTGATGGAGATGTCCCCAGTCACAGTGATGGCCCCTATTCACATCAGGACCAGAAGAGGGAATGTATGAAGCAGCATTTCCGTGTCCTCAGGGTGAGGAGAACCTGCCGGGAGAAGAAGAAGAGGTAGTAACTGGCTACAAAGCAACCATGCAGCCCCAAGTTCCACTGATCTCATAGCTGCTGGTCTGTGAAGATGGCAGCCATGTACACCGGCACACTTTTACTGCATACTTTCTTGGAAACAATTCATTTAACCACTTAAGGACTACGCTAGTTTGTAATGATCGGTGCTGCGTGGGCTCTACAGCCCGCAGCACCGATCAGGATTGTGGCCGGGTGATCAGACTCCCCCCCCCCCCCCCCCATCCCCTTTTTTTTCCCCTAGTCTCCGCCCTCCCTCCCCTCCTTTCCCTGGCGCAGGACGGATATCCATCCTGCGCATTGTGGGATAGGCTTCAGCCTATCATATGCCTGCGATCCCCAGCCAATCAGAGGCCGGGGATCGCCGATCTGCCTTACGGCGCTGCTACGCAGCAGCGCCGTATGATGTAAACAGCGGAGATTTCTTCCCCGCGTGTTTACATTACGTGTGCGAGCCACGATCGGCAGCTCGCACACTGTTCACGGAGGCACCCTCCGTGAACTGGCATGGAAAGGCCGCTCGTACGAGCGGCCATTTCCATGCCATACCACTAACGACCAGGCACCGCCTATCGGAGTTAGCTGGTCAGTAAGTGGTTAAAGGATACCCGAAGTGACATGATGGGATAGACGTGTATGTACAGTGCCTAGCTCACTAATAACTATACTGTGTTCCTTTTTTTTTCCTTTCTCTGCCTGAAAGAGTTACATATCAGGTATGCAAGGGGCTGACTCAGTCCTGACTCAGACAGGAAGTGACTACAGTGTAACCTTCACTGATAAGAAATTCTAACTATAAAACACTTTCCTAGCAGAAAATGGCTTCTGAGAGCAAGAGCGAGCTAAAAAGAGGAATTTCTTATCCGTGAGGGTCACACTGTAGTCACTTCCTGACAGTCAGGACTGAGTCAGCCACTTATATACCTGATATTTAACTCTTTCAGGCAGAAAAAGAAAAAAAAGGAACACAGCATAGTTATTTGTGTGCTAGGCACTGTACATACCCTTGTCTATCTTATGTCACTTCGGGTATCCTTTAAGAAAAGCATGCAGAAGGGTTAGACCATAAGTTTCTAACTGCTGGCTGTCAGTTCCTTAACCTATTTTGGTTCCTGGACGTAGAAACTACGTCCAGGAACCATGCGCGCTACCGCGGCCGATCGCACGTGTGCACACGCACTCCCGGCCGCGGATTCGGTAGCCACGGAATCAATGTATCGGGCTATGGTGCCCGATCACTGATTCCTCTCCCCCGCTGAAAAAGCGACAGCTTCTCTCGGAAGCTGTGCTTTTTCTGGCTGTTCCCTCCCCGATGCGACACTCTAAGCGTGTGTTACGCTTAGAGTGATGTCATGTAAACAAACTCATGGCCACCATCTTGTGGCCAAAAAGTAATACTACAACTGTATGTAAAAAAAAAAAAAATTAACACACATTTACATTATAAATCTATTGTTTACCTCCCACCCTCCCAAAACTACCCAAATAAAATGTTTACTATAAAAAAAAAAAAAAAAAATTACAATAAAAAAAACAACATGTAAATATTTACCTAAGGGTCTAAACTTTTTAAATATCAATGTAAAAAGATGAAATTTCTATTTTTTTTATTTTAAACTTGTTGTTAATAGTGATAGATGCAAAATGGAAAAAATGCACCTTTTATTTCCAAATAAAATATTGTCGCCATACATTGTAATAGGGACATAATTTTAAAGGTGTAATAACCGGGACATATGGGCAAATACAATACGTGAGTTTTAATTATGGAGGCATGTATTATTTTAAAACTATAATGGCTGAAAACTGAGAAATAATGAATTTTTCAATTTTTTTCTTCTTCCTGTTAAAATGCATTTACAGTAAAGTGGCTCTTAGCAAAATGTACCCCCCAAAAAAGCCTAATTGGTGGCGGAAAAAAAACAAGATATAGATCAGTGCATTGTGATAAGTAGTGATAAAGTTATAGGCTAATGAATGGGAGGTGAACATTTCTCACGTGAAAACGACAGAATGCGAATGGGTTAACTTTTATGCTCTCTCTAGAACTTAACTTAAAGGACAACTGTAGTGAGAGGGATATGGAGGCTGCCATATTTATTTCTTTTTAAGCAATACCGGTTGCCTGCTAGCCTATTAGGCTGCAGTAGTGTCTGAATCACACCAGAAACAAGCATGCAGCTAATCTTGTCAGATCTGACAATGTCAGAAACACCTGATCTGCTGGGTGCTTGTTCAGGGTCTGTGGCTAAAAGTATTAGATGCAAAGTATCAGCAGGGCAGCCATGCAACTGGTATTGTTTAAAAGGGAATAAATAAACACACACTTCCTTGTCATATATACCAGTAATTTCTTTTAAGCTTTCCTGCCATATCGCTGCTCTCAAAGAAGTGGTGCTCTTCACCCACTGAAACACCACACCATCACAACTCCCCTCCATAACTGCCCTGCCCAGCCAAAGTCCCTGGCAGGCACAAGCCATCTGCATGATGCTGCACACTAGCAGTTGCATCAACGACCCTGGAGGTGCTAGATCAACTTCAAATTGTTCCAGTTCTAGTGCACCTGTGTCTAATGGTTTATAGACTTAGACTGAGGCCTTAGTAAACTGTGTGTGCACCTTTTACCCTCCACTAAGCTCATCCTACTGACTAATCCCCACCGTCTCTGGTCACAGCAGTAGTTGGAACTAGTCTAATGACTTGACCAATGGGAGTAGCTTAGTGAGTGAGGATGGGGTGAGCACATTGTACAGCTCAGGTCAGAGTCTCACTCCATAAACATTTGGACTTGGGTTTGCATTAACCTCCTTCAGTTAATGTGGAATAATGCATATACTGTATGTAGGACCCCAACATCTCCTTACCTCTGTACTCGCTGAACCAAGTGGGAAATGAGCTGATCTGTGATTCCAGGACTGGACTCTTCCGCTAAGCTAAACGCATTCTCCAGCTCTTGTACAGAACCAAACGCTCCGGCACAGCGCTGTTCCCTTAGCTGGCATGTGGAGAGACAGTCATCTGCTGTTATAATAGTTTTTATAAATCATTTAGAAAAACACATTTACAGCAAATGAAAAGTGGATTCAAACTACACTGCAGAGTGAATGTCTAAACACAGTATTAAAGCAAATGAAGGCGACAAAGATATGTAAAAAGGACATTGGCAAAGGTACCCATATTTCTTTTCAGAATTGAATTACGAGCTCACCTCTTGAAATACAGGCGTCACCAATGCAGACAGACAGTGAGATCTTGGCAGACGTTTTATTGCCTCTGACTGATGATGGGAAAAGCATAATATAAGAAAATAATATCCACACTTATTTACTGTAAGTTTGATTAAGAACAGTTTAACCACTTCACCACCGCAGGTGCGTATATCTCCGTCCCTTTGCACAACCTTTAACCACCAGGGATGGAGATATACACACCTCCCGCCACAACGCGCGCTCCCACGCTCGTGCCTGCTCGCCCAGAGATCAATGAACGGGAATAACCATTCCCGTTCGTTGATCTAAGCCCCCCAGCAATGATCGGCTGCTTCTACGCTTGCAGGATGCATTCACAAAAAGTTTGTGGCCAGTTTGTGGCCATCTTGAGGCCAAATAGTAAAACTACACCCAAAAGCATTTTTCATATACATAGTTTTACATTATAAATTAACTCATTACCTCCCACACTCCCAATTTTTTTTTTTTTTTGTTATATAAAAAAAAAAAATACATAAATAGTTACTTTAGGGACTGAACTCTCTAAATATTTATGTCAAGAGGGTATAACACTGTTACTTTATAAACTATGGGCTTGTAATTAGGGATGAACGCAAAACTGAAAAAAAAATGCACCTTTATTTCCAAATAAAATATTGGCGCCAAACGTGATAGGGACTTAAACGGTGTAATAACCGGGACAAATGGGCAAATACATTTCATGGGTTTAAATTACAGTAGCATGCATTATTTAAAAACTATAATGGACGAAAACTGAAAAATTATTTTTTTTCCCCCACATTTTTCCCATTAAAACACATTTAGAATTAAAATTCTTGGCATAATGTCCCACCTAAAGAAAGCCTAATTGGTGGCAGAAAAAAACCAAGATATAGTTAATTTCATTGCGATAAGTAATAATAAAGTTATAGACGAATGAATGGAAGGAGCGCTGAAAGGTGAAAATTGCTCTGGTGCTCAAAGGGTAAAACCCCTCAGTGGTCAAGTGGTTAATGAGACTGCAAAAGCAAATAAACAGGGTTTACTGGTTGATCCATCCTGTGAGTTAAAAGGATCCCAATGAGAGACCTGTGGAGGCTGCCATATTAATTTCCCCTTAAACAATACCAATTGCCTGGCTGTCCTGCTGATCTTGCTGTCTGCAGTAGTGTCTGAATCACACACCTGAAACAAGCATGCAGCTAATCTTGTTAGATTTTTGTCAGAAACATCTGATCTGCATGCTTATTCAGGGTCTATGGCTAAAAGTGGTAGGGATGTCAAACTCAAATACAAGGCTGGCCAAAACTGAACTCTGGGACCAAGTTGCGGGCCTACCTCAATGTCTAGTGACCACCTCCTTCCCTTCTAAAGATCCCTGGTGTCTTATTACACACCCCTCCATTATACAGTGCCCTGGAGTTTAGTGGTCTTCCCTCCCCTATACAGTTCTCCTGTGTCTAGTGAACCCCTCACTCCCCTATACTGGTCCCTGGTGGCTAGTGCTTTCCCCCTCCCTCCCCTATAAGGCTCCCCTGGTGATCTAGAGTGGGCCAAACATAATGTAAAGTGGGGGAAATTTAATGGCACTGCAGGACAGAATTGGCCTGTGGGCCGGAGGGTTGACATGTATGTATTAGAGGCAGTGCATTAGCAGGACAGCCAGGCAATGTGCACTGTTTAAAATGAACTAGGTCAGTCTTCATATGATGCTCAAATCAGGCTCCCTTTCATAGTAAATAGAAGAGACACCTACAGGATTGCAGCTCGTCTCATTACCATGGTGTATACTTTTCCTCCATAATTTTCAATCCTAATGGATTAAGCACCTGAAAAATAGAATCTGGAGGAATAGAAAATTCATTTTTTTTGTGTACCCTCACATAAGCACAGGTGATATCATTACACAGGCAGTGTGTACCATATATACTACTGGTGAGCCTCAGTGGCAGATTTACCACAAGGCACGTGTCTACAGGTGCCGGATGATGGAAAGGCAGCTCACTAAACTTCCCGAGCGCCTCATTCCCTATGCAGAGTCCTAAGCGAGGCTACTCACCTTGCTCTAGGCATTCTGGCAAGAACTCCCTTCAGCCGGGGGCACCTCTAGCTACCTAATACTTGGGGGCACCTCCAGCTACTTAGAATTAGGTAGCCAGAGCTATCTTCAGTATTAAGAGGCAGCTGTGGTTACCTATGCCAGGCATGGAAAGTAGGGGAGAGGTGACAACTGGGCCAGACATCACACTTGCGGTGCGGTTTAGTGGGGGTTTTGGGCTTGTAGAGGGCAAAGTCTAAGGTGCCAGGACATCTGTGCCTATAGGCTCCTGTGATGTAACTTCGGTCCTGGTGAGCCTTCAGGACAGGCATGGGAAAAATCAAAATGTGACTTTTAGAGCTTGTTTGCAGTAAATGCATTGCATCAGTCGCAGGGCAGATCATGCTTCTTTCTCAGTGTAATGGCAATGGATCGGCAATGCGTGCAGCAGTGCGTTACACTATATCGGCACCACATCTGGGCAGCAACTAATACGCTGACGCAGCACTTTCACTGTAAACCAGCTCTGAGGATCTTACAGCAAAGGCACTTTCATCATCCACAACACAACAGCACCCAAGACAAAAAAAGCCGAGTATGCCACAGAAATGATTACCTGCTGGTATCCCCACTGCAGTCTGCTCATGGATGAGGGCCGCATGGTTTCTGGAAATGACCAATGAGGAGTCTGATTCTGATTCCTCTCATCTTCATTGTCTCTGACCATAACAAGAAGGGGTGCATAGTTATTCTAGAAATTACCATTATTATTGGACCAAACAATGTTACCATACTATGACAGAACAGTGAATATTTCAAACCACCATAAGATTATGTTCTCATTAAAGGATAACCGAACTAGTGATAAGAATATGGAGGCTGCCATATGTATTTACTTTTAAACAATACCAGTGCCTGGCACCACTGCTACTGGTCTTATTTGGCTGCAGTAGTTTCTGAAGCACACCAGAAACAGTCATGCAGCTAATCTTGTCAGATCTGACAATGATGTCAGAAACACCACATCTGCTGCATGCTTGTTCAGAGTCTATGGGTATTAGAAGCCAGAGGATCAGCAGGACAGCCAGGCAACTGGTATTGCCTAAAGGTAAATAAATATGGCAGCCTCCATATCCCTCTCACTTCAGTTGTCCTTTCAATTATTCCAGTCCCATACATGAAGGTCACCATTATTACTCGTTTCTGAAAGGGTTTGTTGTCCAACTGTAATGTCAATTCTCAGCTTATAATTCTGTCTGTTAACTATTCTGACTACTTTTTTTTTTTAGGTGTGGATCTCACCTGGTACTGAAAGCTGAAGGTCAACACTGGAGCCAGGAATATAGCATATATCTGGAGGTTATCAACAATGGCAGCCTCCATAGGTCTTCCATCACAGGGTTACTTAAAGGACAACTGAAGTGAGAGGGATATGGAGGCTGACATATTTATTTCCTCTTAAGCAATACCAGTTACCTGGCTATCCTGCTGATCCTCTGCCTCTAATACTTTTAGACATAAACCATGAACAAGCATGCAGCAAATCAGGTGTTTCTCACATTATCAGATCTGACTAGATCAGCTGCATGCTTGTTTCTGGTGTGCGATTCAGACACTACTGCAGCCAAATAGATCAGCAGGGCTGCCAGGCAACTGGTATTGTTTAAAAGGAAATATGGCAGCCTCCATATTCTTCTCACTTTAGTTGTCCTTTAAGGTACCCATACACTCATCGATTTCTGCTAATGGACCGATTGATTTCTGGCCAAATTTGATCGATTTACTCAATTGGTCTGGACAGAAAATCTAGATCGATCAGCTGCTAGTGGCAGATCGATGGCCCATAGCATAGCATTGGACTGAATAGTGCAATGCTGCATTTCAATGGATTTCCTACTGAAATCTAATCATCTATTGGAAATCCGTTCCTAGGGTGTGGCACACATCAGATAGATTCATGTCATATCTGAACTAACAGGCATCTGACAGGAATCTGATGGTCGAATCTGCTGGAAATCTATAAGTGTATGGGTAGCTTTAAATTTGATTGGAAGATGCTGCGTACATCTGTGGTACTGTATGTAGTCTGCCTACTTCACGGTTGTCACTGAGGAAACTTGTAAAAAGGCTTACCTTCCCCTCAATCCCATTGTTATGTAAGACAGCAATAAGTAAAAGACAAAGAACAAAAACATGCTGGACTTCAAAAACCTGAACAAGGAAAATGCTCAATTCTTCCCACAAATGGTGCATATGGGAGTTAAAAAGAGGAACAGTTTGCTTATGTACGCAATTCATCCCAAGCCAAATGTTACAGAGATACCAGAAAATGCTAAGCTCCATCTGCTTGTACAGTTCCCCTTGCCAGGAAGCTGAAGAGGTGGGCAGATATTTACATAGCATAGCTGGAGACAATGGCAATAGAATAGATTGCCTGGGAAGGACAAAACTGAAGCATAACAGTGCTAAATGCTGTTCTTTTCCTGAGTATACCACAATATGCAGCATGCAGAAAGACCAGAAGATGGGCTGGTCATCCAGCTGCAGCCATAGAATAAACAGTCCTTGGTGATATGGAAGATGGGCGAGCCTGTCCAAACACCTAAAACAATAAAGGGGGGCCGCTACACTGGTGGATGCAATGAAAGGAAGTGTAGTGTCGACAAGAGTCACATGCAGCCTGTGGTCCTGGAACCACATCCTGCAGTCAAAATCCTTAGAGAGTAAAGAGTATAGGCTGGGAAAAACAGGAAGGGGCAGATCCGGCCAATAACAGCTCAGTAAAACCCTCTAAGGGGTTAGGACCATTAGAAATTCCATCAAGTTGTCTTTTTTTTCAACCCAGCCAACTGCGTAACCGTGGTCAATAAGATGTAATGATCTTGAATACAATTTGTATGCAAGCCAAAATGACTTGCATCTCACTGACCATCTTTCGCCTGTACCAATCACAGCAGGATCCAGTGAAGGCCTTGGGCTTCAGCTAGAAATTAAAGAACTGGCGAGGTCATCCCAGATTTCCAACAATGATTAAAGTAGCCAGGACACACCTGTTTTAAGGAGCATTACAAAATAAAACACTATAGGCCTGAAACCACTTGATTTGTTAACCATGTTAGACAGGAAGGATATTTATTGGTGTGTTTCTACAAGCAAAGAAAGGATCACCTCACACAAACTCTTGCATGAACAATAAAATGCCAACTACTTACTATTTTTTGCGCTATAAGACACTCTTGACCATAAGACGCACCTCGGTTTAGAGGACAGAACCCAAGTGGGAAAAAATATTTACTAAACCTGGTGCATCCATGGTCAAGGGGCGTCTTGTGGATTATTCCCCTTTTGTACCTCATGCCCTCTCGTGTCCCCCTCTGCATGGGCACAGTACTGGGAGTCCCCAACATTGTGGCGGGTTGGAGGTTTGTATTGGCAGCATTCACAAGTCAGGAACTCCCTGCATTTGGACTATAAGACACTGTGACTCTCCCCCCCCCCCCCCCCCACACACACACACACACACTTTTGGGGGAGAAAAAGTGAGTCTTATAGTCCAAAAAAATACAGTAGTTATGCCCTTGCTTACTTACATATCAGACTCTACAGAACTGGAGTCATCACGGTGACCCTGAGCTTTCCAGCGCCTGTATCTCTCCACCAGCTCCATAAGGAATGAGGTTTTCTTGGTATATCGTAATATGAAGCGATGTTTGAGCAGCTCGCGTGCTGTAGGCCTCTATTGTACAACACAAACAGATGTCAGAAAACAGAAGCTTATATGGTGCCTCATTATCACATAGAACTTCTACGCTCAGAACATAAATTACCATATACCGTTATAGTGACTGATGAATTGGGATGAACTCCTAAAGGATACTCTTAAAGGAAAAAAAACAAACAACAGAGATCTACATACCTGGGGCTTCCTCCAGCCCCTGGCAGCCTATCTGTCCCTCACCGCAGCTCCGGCGTCCTCGGATCCACTCCGTTGCAGATGCCAACCTCGCCAGGTCGGCATCACAAGCAGGCGGCCTTGCTGCTTGTGATCATGCTCACATGGTCTGGAGCGTTCTGCTTTTTTATTCAGCTCAGACATATCCTTTAATGTAAACAACATAAAATACTTCCACCAGTTTCTGGCTGTGGTCAGCTTGGTAAGTCATTCCAAGCATACATTTTTATTACATCAGTGCAATATTAACCCTTTGACTGCTGTTGACAAAATGCATCTTGACAATATTGTACCCTTCATTGGCAGGCTGTCATTGAATAATAAACTCGTGGTGGCATAAGCTGCCACAGTCAGACAGTCTTTCTCATAATCGGAGCAGTGATCAGCTGAAATGAGAAGAGATGAGAGAGCATCTCATGCCCATTTATCCTAATAATCAGCAAATGTGTAACCAGGAAGTACTCTTCTTCCAGGTTATGCCCGCTACCTGCTGACGTTACCCTTTAGACTGGGAGCACACTTGCAAATGGCAGAAAAACTGAGGTTTTCTGCACACACATTTCTGTGTTACTCAAATGCATTTCTTATGTGTTTGCAAGTGCATTTTGTAAGCATTTATGTTTTTCCATAATCTGCCTTTTTTTAATGGAAAAAATACAGTAACGTTTACAAAAAGCATGTTTTTCCCCCATAAAAAGGCTATGTAAATTGCATACAGCAAATGGAAAGAAGCTACATGTTGTGCAGTTTTAAAATGTTACCTAGCAAACCACACAAAGCTGCGATTTGCAGGGCGGCCCACAGACTTTCCCTACAAGGGGAAACACATGCAATTCAAACAAGTGTTCTCACAGCTTTTGGGGTCTGATCACACCTCTGGTATCTCTAAAGAGGAATGGTTACTCATTATGTGGGCAAAGTCAACAATTCATGTACATGCAAGCATGCATACGTACTTGCCATTAAATAAGTACAATAAGGGCTGGAACCCACTAGAGCGAATTTTTGAGCATTTAGGGAGTGATTCAAAATGCTAGCGATTTCCCTAAACGCTCAGCTAATGTTAATGGATGGGCCAAATTCCACTGGAGTGGTTGCGATTAGCAAAATCGCAAACACAGGACATGCAGCATTTTTGAGCGTTAGCGTTTTGCGTTAGCCTTTCTGCAATGTAAAGACTTTTCTAGCAATTACTGCACACTGTAAAAAAAAAGTGAATTGAAAGGACCAATCAGAATTAAAAACGCTAATCGCAAATCACTACACAATCGCTGGCAAAGCGCTTACACTTTTTAAAATCGCGACCAAAATCACCAGAAAACGCTCATTAAATCGCATACAAAGCTCTCATTAAAAACACTAGCGACTGTGATTAGCGATAACGCTTTGTAGTGGGTTCCAGGCCTCAATATGGAAATACCGGTATATAATTTTCTTTAAAACCATTATAAATGTCTGTTTAAACATACTTAGGTAAAGATACACACCAGTCGAGGATCTTTGTTCAAACAGGCATCCACAAAATCTTTAAAAGGTTTGCTGTGTTGGCCTTGCAAAGCTGGTGGGTTGTTCTTGGGGATGAGGAACAAAACCCTCATAGGATGTAGGTCGGAGTATGGAGGTTCTCCTTTGGCCAGTTCTATTGCTGTAATGCCCAGGGACCAAATATCAGCCTGCAAAGAGGGCAAGGCCCATGTCAGTAATAAATATAAACCATTTGGAACAATTCCTCAAAGACTCACAAGAAATACAACCTTGAAATCATAGGCTGACTGCTTGATTACTTCTGGTGCCATCCAGAATGGGGTTCCCACAAATGTGTTCCTTTTGATCTGAGTGTCCGTCAACTGGCCCGCCACACCAAAATCAGCCAATTTCACATCTCCTTGTTCCGAAAGCAGCACATTTGCAGCTAAAATGCAAAGATATGCTTAGAATCTCTATCTTTTTTTTTCATAACGGTCTTTATTGACTGAAAGAGAATGATACAGAGGAAAATCGTTCTATCGAGGACTGTGGAGTCACAATCAAACCGTGGTAACCGTCATACCACGACAACCCTAATATCGAGTGATAATATTGTATGGCCAGCTTTGTGCAGTCAAACCAGGGTGTAATGTTTGTTCTTTGAAATCTAAGTAAAGGTTCGTACACCTAACAACTGATGTTGCCCGTCAGGGATTGGGACCCAATCCCTTTGGGCGACATTGCTGGGCCAGCCTGTACAGACGTGTAAGATGTGTAGCTGACAACGCGTTCTGTAGCTATGTGTGGGAAGGGACAGAAGAACAACGGAGCGGCGCATCAGTGACGTCACAGCGGGCGGGGGAGTGGCGCCTTCAAAAAAGTTAGCCAAGTTGATCCGCCGGACGGATCGCTTGTTGACAGGCAGTTGCTGGTTAGGGGCCTCTGTACTACTCGGTCTATCGGCTGAGGAGGTAGTTATTGGCAGACTTTAGTCAGGCGTTTGTGCGAGAGAATGTGAGGCCCTGCCAAAAGCTTATCCCAAAGTAATTTTATTCATTACAGTGAATAAACTGCCACACACCAACCATATATTTTTAATAGCTTTCAGCATGACATGGTGGACTGTTTCGATCAACTTTGGCAGAAAATTGAACAGACGATTGATCGGGCCAGCGGGGGCTTCGATTCCTAGCAGATTTGATCAGAGTAATCGAATTGGCCAGATATCAATGGTAAAAAAAAAAATCAATAAGTGTATGGCCACGCAGTTTTTGTAATTCTGGATAGTATAAATTGGTTTCATTATAAATTAGACAAAATAATGAAAAAACAGCCAAATCTCACTGTAATAACTGGCCCCACCTTTAATGTCCCTATGGATCTTCCTCTCAGAGTGCAAATAATCGAGGCCTTTGAGAATTTCCCGTAATATGGTAGCAATATAGGACTCTTCCAGTGGCCCTGGCTTTAACTGAAACAAAGTAAAAGAAAAACATCTCAGATAGAAAATGCAAACTACAGCATACATTTATGATCTATCCATCCTAAACACTGCCATGGACTGGCGTTCAACATCCAGTTCTGTATCAGTATCCAAATTCATAAGCGAAAATTCTTTTAGTAATCCAGTAAAATCACTACAGTGCAAACAATTTGGAAAAATACTGGTTGAAATACACCCAGCTGATATGAGTAATTTTATTTATTCCTCCTATAAATTTTGATTAAAGAGTACTTAAGGTTAAAAATTACAGAGCATGTAATGACAGGCTCTGTCTGGAAGAGGACGGGTAGGGGGGGGGTTAAAACTCTTTTAGTGACACGGGTATGGGTGACACTTCGACCTCCGCTTCCCCAGCACTGCGGTGTCATCCATGTATCCGAAGACTGCCAAAGCTCTTGGGAAACCTCCGTCTGCGTGGCCACGGACCGCCCCCAGCTTGGCAGCCACCAATCAGGCCATCCCTGCTCCCACAGAACACATTTGTAAAAACAAAAATAAGCAAAGTGACGGAATTAAAAAAAAAAAACATTAAAATAATAAACAAATTGTTGTTACCTTAGGGACAAAGCTTTTTAAATATGTATGCCATGAGGTTGTGTTATTTTTGCAAATAAGGGCTTGTTGATAGAGTATAATGAGAAAACCAAATACACCTTTATTTTCAAATAAATTATTTTTGCACTAGTGACTGAATTAAAACATTGTAATAATGGGGGAGAAGGGGGAGAGGGGGTGGTAGCATGTTTTATTTTAAAACTAGAATAGCTGAAAAATGGAGAAATAATGGATTTTTTCCATTTTTTTTAATTCCTATTCCCTATTCCCTTTAACCACTTGATGACCCACCCTTTACCCCCCCTTAAGGACCAGCGCTGTTTTAGCTGATCTGTGCTGGGTGGGCTCTACAGCCCCCAGCACAGATCAGGGTGCAGGCAGAGCGACCAGATCGCCCCCCTTTTTTCCCCACTAGGGGGATGATGTGCTGGGGGGTCTGATCGCTCCTGCCTGATGGGTGTTGCGGGGGGGGGGGGGGGGCACCTCAAAGCCCCCCTCCGCGGCGAGATTCCCCTCCTCCCTCTCCCCCCTGGTGATCTGGGCTGCACAGGACACTATCCTTCCTGTGCAGCCAGTGACAGGCTGTCCCCTGTCACATGGCGGCGATCCCCGGCCGCTGATTGTCCGGGGATCGCCGATCTGCCTTACGGCGCTGCTGCGCAGCAGCGCCGTACAATGTAAACAAAGCGGATTATTTCCGCTTGTGTTTACATTTAGCCTGCGAGCCGCGATCGGCGGCCCGCAGACTATTCACGGAGCCCCCCGCCGTGAATTGACAGGAAACAGCCGCTCGCACGAGTGGCTGCTTCCTGATTAATCAGCCTGCAGCTGGCGACGCAATACTGCGTCGCTGGTCCTGCAGCTGCCACTTTGCCGACGCGCGGTATGAGTGTGCGGTCGGCAAGTGGTTAAAATGCTTGTAAAATAAAATAATTCTTAGCAAAAAGTACTACCCAAATAAAACCTTATTTGTGTAGGGAAAAAATAGAAAAATGTATAGATCATTTAGGTGATAAGTAGTGATAAAGTTATTGCTGAATTAATGGATGCAGCGCTGAAATGTGAAAATTGTTCTGGTTTTTAAAGGGGAAAAACCCTTAGGGCTGGAACCCACTAGAGCGATTTTTTGAATGGATGGTGCAAATTCCACAGAAGCGATTGCGATTAGCAAAATCGCAAACGCAGGACATGCAGCATTTTGTTAGCGTTTGCGCTTCAATGTAAAGTATATAATCGCTGGCGTAATCGCTCATCAAAACCTGCATGGAGCGATTTTGCTAGCGTTTTGAAGTTACTGCACACTGTAAAAAAAAATTAAAATTAATTGAAAGGACCAATCAGACTTTAAAATGCTGATCGCTACACAACCGCTGGCAAATTGATACACTTTAAAAATCGCTCCCTAAAAACGCTCATTAAAACGCTTACAAACTGCTCATACAAAAATGCTAGCGATTGCGATTAGCGATAGCGTTTTGTAGTGGGTTCCAGGCCTTAGAGGTGAAAGCTGCCTGCAGAAGATAGAACACCTATAAATTTAGATTGTAAGCCTCTGGCAGGGCCCTCCTCCCTAGTGTTTCCAGCGTGATTATGCAATCTTCCTGTCAGTCACCCCTCTTGTGGACTAGAACAGTCTATTTTGACCTATGACACTGTACGGTTATCAAATCATTTGCATGATCTTGTTTTGTTGCGAGTTTCCTGTACAGGATCGTCTCAAAAAATTAGCATATTGTGATAAAGTTCATTATTTTCTGTAATGTACTGATAAAAATTAGACTTTCATATATTTTAGATTCAAATACACACAACTGAAGTAGTTCAAGCCTTTTATTGTTTTAATATTGATGATTTTGGCATACAGCTCATTAAAACCCAAATTTCCTATCTCAAAAAATTAGCATATTTCATCCGACCAATAAAAGAAAAGTGTTTTTAAAGCAAAAAAGTCAACCTTCAAATAATTATGTTCAGTTATGCACTCAATACTTGGTCGGGAATCCTTTTGCAGAAATGACTGCTTCAATGCGGCGTGGCATGGAGGCAATCAGCCTGTGGCATTGCTCAAGTGTTATGGAGGCCCAGGATGCTTCGATAGCGGCCTTAAGCTCATCCAGAGTGTTGGGTCTTGCGTCTCTCAACTTTCTCTTCACAATATCCCACAGATTCTCTATGGGGTTCAGGTCAGGAGAGTTGGCAGGCCAATTGAGCACAGTAATACCATGGTCAGTAAACCATTTACCAGTGGTTTTGGCACTGTGAGCAGGTGCCAGGTCGTGCTGAAAAATGAAATCTTCATCTCCATAAAGCTTTTCAGCAGATGGAAGCATGAACCCACTTTTGAACCAGAAACAGCGGCAGAAGCGCCTGACCTGGGCTACAGAGAAGCAGCACTGGACTGTTGCTCAGTGGTCCAAAGTACTTTTTCCGGATGAAAGCAACTTTTACATGACATTCAGAAATCAAGGTGCCAGAGTCTGGAGGAAGACTGGGGAGAGGGAAATGTCAAAATGCCTGAAGTCCAGTGTCAAGTACCCACAGTCAGTGATGGTCTGGGGTGCCATGTCAGCTGCTGGTGTTGGTCCACTGTGTTTTATCAAGGGCAGGGTCAATGAAGCTAGCTATCAGGAGATTTTGGAGCACTTCATGCTTCCATCTGCTGAAAAGCTTTATGGAGATGAAGATTTCATTTTTCAGCATGACCTGGCACCTGCTCACAGTGCCACAACAACTGGTAAATGGTTTACTGACCATGGTATTACTGTGCTCAATTGGCCTGCCAACTCTCCTGACCTGAACCCCATAGAGAATCTGTGGGATATTGTGAAGAGAAAGTTGAGAGACACAAGACCCAACACTCTGGATGAGCTTAAAGCTGCTATCGAAGCACCCTGGGCCTCCATAACACCTGAGCAGTGCCACAGGCTGATTGCCTCCATGCCACGCCGCATTGAAGCAGTCATTTCTGCAAAAGGATTCCCGACCAAGTATTGAGTGCATAACTGAACATAATTATTTGAAGGTTGACTTTTTTTGTTTTAAAAACACTTTTCTTTTATTGGTCGGATGAAATATGCTAATTTTTTGAGATAGGAATTTTGGGTTTTCATGAGCTGTATGCCAAAATCATCAATATTAAAACAATAAAAGGCTTGAACTACTTTAGTTGTGTGTATTTGAATCTAAAATATATGAAAGTCTAATGTTTATCAGTACATTACAGAAAATAATGAACTTTATCACAATATGCTAATTTTTTTAGAAGATCCTGTATATTCTTCCTTAAATGTTAACCTATTTATCTATTGTGCAGCGCTGCATAATATGTTGGTGCTTTATAAATACAATAAATAATAAGAAGAGCTCTGATTACTGCCTGAAACAAGGTAAGAATAATGTCTGTACAAGTCAAACAGAATGTTAGCTTTAACATAGCACATACCGGTACTTACCAAATCTAGCGCAGATCCTCCACCTAAATATTCCATTATAATCCATAGCTTAGATCCCTGTGTATGAAAAACAAAAACACAGGATGAAAAGCCAAATGACTAAAAAAAAAAAAAAAGCAGAGGCTCCAAAGCATATTTACATTGGACCCATCTCAAGGCACACTAAGGGCTTTTTTCCACTGAGAGCAATTTGCAATCGCAATTGAGCTTAGGAATAAAACTGCTAGGCTAATGAAAGTCAATAGGCAAACCCACAGGTACAATTGTGATAAGGGTAGTCGCAATCTCGGGTCCTGCCAGGGGCGTAGCAATAGGGGTTGCAGAGGTTGCGTCCGCATTGGGGCCCTTGGGCCCAGCCCTCCCTCAACTGCAATATTAGCTCTTTATTGGTCCTGTGATCATAATAATCACTTCTATAGATACTTAGAATAGTGGAAATCATTAACAAACTGTTCCCCATCCCCTTCTTGCACCTCTGACACTGTAGTTGCCATCAGCAGGTTTTGGTGCGCCGTATCAATTGTTAAGTATAGAGTGCTTGGGGGGCCCCATTGTGAAACTTGCATCGGGGCCCACAGCTCCTTAGCTACGCCACTGGGTTCTGCAGCATATTGGAGTGATTGCGCTCTAATATAAAAGATAAGACCGCTGCAAAATCGATGTACAAAAGTAATTTTGCAGCATTTCACTACCCAACCCCCCCCCCCCCCCCCCCAAAAAAAAAAACGCTAAGCAATTGTGATCTGTAGTGGGCACCTGGCCTAACAGTGTAAATTTGCTGTCCCATTAAAATAACACACAGCCACTAATGTCTAAATGAAATATTTATACAAAAGGTGTACCCATTTTTACGAGATATCAAGTTTGATATTACTTTCCCTCCTTCTCACTCCTGCAACTGCCAGGAACAGAAGGGAAGCAAACTCTCTCCAGTGGAGATGCAGACAGCATTCAATAACTAGAAAAAGGTGTTAATCCCTTTGCATGCTCTCCACAAGGATCATTTAAAGAGAACCTATAACAAGAAAAGGTCCCCTGGGGGGTACTCACCCCGGCAGGGGGAAGCCTCAGGGTCCCAATGAGGCTTCCTCCTCCGCTGTAGCTGCAGGCAATCCAGCGCTGGCTCCCCTGAAGCGTCCCGCAATCCGGGCTCGACATGGCTAATATATTTACTTTCCCTGGCTCCAGTGGTGGCGCTGTTGAGGCACTCAGCGTGGGGATAGGCGGAAATAGCCAATCTCCATCGGGTCCGCTCTACTACGCAGGCACAGGAGACTTGCACCTGCACAGTAGAGCGGCCCGACAGTGATCGGCTATTTTCGCCCATCTCCGCGCGGAGAGACGATACTGCGCCTGTGCTGGAGCCGGGAAGGTAAATATTTACATCCCCGCCGTTCCGGAAGGCTTTTTCGCCGCCACCGTGGGACACAGGAGGATGGGGAAGCCTCGATAGGATCCGGAGGCTTCCCCCACTTGAGGTGAGTACCCCCAGGGGAACTTTTTCTCATTACAGGTTTTCTTTAAAGGGAGTCTGAAGGAAAAATATAATAAAATTATAAATGTTATATTCTGGGTCCTATAGAGCCTTCCTGTCCCCTTTCTCATCCCATCGTTCCTGCGCTGGCTCCGACCCATCGACTGGAGATTGCTCTCATCCACTGTGGGTGGGCTTTGGGAGTCTTCAAGAGCTCTCTGGCTTCCGAAGACGGGCTGCTGCATAACACACACACACACACACACACACACACACACTACAGAGCCGCCCATCTTCAGTAGCATTCGTGCTCCGGAAGTCCGCCCAAGCCTCCTGCAGCAGATTTAAACAGAGGCGCCTGCAGGGGATGAGAAGAACAACGTGAAGGCTCTATAGGACCCAGAGCCTTCCTCTACTTAGTTAAGTATACGTTTTTGTTTTTTAAATGTTTGGCTTCAGATTCAATTTAACAGTTTCCAGAAGAAGGGCTTTTATATTGAAATTTCAGGGAAAATAAAAATGGCCTCACCGTTTTTACCAGTTAAGTGTAAGAATTTACCTTCAGATAGGAGCCATAATAGCGGGTAATATAGGGGCTGTCACACTGGCTCAGCACTGTGATCTCTTGCTGAATGTCCTCAATTTCATCCTCTGCCTCTTCCAGATCTATGATCTTGATGGCCACCACTTCCTTGGTGCGGTTATCTATGCCCTTATATACCTCGCCAAACGAACCCTTCCCAATGCGTTCCAGCTTGGTAAACAGGCGCTCTGGATCCATCCGGGACCCCTGCAAAAGAATCATCAGTTAAAATTAGCGGAAAAATACAACAGTTTGCAACTCAGCCTGGACAAGTTAAATAAATGATTACACAAAGAGAGGATACGCCTTGGAAATTGTAATTTATCCTCATAATCAAAAAATTCCACTAGCTGGTGGAATTCCAGGGCTGGTGCACACCAAGAGTGCTTCTGAGCGCTTTTAAAAACACTAGCGCTTTAAAAAGTACTTGGCTAACGTATTTGAATGGGATGGATCACACCAGAGCGATGTGATTTTCCCCCAAATGCAAAGGTGGGCCCTGCAGCATTTCTGCTGAGTTCTGAGGCAATTCAGCCTCAATGTTAAGTATAGGAAAAGTGGAAAATCGCGCTGATCAGAGCGATTTTCCAAGCGTTTTTGTGTCAAAACCAGTACACTAGCAGTTGTACTGTATCTGAAAAAAAGCTAGACAAATACCCTCAGAAAATCGCTAGGCACATGCCTAGAATCGCCTTGAAAAAAAAAAATCACTTCAAAAAGCGCTGAGCATTTGGGATTACGTTAGCGCTTTTTGGTGTGCATTGGGCCTAATATGCAAGTTGGAGTTAAAAAGGAACAGGATTTTGTGGAGCTGGACTGGAGCTCCGCAGGTTCTAATCAGACAAGAGGTGGTCAATGAAATGCAAATACTTCTGAGTTGATCAGAATGTCATTATTTTGCAGTACAGTGGTGGTTGTACCCAGAAATATATTTGGCACATACAGAGTTGATGCAGGATTATGAATATTTTGTATGAAAATTTAAGTGGCTTGAAAATGGACTTAAAGTGTACCTGAGATGAGAGAGATGTGGAGGCTGATATATTTCCTTTTAAACAATGCACATTGCCTGGCTGTCCTCCTGATCCTCTGCCTCTAAGGCCCCATTCACACTTAAAAGCGCAAAACTGGCGTTTTGTGGGAGTGATTTTTCCGCGATTAACGCGGAAAAAAATCCCAGGACACTGCAGTGAGTTTTACGCGATCGCGATTAGCGCTTCTATAGCACTAAACGCAATTGCCGGGAAATCGCCTGAAAATGGTGCAGGCTACACGTTTGCGTTTCACCGTCGATTAGCGCAAGTAAGAATGGGCCCATAGGGTATTATAGCACTAGCGCTTTAAAAAGCGCTAACGCTTGAGCGTTTTGCCGAAATCACCGGCACAATGCTCTAGTGTGAATGGGCCCTAATACTTTTAACCATAGACCCTGAAGAAGCATGCAGCAGATCAGGCGTTTCTGACATTGTCAGATCTGACAAGATTAGCTGCATGCTTGTTTCAGGTGAATGATTTAGACACTACTGCAGCCAAAGAGATCAGCAGGGCTGCTGGGCAACTGGTATTGTTTAAAAGGAAATAAATATGGAAGCCTCCATATACTTATCGCTTAAGGTGTGCTTTTGGCAGAGGTCCCATAAGTTCTGCAGAAAACGACCCCATGATGCGTCAGCCTAGTGTGAAAGTAGCCGTACCTGACACAGTAACATAAATTCAACAGGTCTACTTTACTACATATTGTATACTTCCCAACCACTTGTTTTTTTGGACAGTGAACAGCTCCTATTTTATACAGAAGCCATTCACACTTGTCACGCTGCAACGGATCTGCTGCAGTAAGCAGACCGCACTTCTGAGCAGTCCACAATAATCCTGGGCAGGCAGAGGAGTTTCCCCATATAGCCCATCGAGGTAGCGCATCTGCTCCGGACTCCAGCCGGGCCATCAGAGTGGACATTACACTTTCCACTCCAGCTGATCCAGCGCAAGTGGGAACTGAGCCTCACTCAGAGCTAGGACTATGCTGGCGCTTTATAAATCAATAATAATAGGGACTTCAAGTAAATCTAAGGCAAACCTCGGGTCAAAAAACAGGTACTTATGCAAGAAGAGAGAAGACTCTGGATCCTGTAGGCTTCCCGTGTCCTCTTCTCCCCGACGCCGCTCACCAGGATCCCCTGGAAGATCCGGACCATGCTCCTCTTCATGCACAAATGAGGTCGCACCTACACAGTAGCACAGGTCTGTTTGTGCACAAGCAGCTCTGGCTTTCTGCACAGGTGCGGTTATACTTGCGCAGACACGACCACGCTTGTGCATGAAGAGCAGTGCAGCCCAGATCTGGAATCTGACAAGATCTTGTCTTATTTCTTTAGGGGGGGGGGGGGGGGAATGGTGCATGGGAAGCCTCTATAGAATCCAGGCCAGGTCAGGTCAGCATCTGCAAGGAGTTTGTATGTTTTCCCTGTGTCTGTGTGGGTTTCCTCCGGGCACTTCAGTTTCCTCCCACATCCCAAAAACATACGGATAAGTTAATTGGCTTCCCCCCTAAATTGGCCCTAGACTACAATACTTACACTACACAATATAGACATATGACCATGGTAGGGACTAGATTGTGAGCTCCTTTGAGGGACAGTTAGTGACAAGACAATATATACTATGTACAGCGCTGCGGAAGATGTCGGTGCTATATAAATACTAAATAATAATAACAAATGTTCATAACATTTAACAGCAGAGAACATGAAAAACTCAGAAAAAAATTCTCAGCAACAGGTGAGTTGAGTATCTCCCCTACCCATTCCATCAATATTCTGGAAGTGAAAGACTTATTTCAAAGGTGCATACACACAACCAATTTTGATTGGCCAAGTTTACCACTTCCATGTAGTAAGAGTGCCAATAGACTTTGAACAGATTGTTTAAGTAAGCTCTCATACTTAAAGGAGTTATCTGGCATCAGGAGTAAAATACCTGGAGGTCGGCCTGTACTATGCCTGCGCGAGCGGCGCTGTCAATCACGGTCCAGGTGGCGGTGATTGACAGCACCTCCAGGTCGGTCTGATGTCATCACCGCGGACCGGGAAGGAGAGGAGGCGAACGGCTGCGGGGAGAGCAGCGGCGAGGGACATGCTGGGAGCTTGGGGCTGGACGAAGCCCCTGGTAAGTAGCCCTTATTTTACTCCTCATGCCTGATAACCAGGGCTGTGGAGTCGGTGCAAAAATCCACCGACTCCGACTTCTCAGTTTAGGATTCCACCGACTCCGACTCCTCTAATTTGCATATTACAATTTTGTTGATTAAAAGTATGTAACGTGAAATTCGTCTCTTAACTGCCAACGCTTAGGAATTTTACAAGACAACTGAAGTGAGAAGGATATGTAGACTACTATATTTATTCCCTTTAGACTAAAACTAGTCCTTGGTAAGAGTACTTGTAAAAGGTACAAACCGGAACAAAGAACATCTATCAGGCCCTAGGCAATGTAAGTGTGGGTACATGTAAGAATGATGTGCAGGTACTCTGCAGAGGAATGAGGAGATTCTTCCTCTATTACACATTCTTCATGCACAATCTGAACATGGATCAGGCCCTAGGCAATGTAACTGTGGGTACATGTAAGAGTGATGTGCAGGTGCTCTGCAGGAGAATGAGGAGATTCTTCCTCTATTACACATTCTTCATGTACAATCTGAACCAGGTTTATGGGTGATAGACAACACCTCTGTGTTCAATGTGCACAACATTCTCAGTGGATTCCCTGGATCTCTGTGGGGAGTGCATATGTAGAGTATAGTACTACTGTGTAACAAAGTAAACCTGAGACAGATGAAATTAAAGTTTTCGATCTGGCAGGTAAATCTAACAGAAAATAGTATGGTGTGTACCCTGCATTAGCCAAGTAGACACATCCAATTTTCACTGGCCAATTAGACCACCTCCGTGTAGCATGAGGGCCAACAGGTTTTGAATACTATGAAGTCTAAAATACTGGTGCGGTATTTTACCTCCACGAGTTTTTTCTCCACCTTTGTTTTATGAATAGAGGCCATTGGGCTCTATTCACAAGCATTACCGCATTCGGTAATGCTGAAAACAGCTGATTTTACCGATCGCCTTCCCTAATTACAATTCACTAAACCTGTTACCGCACAGAAAATTACTATCACCGACTAGTGAGGTAATTTACCGACTTTTGCAGTAATTGCCTTAAAGAAACCCTGTAACGAAGAAAACCTCCCCTGGGGGGGTAATCACCTCGGGTGGGGGAAGCCTCCAGATGCTATTGAGGCTTCCCCGGTCTTCCTCGGTCCCACAGGGGTGGAGATAAAGCTCCCCGAACAGCAGGGATGTAAATATTTACCTTTCCTGGCTCCAGCGCAGGCTCGGCTCTCCGCTCAGAGATAGGCGGTAATAGCCGATCGCTGTCGGGCCGCTCTACTGCACAGGTGCAAGTCTCCTGCGCTTGCGCAGTAGAGCAGACCCGATGGAGATCGGCTATTTTCGCCTATCTCTGTGCGGAGAGCCACAACAGTGTCCCCGCTGGAGCCAGCAAAGGTAAATAAATCAGCGCTTATCAGGCTTGTCGAGGGAGGATTCGGGGGAGCCAGTGCTGGACTGCCTGCAGCTAAAGGGGTGGGGGAAGCCTCATTGGGACCCTGAGGCTTCCCCCTCCCAAGGTAAGTACCCACCACCCCCCCCCCCCCCAGAACTTTTTTTTTGTTACAGGCTCTCTTTAAGACATGTCAAGAAATTACAATTCACAAAGATTTCCGCGTTTAGTTTACTGGGCAAAAATGTTTGGTATTTTTCTCCAGCTCACAGCAGCCGATAACTGGCTCTCTCCATGCTGTCTCTGTGCAGTAACTTGACATACACCCTTTGGGTAGAGCCAGGCACCCAATAGGGAGAGCCACACAGCCCTGCTTCTCACTCTGATTTGTAGCGAATGGGTATGGGGCGGGACTTTCACTGTAACAAAGCAGAGGAAAGTGACTTTTGGGGGGCTTTTTTGCATCCCTTTAGATGTGAAAATCATTATTATGGCATACAGAAGAGCTGCCCCTGGTGGCTGCAGTACATCTAAAGGGATGACTGGGATACACAGGACAGAACGGAGCGAAAGGGAGAAGGGAGTGCTTTTCGGCGCTGCTAGATTTGGGCGCAGCCATAGACTGTAATGGGAAACAGTCTATAGCGGCGCTCAGTGAGTAACGTCGGCTCTGTCAGAAGAAAGAGCCGAAGTTGCTTAAAAAACACAATAATTCGGCCTCCAGCAATCGCTGGAAGCCGAATTATATCATCCCCCCACTATCCATGGCGGCCTGGAGGGGGAATAGTAATTAATACAGCCGGGACTTGTGCAGAAGTAGGATCAGCCATATACCGCTGTATCCTGCGCCCAAGTCTACCGCGCCGATTTCAAATGTACTCGGACAGAAAGCCTCAGAGTGATATACGTAGCTCCTTGTCTGCTCGCTGCCCTGCTACATGCTGGTAAGTGACACGAAGCAAGGCTTAGTGAATTAAGGCATGTTTGTTCAGTATTTTACCGAACTGCTCTTTGTGAATAGAGCCCAATGTGTAGGTAAGCTCTCACACTACATGGCAGTGGTAAAATTGGTCAGTCATTGGCCAATCAAAATCAGTTGTGTGTAGCAGGCTTTTAGAATCAGTCATAGGGCACAAAGTGAAATCTATTGCAAAACTCAATCAAGTGGATTTATTTTACTAGTGATGACTAAAGCAACCAACATACAACATTAGAATACATGGGTGATTTTGCATTAGTAACCCTGTAAAGCAGCACTGAGTGCACAGAAACTGTTACAGTTTCAAAATTCCTATCAATCTTTGCAAGAGTCATTGCATTGGTCAGATGTTATTCAATTTCAGCATAAAAACACTGATAGAATTTGTACATATCATTTTAAAAGGCCCTTATCTTACATAAATAGGAGTTAGTGTACTTGAGGGGACCCACGTCAGCTTACTGCTTTTTGCAATATGGTCACAACCACTAATTTGTTAGAAATATGGGACACAGTAGGAAACACCATCCACGTCACCAACCAAATTAGGTTTAGTAAACCCGTGCCCAAAGCCCAGGCGCCAAAGGCCGCAGGTCCTGGTGTGAAATTTTACCGTTAGTGTTTCCGCCTGGGTGCCCCACTACTTAGAAATTAGTGGATTCCAGTGATTAGGAAGCGGCCATTGGTTTATAAGGTTTCCCGCTGGATCCCCTCAAGTAGACTAGCGCCCCATAAATGTAGGGATACCAGACAGAGTAAGTACCATCAGTTTGTATAGTATCTGGCCTGCATAAGGCACTGGTTGGCAGACAGATTCCGCCAAATGTTCAAAAGTTTAGTAGACATTGAAAAAGAACGGTGCGCATAGTGAATAGCACTCTGCCCTTGCAGCTCTGTGTACCCGGTTAGAATACCAGCCTGGGCACTATCTGCAGAGTTTGTATGTTCTCCCCGTGTCTGTGGGGGTTTCCTCTAGGCACTCTGGTTTCCTCCCACATCCCAAAAACATACAGATAAGTTAATTGGCTTCCCCCTAAATTGGTCTTAGAATATAGGACTATGGTAGGGTTTGGATTGAGAGCTCCTCTGAGGGACAGTTACCATAGTGACAAAACTCTATACACTCCATAAAGCGCTGTATAAGTTATCAGCACTATATAAATATTAAATAATTATAATAAAATGATTACCTGTGCTGAGAAGTCTCTGAGATGAGCCATAGCGTCAGAGAATTGGATCCATTCAGTGAAAGATCATCTAAATATTGACCACCAGGGCTACAAATCTATAACCAGACTCACCCCACATGGCTGATGGTCTATTCACCCAGTTTATAGCACCCCTAGAAATGTATGAGCACTGCTCACAGCGCAAGATAATCTTAGATATGCATATACTGATAGCATAGACTGATAACTGTGCTCTTCCTCCTATGTGAGAGCAAATGAGCAATATTAGTAAGAGCCTGTGCTATGAGGAAGAAGTCAAGGTCTCAGGATCACCAAGTACCAATAATGGCACATGCACAGCAATAGGAAGAGTGAACATTACAGTAATATAGATGGTGTGCACTGCTATGCAGCCACCACTTCACATGCCAGTAGTCACTAGATAGGCTAATACTGTGCTGGACTGCAGCTGAGTTATTACATGGCCTCCTCCCTCATACAGCCCCACCAGCAGCACCCCATACTACCGGCCAGCTCTTACAGAGGAAGAGCTGCAGCAGGCCTTCTTCCAGTGATCCCCCCCAAAGCTGAGACCCCCAGCCGAAGTGTCACTCTGAGTGACGTCACGCTCGTCGCAAGGAATGCTGGGACTCGTATTGTTAGGCGCTAGGCTATACTGATAGCGCAGGGAGACTGGGAACTACATTTCCCAGAGTCGGGCAGCGTGACAGCGCCGCGGGGATCTAGTGGGAGGGATAGAATGCTATCCATACATCCAGGATGGGAACTACAAACAGCTGACATGTGACCGTGTAGAATTGACGTCACGTAAGATAGATCCGCTGCAGGGCAGGCTGCACTGGGGTCAGTTACAATTCACAGCTGTTCAGTAGGCTGCTGACGGACCGTCCAATAGAGGCTTATATTTCTAAAGAATGGACTCTTGGTATTAAGGAATATGCCCATATTTATCGGTATATGTTTTGGATATATCAGCATTATTTTCATTTCGATGTTATTAAAGATTAGTTCTGGGTCTGATGTACGCTTGTAAAAAGGGTACTTATCCGTTAGCCGTAAAAAGTCATAGCCCTCAACTGCCCTTCTTAATTACCTATTATTATCATCATCATCATCATTATACATTTAGGGAGTGCTGACATTTTCCATGGTCCCTTACAAAGTACAGGCATCTCACTAACTTTTCCTGAGGGCTCACACTGTAAGTAGGGATGGATGGTCAATGAGATGCAAATAATTTCGAGTTGATGCAGTATTATGCCAATTTTGTATGCACATTTATGCAGCTTGAACATTAGTCAATCAAATCCTGCAAAATTCGATTGATCCATCTTCAAGCTGCATATATTTGCATCAACTCGAAATTATTTGCATCTCATTGGCCGTCCCTAATTAAAGGGAACCCGAGGTGAGAGGGATATGGAAGCTGCCATATTTATATTTAAACAATACCATTTGCCTGGCAGTCTTCCTGATCATGTTCCCCTATTCTTTTAGCCATAGACCTTGAACAAGCATGCAGCAAATCAGGTACTCTGACTCAGCTGACTCCTGTTTTGCTGGATTAGCTGTATGCTTGTTCCAGGGTTTTGACTCAGATTCGACTGATTTCAGAAGATCAACAGGGCTGTCAGGCAGCTGGCATTGTTTACAACGAAATAAATGTGGCAGCCTCCATATCTCTCTAACCTCGGGTTCCCTTTAAGGCTCACAATGGGTGTCGCAGTGTGTTCCCTGTAACAGCAGGGATGGAATGGGAAAGAGGCGCCACACATTATCCACGTTTTGTGAACCATACAGTCAATGAAAAGTATACTTTGCTGTCACTGTTAAAGCGTTCTGCACTGCATTATACCGCACCAGGAGCATTGTGAACAACGCATACAGGGCCAGATTTACCATAAGGCACTGTAGGCATGTGCCTACAGGCGCCTGATGATGGAAAGGTGGCTCACTCCCTTCCCCTAGTGCCTCCCTCCCTTATTCCCTATGAAGAGTCCCGAGCAGAGCGTAAATGAGAGGTTAATCATCCTGCTCTAGGCATTCCACTGATGAGATCTCCCTTCAGTCAGGGACATCTCTAGCTACTTAATACTGAGGTTCCTCTAACTACCTAATACTTTGCTTAAAGGAGTACTGTAGGGGGGAAAAAAGAGTTGAACTTACCTGGGTTTCTAATGGTCCCCGCAGACGTCCTGTGCCTGCGCAGCCACTCACCGATGCTCCGGGCCCCGCCTCCGGCTCACTTCCGGAATTTGCAACTTTAAAGTCGGAAAACCACTGCGCCTGAGCATCCACACCCTCCCTCTCGCTGATGTCACCAGGAGTGTATTGCGCAGGCCCAGTGTGGTCTGTGCCTGCGCAGTACTCCCCTGGTGACTTCATCGGGAGCGAGGACACAGCCATGCAGACGGAGTGGTTATCTGACTTTAAAGTCGGAATTTCCAGAAGTGAACCAGAGGCGGGGCCCGGAGCATCGGTGAGCGGCTGCGCGGGCACAAGATGTCTGCCGAGGACCATTAGAAGCCCCGGGTAAGTTCAACTCATTTTCCCCTGATCCCCCTACAATTAAAGTGCAGTAGGAGAACAGAGGCGCCAGCAGAATAAAAGTGGATAAAACCTTTAAAATTTGCTTGGAGGAAGTGGTGGACCTACCTCCATAAAGCAGACACGAAAGACTGTCTGAAAAGTAGCAATCACATTTATTATATGGTACCCCAAAAGTGCAACGCGTTTCGCAGGCCGAGCCCGCTTCATCAGGCAATAAAGTGGGGACAAAACAGAATTCCAGCAGTAGCAGGTGTAGCGCCTGCTACTGCTGGAATTCTGTTTTGTCCCCACTTTATTGCCTGATGAAGCGGGCTCGGCCTGCGAAACGCGTTGCACTTTTGGGGTACCATATAATAAATGTGATTGCTACTTTTCAGACAGTCTTTCGTGTCTGCTTTATGGAGGTAGGTCCACCACTTCCTCCAAGCAAATTTTAAAGGTTTTATCCACTTTTATTCTGCTGGCGCCTCTGTTCTCCTACTGCAAAATCGTGTCCACCCCTGGTGGAGGGGTGATCTACCCCTTTTTCTCATCTACAGAGAGCGACTTCTTAGCCCTGAGTGAGGACAGGTCTAATCTCCTCACCTGCTTATACAGTGGTTGCCTGTGTGGTAACCCACGTTTGTGAGTATATTCTTCTCACTGATTTGCCTTACTTCGTTTATGTTTTAACATACTACACTATATTGGGCTCTCGGTTTCTCTATATTTTATCTACAATTAAAGTGAACCTTATGCATGCCAGGGAAAAAAAATGTATACTTAGGTAGAGGAAAGCCTGAGGATATTCCAGAGAGTTCTTATCTCCTTGCCACCACCATTGCCACACACAGACCGTCTCAACATATCCAACAAGAGCCGTAATTCGGACTATCCCTAATGAGGTGTAACGTCTGAGGCTTCAGAAATACAAGATTGTCTTAAAGTGTATCAGAGATGGGGGAAAACAAAACGTTTTATACATACCTGGGGCTCCCTCCAGCCCCATACGCACTGATCGCTCCCGCGCCACTGACCTCCGCTGCCTGCAGCTCTGGTACCTGGTCCTGTAACTTCCTTCAGTCATGGCCAGTCTGCGCAAGAGGAAGTGCGGCCGCTGGAGAGATACGGGCTGACCCTGGGCTGACTGTGTGCTGCTGAGGACTTGACTGCTTTGGCAAGAGCAACTTCTGAGTTGCTCTATTTCCTCCTATACTCCCTACTTGGATTGTATGCGTGTACTTCTCTGCATTTTGATTCCTGCTGTTCCTTTTGCCCAGATGATATCAACCCCCTTGTAGTAAATGAGTTGAGTTATCAAAAGGCTACTCAATCATTTTTTTTGTGATTTTTTTTTCAGGCGGGTCGCTTCCATATGACTGAAATACAGCCTAAGATTTTCCTTTATTCATGGAGGGGAAAATCCCAGGTATCTGCAAACCTGTAAGCTCATAACCAGTTGTGTGTAAATTATACATTTATATAGCACAGAATAATCTTATTTCATCTCATTTTACTTCCCCAACATGGGTTTACTAAAGACAGATATTCTTTGCCCAATTTGCTCAGTTTTAATGAAGTGGTGAATGCAAATCTTGGGAAAGCTATAGACATAGTATACTTGGACTTTGCAAAGGTTTTTGACACTGTTCCCCACATTGGGCAGCACGGTGGCGTAATGGTTAGCACTCTCGCCTTGCAGCGCTGGGTCCCCAATTCGTATCCCAGCCAGGGAACTATCTGCTGGGAGTTTGTATGTTCTCCCCATGTCTGCATGGGTTTTCTCTGGCCTTGGACTACAATACATACACTACACAATGCATACATAGACATTAGACTACTGTAGGAATTAGATTGTGAACCCCTCTGAGGGGCAGTTAAGTGAGAAGACAACATACTCTGTACAGCACTGTGGAAGACAGGACAGCCATCGGGGGGCGGGGGGGGGGGACAACTGACACTGCAGTGAGGGGCTAAGGGCTTCTGGGGGCCCTGGTCCCCCCAAAGTGCTGGAAGGGCCGCATGTGCTGGCTGCAGGCCTATGGCTCAGTAACCAGCACACCGTGTTCCAGCACTGAGAGAAGAGTGACATCAGTGCTTGAACGTGGGGAGCAGATGAGTGAGCCCGCTACAGTGGACTTTCTATACTGGGGCACCACCTATATCTGGCTACAGGCTACCTATACTGGGCCACCACCTATACCGGGCTACCTATACTGGGGCTGGAACCACCAATACCTAGCTACCTATTCTGGGGCACCACCTATACCTGGCTACCTATACTGGGGCACCACCTATACTTGGCTACTTATACTGGGGCGCCTATAGCTTGCTACCTATACTGGGGGCACCTGTACCTGGCTAACCTATACTAGTGCACCACCCATACAAGGCTACCTATACTGGGGGCAACTATACCAGGCTACCTATACCGGGGCACCACCTATAGTTGAATACCTATACCTGTATCTTGATGGCCTGTACTGGAGCACGAGCTATACCAGGCTACCTATACTGGGGGCATCTACACCAGGCTACCTATACTGGGGGCATCTACACCAGGCTACCTATACTGGGGCCCCAGAAAGAAAGGAAGTCCCAGGGCTTCAACTGTGCAGTGTAATTTTAATCCCAGGGAGTCGACCAGTCAGCACCTGGATCCATTAAGGTGCAAATGTGGCAAACCAGCAGAGAAGGAAGGACTGGGTCTCAACCTGGATTGTAGCAGTTATAGCAGAAAATCTTTTTATTCCATAGCAGCAGAAAGCACACAACGTTTCGGCACAAGGCCTTTGTCAAAGGCCTTGTGCCGAAACGTTGTGTGCTTTCTGCTGCTATGGAATAAAAAGATTTTCTGCTATAACTGCTACAATCCAGGTTGAGACCCAGTCCTTCCTTCTCTGCTGGTTTACCTATACTGGGGCACCATCTATAGCTACTCATACTGGGGAAACCTATACCTTGCTACCTACACTGGGGGCACCTATGCCTGGATAACTATACTGGGGGCACCTATACCTTGCTAGGGCAGGGGGACGGAAGGGGGCAAGAGGTAACACAGACAGAGGCACAGGGGGAACAGAGGTGGACAAAGTAAGCAAAGGGAGAAAAGACATGAGACGGGAACATGAGGTCACCCAGAGGGACACAAAAGAGGCACAAACTGAGGTGAGACAGAGGGGGACAAAAGAGGCACAGGAAGAAAAGAGGGGGACAAAAGAGAACGGATAAAAGATAAGAACGGACCTACAAGTCCCTATCTCATTTGTTAACCAGGGACTACCTGTATTTTGCTGCACCCACAACATGTCATGCCCAGTTTTTGCCACATCACGATGTGCATGTCGCTTTCTTCAGTGTCGGAGCCATGCACATTTTTACCACAACGCACTTCGCACATGGACACGGGGGTGGGGTGGCTAGTGGGTGGGCACAGCAACCAGTGGGTGGAGGGGGGCCCAGGCCTGATGTGTGAGGGGCCCCAAAATTTCTGATGGCGGCCCTGGTGAAAGATGTCGGCATTATATAAATACTAAACAATAACAATAATTTCCCTGGTCCAGAAGCTGAGAATGTAGGTACAGTACTAAGGGAAAATGTATGTACATTGATAGATAACTAGCTAAGGAACAGTAGGCAAAGGGTAGTAGTAAATGGTTCATAGTCAAATTAGGAAACTGTTGGCTGTGGGGTCCCACTTGGGCCACTACTAGGTCCAGATCTCCTCAACTTATTTATTATTGACCTAGAGGATAGAATACAAAGTAACGTTGCTGTTATGTGTACATCAACCCTCCCACACTCTGGAAAGTATTCTAAGTACCAAACAACGGAGATAGACAGCACAGGCAATTTTAAATAAACTGATAACTGTTGCCCATTTATAAGAGATATCTGCCAGACTGCCACCACTTGTTTTTCAGCGGAAACATGACTCGTACACCAGATCAGCGGTGAATATATTTTTATGTCAAAGCAGTTAAAGGGAACCTGAGATGGGGTTAAAATGACAAAATATACATACCTGGGGTTTCCTCCAGCCCCCTCCGTCCTGATCATTCCCACACTATCCTCCTCGGACTCCAGGTTCATCTGCAATTGGCCCCGGAGAGTCTTCTGGTCCGAGCCATGTGCGCATGTGCTCCAGACAAGTTCCCGGAAACAGGAGTGAGACGGGAGAGCCTGGCCGGACTGCGTCGGCGCAGACGGGCCCAGACTGGAGGATTTGAAGCCAGTTGTGGGCGAACAAGGAAACCACTGAGGATGACAAGGGAGCTAGCAGGCCGGAGGAAGCCCCAGGTACATATACATTTTTTATGTGGCCCAATTTTAGGTGCATTTTAACAAAATGCGTTACTGCAACAATTATCAGGTTTAAGTTATCAGATTTAAATGAAAATGTCTTAAGGTAACCATACATTAATCAATTTCTTGCATCAATATCTGGTGGATTTGATCATCTGATCGAATCTGCTAGAAATAGATGACGCAAACATTTCCCTATTATTCGATTTCCAGCACAAAAATTGGTCACTTCACCTGATGGAAAATTTCGGATGAACAGTGGCAGATTGGGAGCGCGTTGTTAGTGGCGTTTGATTCGACTGCCGACGAAGCTATTCTTACCTGTCCACAGTGCAGTTCCGATCTCTTGTCTACCTGCTGGCTGTTTCTTCCTCTCTTCAATACCACGTCTCGGACTGCCTTCTGCTTGTGCTGTCCAAATACTAGAAGACTCTAGTGGCCACGGAAGGTAAGTGCCGCACTGCCCCAGTGTTTGATCTCTGCATTACTTCACACATGCGCCCTGACACTCGGGCGCAGAAATTGTAAAGGTAGGCCAGGCAGGATATATAAAAAAACACACTTACAGTATAGGTAGCCTGGTATAGTTGCCACCAGTATAGGTAGTCAGCTATAGGTGCCCCCAGTATAGGTAGCCTGGAGGGGGGAAAAGCAGGCACACACAGCTGCGGGGAGGGGGGCTCAACTCCACCTTGCCTCATCTCACACCTTTCAGCACTCCCCCCTCCAGAGTTAGAGTAGCGGCCGGCCGTGCAGGGAGACTCGTCTCACTTCTGCATTCCATGTGCTGGATCTGCAACAGTGCCGGTCTTCCTGTTAGCGGAAGTAGAGAGCAAGCGGCGGAAACAGAGAAGACCAGCAGCGCTTGAACCTCCAGTGCATGGAACGCGGAAGTGAGGTGAGTCTCCCTGCCTGGCTGCTGCTCTAATTCTGGAGGGGGGAGCGATGAAGGGCCCAAGGTGAGGGAGGGGGCAGTCGTGCCCCGCTCTCACGGCTGTGTGTGCCCGCTCTGCCCCGTCTCCTGAGCTGCACCTGGCCTGCATAAACAGCCCTATGCGGGCCCCCTCAAGCTTCCACTGCTGGGTGATTGTTACGCCGCTGCCTTCTGCTTGAATAAATAGGTCCCATAGTATCGCATGGAGCTAGGCATGTTTTACTGAGAATGAGGAAGGTAATGCTATCGGACAGGAGAACGTCATGGATGTGGATAAGTTTAGGCCTTCCAAAGGGTGTGGAATACAGGAAGAGAAGGAGAGGAAAAAATGTGGTCTGTTAATAGAGATGTTTAGGTCACAAGTGTTTGGAGATGTGAGAGAACGGCAGAAGTTACTTAGGAGCTTAGGATTCGGAACAGTTAAAGTCTGGAAGGATAAAGTCTGAGATCGGCTTAGCCGTAACAACCTGTTATCTAAATATTTTAACTATGTGTCACCAGTACTATTCCTCATCCTGGTGTCTTTTTATGCTTCTTCTATAAAAGGAGTGCTATGCATATTTCCATTTTGTTAACTGCTAAATTAATCCAAGCTGTAACAAAGATAGATATTTTATGAGGCAGAGGTGTAACTTTAAATCATGGGGCCCCCTTAGCAAAATTTTGATGGCGCCCCCCAACGTTCACACCCTTTCCTTTGACTACCCCTCGTGACCCTCACAGCCTGGGGGCCCATCTTGCAGGAGTCATAAAACAAGTGTGGAAATGTTGCCTAATTACGTTGATTAAAGCTGACACTCTACCTAATTATGTTTCGGGATCATGTTTTGTATGCTGTGTGCTTGCAATCCATATAAGAAATATATAACTAGGATATTTATTATTTTTTTCCTACATCAATTTATAATTAAATGGAGTCAGGTTGGAAGCAGGAAATTTGGGCGCCCGCTAGCGCTGGAAGTTTGGGCACCGCAATAGGCACCCATCACTTTACAATAGGCACCTACGGAGACGCCTGAAAAATTTATTTTTAGCTTTGGGGGAGTGCTTAAAGGGAAGGTCCGAGCTAATTCAAAACAAAAAAATCTACTTAGCCCTTGCCACAGCTCTGCATCCCCGTTGCAGATGCCGACCTCGCCAGGTAGACATCTACTGTGCCTGCATGAGATCCACTCACGGTAGTGCTGATGTGGTGTAGAGTGTATTGTGCAGGCGCAGAGTTGGGGGGGGTGTTAAGGTTAGCTGTGGGTGGGTAAAGCTTAGCTGTGGGGGGTGGTTAAGGTAAGCTATAGGCAGTGGTAGAGTTCAGTGTGAGAATAGCGTTATATTTAACTGTAGTAAAATATCGGTATTTATTACCGATATTTTGCTAATTTTTTTCCAGGGTAACAGTAGAATATTGCTAGATTTACCAATATTCTACTATCAGCTTTTCTGGGGGCTCAAATTTCCTGGTGCCTTTTTGATGTACGCGTCAGATTTACCATAAATCATACATGTCAAACTCCAGCCCACGGGCCAAATCTGGCCCACAGAGCCATCAAATTGGGCCTGCAAGTTGTTTTCCCATTGCATTATGTTTGGCCCACTCGATACCACCAGAGAAGCTATATTGGAGGCAAAGCCCTGGGTCACTTGGGAAGCCGTATGGGGAGGAAGGGGGAAAGCGATAGACACCAGGGAACTGTATAGGGGATGAAGGGAGGTCACTAGAAACCAAGGGGACTGTATAGGGGAGGCAGCTGGGTCAGTAGACACCAGGGAACTGTATAGGGAAGGGAGGGGCCACTAGACACCAAGGAACTGTACAGGAGAGGGAGAACCACTAGACACCAGTGGTCCCAGTGTGCAATTTTGCTTACTTTGTTTTTAAGTTTAAACTCCTGCCAAAGAAGGTGGAGTCAAAGTGCTGACTCCATAGCTCTGCAGTAATGATAAGGGATAAAACTTATGTTAATGTAGCAATATATACACATTGCTGCATAATCATGGGATTATAAATCAGACCCTAATTTTAAGAGAATCTGACTCAACTCAATTCCAGCAGCTGCTACCTTAATGATTTCATGGTGCCAAAGCACAGTGATACCTTTTAAAAACAGAAAGCTTTTACAGGTTATCACTTTCAGCCTGTGTCCATAAAGCAAGACTATAATGCATCACTTCAGGGCAATGACCAGAACCGTGCAAATTATTGTTTTGTGATCTCTTAGGCCAGGTCGATCATCTCTTTCAACATTTCTCCAAAAAGCAAGAAGTTGCTCCCCGCGTGAAAAGCACATGGTAGCAGAAATACAGCATAGCCTATTAATTTTTGGAGCATTGCCATTTTTAGGTATAAGAAACTAGGCAGCTGCTTAGGGCATTACCTGCTGGAGGGCTGGCAAGAAGTAAGTCAAACACACTTTTTATGAAATAATTATGCACAGCTGCTGGTTACATAATGGAAGTTATAGGGGGAACACTATGGTGTGTGTGGTGCAAAAGGCACTCAGGAAATAATATCGCACCTTTCTAGCTCAAGCAAGAATTTGTGGATCAGGATGATACCATTAGTTGGCTAACTTAAAGAGAAACTGTAACCAAGAATTGAACTGCATCCCAATCAGTAGCTGATACCCTATTTTACATGAGAAATCTTTTCCTTTTCACAAACGGATCATCGGGAGGGCTCTGTATGGCTGATAATTTGGTGAAAGTCCTCCCACAGTGTGATGTCAGGGCCATGCTTCTGACATCACACTGTGGGAGCCTTGTTGCATTGTGGTAAATAACAGGTGTTTCCAACTGCCAAAAAAGCAAGCAGCATCTCCTTCCACTGACATCACCTGCCAGCAGTAAAAAAAAATGTCTCCATGTGATAAATGTCACAATGTAAATCAGGGAGAGGAAAGCTTTTACAATGGGCAAACACTGACTAAATAATTTATACATAATTATTGTAAAAATGAAACACTTTTTTATTACATTATTTTCACTGGAGCTTTTGGCTACTCAGCCTTCTTCAGACTCTATTCCTGTACGCTGACACAATGTTACATCTATATACATGCAACATCAAAAAGGGATACATATACTGTATTTTTTGCAAACATAAATACATGTCAGTAAGATGCTTTAATTGAAACAGAACATCCAATAGCGTCTTGAGAGGATGTTAGCTAATTTATGACAAATAGATACGACCCGTTGTTTACTCCATCCTTACATAATTGAGTCTCAGACTGGTATAGAGGCATCGTGAATTCTGAGTTCAACAGTTAGCTTCAAGCAGAATAGTAGCAGTATAATATTGTACCTTGTTAGCCATCAGTAAAAGCAATACGTTTTAGTTAAGGATTGTATCAGATATAAGAGATCACAGGAAAAGATGCCTTGTACTTGTATTCCTATTTGGAACCTGGTATTGATTGATATCCTGTCAGTGGAGTAGATGTGTCTGCAGGTCTCGCACCTTTTTTTTGTTGGCAGGGCGATGTTCCATTCTGTTGCCACCTATTCAAAGAACTCCTGACAATCATCTGTTTTAGATTGGGTGGCCGTCAATATGCCAAAATAAGATTAGTATTTTTGTGGCTCTGGAGCTCAACCTAACAGCTACAGCAATGTGAAATCAACAATCATTTTTTCATTGAAGGTATTATGTATAGACACTGGGTTCAAGGGATTTTCAACTCAGGTTCCTTTTGCTCTGTAACTAAAGCCTCTTTCTAAAGGCGGTGAATTCACCACATGTCAGCTGCTCCCGTGCATTGGTAAGGTGCCTGCTAGCACTCAGCACTGGTGATGAAGAAGCGCCCTACCTAGCATGGAACATGTCGCTTTATTTCACCACCAGGTAACACCGCTGCATGTTCAACTATGACACACATGGGATTACAATCACTACCATACAGCTACATGAAGAGGCACTGGTGGCCAGCAGCCAGAAGGCTAAACTGCCTAATAAGTGCATAGTTCAGCCTCCTGTGCAAAAGAAGACTGATTTATAAGCTTCTGATTGACTTTAGATAGTTCATTGAGAGCATGATTGGGCATGGCAGTAGACTTATATCAAGCAGGTGAGGGGAAGGAGCAGTGGTGGATTGGTGATTGCATAGTTTATGGTAATACAAAGCTAGTAGGGGCAGCAGTTTGATCAATACTCACTCTTTTCTTTAAATTCAATTGAAATGGTGTCAGGTGTCATTTCAAATGCTATTCCCTTCTGATTTCTAGCAGGGGACTGATTGATCATTAACTGTGATGTAGCTTCTATTGATTCACATAGGACTAGCTTTATTTGTGCAGTTACTTTCTAATGATAGAAAAATCAATTAACCCTTTGCACACTCACATGCAAACACTTTCATGCAGATCAAACACCCAAGAACAGGGTGAAAACATCACATACAGGATACAGGGGAAAAGAGGGAGAGCACTGGATGTAGTCCTGAAATAAAGGATTATAATTTCAAGAAAAAACTCAGGATCCAGGCTCATCACCTCATTGTAACTTTTTTTTTTTAAACAAACCAGCGCACGGCCACGGACCAAGCTGTCCCTGATTGTTTTAAGAAGAGGCGACTGGGGGGAAAATCCCCTCTCTCCCCCCCCCCCCCCCCCCCCAAGTGAGGACTTTAGTGGAGGGCCCAAAGGGGGTGTAGCCAATAAAACAGCAAAATCAATCAACCCTTTGCCCACTCATATGCAAACACTTTTATGTAAATCAAACACTAAGGGCCACATCCCATGACATGAGGGATTACAAAATGGGGTATGACATTTATAACATATAATCTGCTTTATCTGTCATTATGATTGAAATAGACATCAAACATCTGTATGCAGGAATATGTTGGCTGTGTCTAACATTTTCATGAAGTCAAATTACTTTTTTTTTTCCCATGCTTGCGTTTACACAGATAATGAAAGAATAAGGCAGAATAGCATTTGGGTGTTCTGGGATGTAATAAGAAGCTGTTTTAATAAAAGTAAATTATAAATGGTTTGTAATGATTTTAGAAGGCATTAACACACCAGGGCGTGCATCCCATTCTTACCGCAGCTGCTTGATCCCAGTTATTAATGTATTAGTGCTGTGAAAGACTGCAGGCTAAGTGTTTGGCACACATGGAATCCCTGATTTAAGGATCACACAATTGATGTTTCATACTCTTGATGTACACTTCCTGGGGGTAAGGAGAGGCTGCTGGTGTGTCACTAGCTTGGAACACTGAGTAAATTGTACACCTATTGCATAATCATATCCTACCTATACTCTGTAACATTTCATGCGCAAACTAGTTCCCTGATGGGTGAGGACCAACACGTCTTAAAACAGGCACAGGTAATTGAACTGGATTGTGCAACTTCACACATTTAGGGTTACAGAATATCACAGAGTTGCTATTGGCAGAACCTTTCTGTAAGGTTATGAAGGAGGGTTAATGTTCAGTGCTGATCACACTGGTGGAACATACACACGAGTCTTTGACTAGTGAACAGAGTTGATCAAAAATAATAATTCCTGCTTGCATACAAACTTAAAGAAAACCTGAGTTAAACATAGCTACATACTGTAACTAGTTCTAAGAAATTGTTTGTCTGAAGTTGTTATACATGCAAACTAGCTTGTCCAACAGCTTGTAGAATTCAGTCTGGTTTCCTGAAAAATATACAGAAGCCAAAAGACTTTTATCTATCTAATGGTGCCCATACATGGTACAATCTTTTCCTTTTTTTAGATTAGATAAATTCATTTGATTATTCCGGTAGATCGACAAAATTGCATAGTTGTTTTCGAGGTACCATACACAAACATTCGAGTAGGCTGAAAATTCAGGGAAAAAGATCCTTTATGCTAAAAAATCAAATTGACAAATAAGATCGAGACAAAAAATAAAGTACTCAATCTAATGGTTTATTCAATCGGAAGTGGCGTTTTTTTTTTCAATCGGATTCTCTTTTTTTCAGCTCGAGCTGTGTTTTACCTCAGGCAGTTAACACAGATGGCAGATGTTGATCAAAGCGTATATTAAGCTGCATTTTTCCTGTGAGTGGTTCAATTTACTCATTGTAAAGTTAATATTACCTCAGAGAAGCTACAGTATATAGGTGTGTTTTACCTCAGTGTTTTTTTGTTTTGTTTTGTGCTGAGGGAATTTTTACCAAAGAGCAATTACAAATGGCTCTATTAACTAACAGGAAGAAGGCCAAAATTGCATTTGCATTGTATCTATGGACTCTCTTTGATTAGGACAAACCGAAAAGAAAATGGTGCAACCATTAGCTATTAGATAAGTAGAAATATTCCAATGTGACACTGTTGAGAGAATTAAGGGAGAATAATCCAGAAGATTTCCATAATTATCTGTGAATGGATAATGCAACTTTTCACAACACAACAATGATTAGAACAAAGAAATAAACATTAAATCTTCAATCATGTTATTTTTTAACAATACAAGTAAAGATAAAAAAACTTTGAAACATTTCTAACAATTTAAATCTAAAAGATCTTTTCATACAATTTAACATACATGATACAATTACAACACACAATCATCAACATTTTTCCAGCATGTCCGATCAGATTTTTCTCGAAAAAACAGGATAATCGTTCGAATTTCTTGATAGAAAAAAAAGATTATTTTCGACTTTCATTCAATTCGATCCTTTAGATCGAATAAACGGGAAAATCGAACATTTTTATTGTACCGTGTATGGGCACCTTTAGAAAAGACAGCTGATAAGGTTTTAGTGCAGAAAACGGTCATTACTTCTGTTGTTTTTTTTTATATATATATATATGAGCTCAATAAAGCAGATTTTACATCAGACTGTCATGGTTACTGTTTACAGTCTTAAAAATGAAGCCCCTAAAATGAAAATTAAAATGACTCAGTCCTATGTTACCAATGTTCTATTTACCATTATAGTACACTAAAGGGGCCCATACATTAGGGCGATTAGCAGACGATCGATCGATCGCAAATCAATTGGCTGATCTATTGATTTGCGACTGATTTCGATCGATTTCAATCGATCTGACATGCTGGAAAATCAAAATCGATCTGTTGAGATTGCTTATCATTTTGCATTGGCCCTAATGCAAATCTGATGGCAAAAAAATGCCATCAGATCGCTTTTCAATAGATTTCATACTGAAACCTATTGGAAATCTGTTCCTAGTAAAAAATGTTCCTAAACACATCAGATAGACCAGAAATCTATCTGATGATCTATCTGCTGCTAATCTAACGAGTGTATGGCCACCTTACGAATACAAAGTGTGTGTGATCATTAAGGTGCGTACACACGCACGACAACAGCCAATGACGGGTCCGTCGGCACCTCCCGCTGGGCGGGTTTTCAGCAGACTGTAGTGCGTGTGTATGCACTATCGGCGGACGGATAAGGCTGTTCCTGAACAATCCGCCCCGGTGGAATTGCCATCATTGCCACCCAGCAGCAAGCTCAGCAGAGACTTTTCTTGCTCCGCCAACTCAGAAAGTTTGGCATGGCCCAGGAGATTCTGACAAGTTTCTAATCTGCTGCCATTGAATTGATCCTCTGCTCTTCCATTTTGGTCTAATGTGCTGGTGCCACCGCCAGCAACAGACATAAACTACAGAGGGTCATCAGATTGGCGGAGAGGATCATTGGCAGGCCCCTCCCATCAAGTGCCCTCCTGTACAACACCAGACTGCGTTCTAGAGCGCTACGGATTGCAAGCGACCCCTCTCATCCAGGCCAGTGCTTCCTCAGTCCGCTTCCAGTAGGCCAGAGGCTTCGGGTCATCTCCACCAGGACTACTAGACACAGGAACTCTTTTTCCCCCTCGGCAGTCAGCCTCATGAACTTCATCCACGTTCTTCCACCCTCCATCAGTGCCCCCTGCAGCCTAAGATGTGGCCAGGACTGTTCTTCGGGGTCACCAGCCAACTGCCTGAATTGCAACTAAGCTTTATTGGACTTTCTCAGGTCACAACCTGAACACTTACATGCTAACATGATGTATATTGTTTTCCTTCTTTGTATCTATTCTTCCCTATTCTTTCCTCTACCTGAGCTGTTTTTGTGCCAAACTCAATTCCGGGCAGGACCCAGTCATGCATGGCGAACTGAAATGATTCTGATAACAGTACATTAAAATGCATGCAGCTGCGCCTAGGAATAGGCATGAGGCATGAGTGACTCCTGAACACCGATCAGGCATCTGGCTAGCTTGTTAGGTGCATAACCAAGCTCCGCAATGCTACACTCCGGTATGTCCTATCACTAGTGTCCTCACCAAACGCACACACCACTACCATAGTTCCCAACTGCACATTTTTTGGAAGGAAATACCTACTTTTGGAACCAAATTCAGCAAATTCCCCGTTATCGGGAACTTAGGCAACTGGAAGTCTCAACTAACTGACATGCCTGAAGGGATAATGGGAACCATTTTTTGAGGTTTTGCAGTGATTAAAATACTCACCGAGTGTCCCGCGCCGTCTCCTAGCCTTCCTGTCGCTCCTAGGGCCTTCCCGGCATTTGTGCACGGCTCTCGTTGAGTCATCTGACTGTCGCAGGTCAGGTGACACGCTAGGAGCCATGCACAGAGGACTTCAGGAAAGCCACTACAAGCAACAGGAAGGTTAGAACTGGCACTGTAGCCATAACATTTCTGTAGCACTTTTTTCCCATAGGACTCAAAGCAGTGTACACTCTGTGAGTATTTTATTTAGTGCAGGTGGGGAGGTTAGTGCTTTTTTTAGGCCGGTTGTTCAAGCAATCGGTAAGCACATGTACCCAGCACCAGGTGATTCCCACAGGTGCCAGATACCAGTGACTTTGCTGTACCATTAACCAATTGTCCCTCTTTTAAGTCTCTCTCTCTAAATATATATATATATATATATATATATATATATATATATATATATATATATATATATATATATATATATATATATCTCAAACAATTATTTACAGCAATGTATGCACAGGCTAGCTATCTCTCTATTACTGACAAAAATGCTTACAGACACTAATTAGAAAAAGCTAGTTGACAATTCTGGCAAGACAGAGATTCAGCAATGCTTTGAATCATGGCAATGTAATGTGCCCGCAGGGACAGAGCGGTTGTGTGGAATTTCACCTGTACAGAAGGCTTTGCATTATTACATGATTACACACCTCAGCGTCATGCTGTGCTACAATCTGTGCTGCGGGATTATTGGGGTTTACACCTTGTTTTGTGTGAGTGCATGGCAACATCTCAATGTGCACTTGTGCAGTGCTTTTTTTCTGTGAAGTGGACTGGCTTCTCACACACAGCCAAACACATATTTTCATGCTAGAGCAGTATATCAAAATAAATATCCTATCAGAGTTCTAAAACTAGTGGAAGCACCGGGGCTGTACATCTGCGGAACCTTCAACAGCAAACCCAGTATTTGGTATCTGGTAAATGCTGGGTTTTATTGGCTGGTCCACTAAAACAGCCATATGAAATACCAATGAATGCTCTTCACAAGTTTGTATTTCCTTTTTTTTCTGCCTAGGCAAAAGAAACTTTCACATGCTAAGTTAAGCGGAAGAATTTGGTTATCTGACATCATTAAAGGGACCCAGAGCAGTAAAAAAAAAAATAAAACTGGTTATTACCTGGTGCTTCCTCCAGCCCACCGTAGGCCCTGAGGTCCCCCAGAGTCCTCCTGGTTCCTCTCCCGCTCCCGCTGGTGGCTCCGTTACCGGCGATTTTCAGGCTAAAGGTTGGCTGGTTCTTCCTGAACGGGGACGCTCCACGTCATTACGCCGGCCACGCATGCGAGACACAGAGTTAAAAAAACTCACATGCACAGGACTGTCACGCCGGCCGGCGCGATCATACATAGCGGCTGGCATGATGACTCTGACCTTCAGCCCGAAACTCGCTGGTAACGGAGCAGCCAGCGGGACCGGGAGAGGAGCCAGGAGGATGCCGGGGAGCCTCGTGGCCTACGGTGGGCTGGAGGAAACCCCAGGTAAGTTTTTTTTACTAAGGGTCCCTTTAAAGGACACCTGAAGAACACTTTAAGCAATACCAGTTACCTGGCTATCCTGCTGATCCTCTGCATCTAATACTTTTAGCCATACACCCTGAACAAGCATGCAGCAGATCAAGTGTTTCTGACATTATTGTCAGATTAGACAAGATTAGCTGCATGCTTGTTTCTAGTGGGATTCAGACACTGCTGCAGCCAAATAGATCAGCAGGGCTGGCAGGCAACTGGTTTTGTTTAAAAGGAAATAAATATAGCAGCCTCCATACAGAGCCGGATTAAGGCTAAATGGGGCCCTAAGCAAAGTAACTGATTTGGGCCCCCCATCATGTCGTAATAGAATCAGAATATGCAGCTGCACAGCAACATGCCGCACACACCGGTGCAGCCAAGCTACTGGTTGCTATGGGCAACAGCCCGCTTTCCTCTGTGGGTGCACAATGCAGGGAATAGCAGTGGCAAAATGCAGAGTGAGAGATGAATGGCTGGGACATTTGCACTCAGGGGCAGGGGCACCCCTGTGAAGAGGGCGCCAGATATCACAGCAGCAACACTTTCCCCCTGCATCTCCAGCCTGACAATAGCAGAAAGCTCTGGACACTGCCAAACCGGAAGCCGTTCCCCAGACAGAATTACATAACCTCCCCCACCACCGAACAACCGATTTCCTAGAAACTAGACAGCCACCATGCAGCCTCCATCCCAGTGAATACGATAGTCCAGCAGAGAAGGCAGCCGCAGCGGGGGAGAATGACAGCACCAGATGACTCTCATTCACCTAGCAATAGAGGTCCCGTCATCCGGCAGAGCCCATCTGTCTCCTCTATAGTGCTGCCACCCTGTTACTACTACTATTACTACTTCCTGTCTGATCTGAGAATCAGGAAGTTCAGAGCGAGCGGCTGCACTGTAGAAGAGACAGATGGGTTTCAGATGACGGGATCTCTATCGCTTGGATCATGGATAGGTGAGTGAGCGTTTGCCATCTGCTGCTATCATTCTTGCTGAAGCTGTGGTTCTCTGTGGGAAGGGAGGGAGGAGTGGGCAGCGGAGAGTGCACAGTAGCAGGAGGGGGACCTAGGAGGAGAGCCTGGCTCTAAAGACAATCAGCAGCGCACGGCATTATTTGACAAGACAAGACAAATAATATTTATATCGCGCTTTTCTCCTGGCGGACTCAAAGCGCCAGAGCTGCAGCCACTAGGACGCGCCCTATAGGCAGTAGCAGTGTTGGAGAGACTTGCCTAAGGTCTCCTACTGAATAGGTGCTTACTGAACAGGCAGAGCCGAGATTCGAACCCTGGTCTCCTGTGTCAGAGGCAGAGCCCTTAAAGGGACTCCGAGCAGTGCCTGTGGGTATACCTTTAAGCATACCCACAACTAATTAATTACATCCTCACACCTACCAGCATGATGTTTGTAATTATATCCCCCTGGGTTCCTTATATTTTATTGCATTCTGCTGAATCGAGCTGCCGACTTTGGAGAAAAGTCGTCCTGTGTAATACAATGTAACTATGGAAAGATGCATATCATTTTGAAGCTCTCTTTCTCCTCTTTCCAATGATATATAAACTGCCACCCTATGCCTTTTAGTTTTCGCAATTTTCGCGGCCGTGATTTCAATCGCGAAAATAGCGAAAACTAAAAGGCATAGGGCGGCGGTTTATATATCATTGGAAAGAGGAGAAAGAGAGCTTTAAAATGATATGCATCTTTCCATAGTTACTGCACTGCTCAGAGTCCCTTTAACCATTATACCATCCAGCCACCGCTGACAGGATGGCGAGGGCTGGTTTATGTGCTGATGAGGCCCCTTTGACTCTGAATGGGGCCCCAAGCAACTGCTTTTGTTGCCTGGTCAGTAATCCGGCCCTGCCTCCATATACTTCTTGCTTCAGGTTCCCTTCACGGCCCCTTTTACAATTGTCTTGCAAACCTGCATTACGTTACCCTGTTTTACCGCAGGGTAATGCAACGACAATGCAAGGGCCTAGCACACTTACAGCATCACGTCGCACCCCGTCGTGCCCAATCCACCGCTGAGCCGTCAACTGCGCGTTACTATTGCACTTCCGCAGCAATGCAGCAGTGGCGGAAGTAATGTAAGTCAATGGGCGATGCAGGAATTTTAAACATGTTCGCGGTGTAAGTGCCGCATGCGGAAAAACGAGAATACGACAAGGAAACCCAGGAATCCCAGTGATGTACTAACTGTCCAGCAGGGAGTAAGTCATAATAAAAACACCTATTGTAAGTGTCACTTGCCTAGGAAGAAAGCCATTTACAGTGCTTTTTACTCTGGGACAAATGTACATTCATTTTACGTTTTAGAGTTTTTTATCAAAATGCCCCTTAGGCCTCTTGCACACTGCATGCATTTCAGATTCCGATTCCGCTTTTTAATCTGTTTTTACATCCGATTCCGATTCAGATTTTTAATCTTAACTGCATGCTGCGTTTTTTGATCCGTTTTTCTGTTGAATGTATTCAAGGAAAATCGGAAACGGAATCGGAATCGGAAAACGGATTTGCAGTGTGCAGGGAGCCTTAAAGGGATCTTTCAAGGATGGATTACAGATTGCCCAGCAAGCTCCTGGTGAACCAGAACTCCTAGGAGTGTGTAAGAGGCTACAAAGGACCAAAAAGCCCTCTTACTAAAATGATATGCAAAGCAGAAGTTTGCCTTCTTAAAACAGAAAGTATTTGTGATTGTTTAGGTTGGAGCGAGCGTATGATGTCTTCACATAATGCATCCCTGCTGAATATGCAAATCGTCCCAATGTCGATTTGCACATTCATCAGGATTCTCCATTTTATGTTGCCAGGCAATAACTGTTTGCCCTGAGTTCCACTTTACGTTGCAGCACTTATAAGGATAGAAAACATTAAAACTTCAAACAGAAAAGTCCTTTGTGTGAACCTATAACCTCAACACTAAGCTGCCATGCTGTGCACAGTGTGTGAATATATGGAAAGATTTGTATCAGCATCTATTTTAAGACCCCAAGAATAAGACCTGCAATAAACCTATATATGGCATTTCAATACCCGTTTCATCATTATTCCTTGGTTTGTTGTACCTTTGCCTGAGATTTCAGGAAGAAGTTCTGTGTGATACTAATTTCCCATGCTTGCCAATTGTATTCAGAAGATTGTGAAAGGTTTGTTGCACGCTCCATTTAAAATGCTGTGCAAAACAGAAATGTGGCTTCTTAAAACAGAAAGGTATTTGTGATTATTCAGGTGTGGAGTGAGCATATGAGGTGTCCCAGAATGCATCACTGCCAAATATGCAAATTATCCCTTTGTTGTCCCTGAACACATCTCCAGAACCGCAGGAATGCAATGGTGTGTCTGCTTGATAATATTATAGAGCCACACTAATCCAGCATACATACAAACTGTTTCGGACTGGTTGATCCTCTTCAGTGCATGGCATAGATTAATGTGGCTGTATGGGGTAGGACTTGAAACACATGATGTCTCCCACGATGCATTACTACTGAATATGCAAATCATCCCTTTGTTGTCCCTGTAGGGGTGATTTGCATACTTAGCAATGATGCATTGTGGGAGACATCATAGGCTCACTCCAACTTGAATAATCACAAACACCTTCTGTTTTAAAAGGATTTTTGTTTTTCAAAGTGTATTTGTAAGCAATAGCAAATGTGTGAAGATGAAATCGAATAATTGATATGACTTGAGGGATATTTTTATTGAATACCTTGTGAAATTCTTCCTAAATCAGTCAGTACATTTCAGACGGGGGGTTAACCTAACATATAGTCACAGTAATAGGTGTATGCATTTGGCCCCCAAATGCAGACAAGAAGAGGAAGTTGATGGTGTGTGTAGTTTGTTTAACAAGTATAATTAATATTATTTATATAGCGCCAACATCTTCCACTGCACTGTACAGAGTAGATTGTCCTGTCCCTTAACTGTCCCACAGAGAGGCTCACAATATAATCCCAATTTGGGATTATATTGTGAGCCTCTCTGTGGGACAGTTAAGGGACAGGACAATCCAACCATAGTCATATGTCTATTATGTATTGTGTAGTATATGTACCATAGTCTAGGGCCAGTGAACTTATCTGTATGTTTTTGGGATGTGGGAAGGAACAATTCATGAGCTTGCAATTAATGCACATAATTGTATACAAGTAAAAGTTGCCATGCATAAGTAAAAGGTTTCTGCAAATAAAACATCTGGTAACTGCATAACACATAACATACAGGTGAGTAGGCAGAGGGCAGGTGAACGTTTTTTTGCCTGCTCCTCCGTCAATTGCTTGCTCCCCCATCATGTTTAGTGTTGTGCGTCTAACGGGATTACCATCTGAGCGGTAAGACTTTTGCACGCATAACCAAATTTATTTAAGCAGGTGAACTTTTTCTTGCGTAAAATGAAGCGTGTAAATCCATGTGTTACATCATAATTCTGCTTTGTGGATCAACCTCCTAAATGAGAAGAGGTATCTCTAAGCACTGGCATCTACTTAAAGGGGATAGGATTCCTAATGGCGTTATCCCAGCTCAACCAATTATTACATTCCTAAGGGATGCCAATATGGCTGGGATTAATGTCGACCTTAACTGTTAAAAGACCCCAGAAAAGAAGAAGATTCCGTCTGCTTATCCCAAGTGAACAGATTTTAGAGATGTAAATGCAGATTTTGTAAATGTAAAAAATGTAATAATTGTTTTTAACATTCCAAACTGTTTTTTTTTTATTTTAAATGTGTTACACAACAAATGAAGCAGTCTTCATTCTGGTAGTTAACCCACGTTAGAGGTTTTAATCTTTTGCACATAAAATAGCAATCATCGTGGGTTAATAGCTTATTACTCCCATTATATGTTTGTTTAATAAATACATTTTGTACATTGTTCAATACAGATCCATCTATATGTCCTGAAAAATGAACATGGCTAGATTGCATTTATTTTGGCAGTTTTGCAAAGTGTTATGTGAAGGAGAGGATAATTGAGTATCTTGACTTATATAGGAGCTTTTTCATTATTATTCAGCTTTCAAGACATCAGTCTATCAGCCAGCTGAAAGTAAAGATAGCTATCGGCTTTTAAGCACATCTCATGCCATTGTATACCTTTACAACTTAGCCAATGAAAAAAAAATGTCAATTTTCATTGGGCCAGAATCACATTGCATTCATTTTACATGACATTGGCATTCAGTCTGGAATTATTTCCATCTCATTGACCATCCCTAGTTGAGACAGGTGTCATGGACAAAGATAACAACTCCCTTTACCTTTTCCGCACTCACACATGTACAATTCTGCCACGTGTGTTTTTCAGCCAAAGCACGTGCGCTTGTGATTATTACCCTCTCAGTTTGCAACGCTTAAGCTTCTTGCACACGTACAAGGCATGTTGCCTGGCGGAAATTGGCTCGCGATCCCTCGATGGTATTGCAGGGCAGACACTATACAGACGTGACTTATTTCTATGCAGGCGAGGTGGTCGTGCTAAGTAGGGAGAACAATTCTCTCGGATCGCAGCCAAGGTGTGTTGGGGGCTGCTGTACCACACATTCTGATGAAGCCCGCAGTGGGCGGGTGCAACGCGTCAGTGGGCAGGGTTACAACCTGCAATGTGACTTGAGCGTTCCTACCAACACTGGAACTCCTGGTAGAACGGACTCCTGCTGCAAAGTCTGATTCACTGCTCCCCGCTGCGGACGCGCTGCTGGGTTGAGCAGTGCTACAGTGGAGAAGCCATCTTACCCCGGAAGTCCCCAGCAGGGGTGCTCGAATACCCCTTTTCAAAATCCGAATTGATCCGGATACCCAGATATCCGGATCGGATATCCGAATCCAACTCCAACCGTGTTCATTCGGATATCCGAACGCATTATCCGGGCGGATTCGGATATCCGAATAGAAAAACCGGAAGTGGCCTTTAAATTGCTTTTAAAACGTTTTTTAGGGTAAATGAGGCATGTAGCATTATGTTTTTTTAAAGGGAAGCACTAATTGATGATGTGGGGACTTAAAATCCCCCCCCCCCCCAAAGAAAATGGCTGTCAATTAACATCAGGAGTAGGCTCCAGACAGCGGTCGTCCAGCCCACATTGTGTCCAAAGTCCAACCGTACATCTGGGACATGACAGTTTCAGCCCAGACACCTCCAAAAAATGACGCAGCAATTGTGTTTTGGGTTAAATATAGGTGGTATCAACACAGCAGCAGTGGCCTGTGGCACCCTGGCGGTGGGAGCAGCAAAAGTAGCAGGAGCAGGGCAATGCAGCAGCAGCAGGTGTAACGTCTGCCAGGAGCATGCCGGAGGTTGCACTTAGCAGTGGCACGTGGCACTTGGCACTTTGCACGTGGCACTTTGCACTTGGCACTTTGCACGTGGCACTTTGCATGTGGTACTTGGCACTTTGCATTTGGCACTTTGCACATGGCACTTGGCACTTTGCACGTGGCACTTTGCATGTGGTACTTGGCACTTTGCATTTGGCACTTTGCACGTGGCACTTTGCACTTGGCACTTTGCACGTGACCTGTGCAAAGTGGCAAGTGCAAAGTGGCAAGTGCAAAGTGCTACGTGCAAAGTGCAAAGTTCCACGTGCAAAGTGCCACGTGCCGAGTGACAGTCAGACAGCAGAGGAGAAGACACTAGTGTCATGAATGATACCGAAATCAAGACGATAAGCGATTCTGTATCGTTCCGCAAAGCAGAGCGGAATTACATTTTTTCTTTTTAAACGGACAACAGGTGTCTTTTCCTTCTCTCCGAGTGAAAGCAAACCCTTCACCCACATCTAATTAACTTGTTCAAAAGAATTCCTTGCTGGCCAGGGACACAGGTGTGAAACCTAGCCAGAATCTGGGTGTGATACATAAAAAGGTGTTGTAGCTGATCACACTCAGCTGCTAATTGAGCACCAACAGGTCCTTTCATCCAGGGGAAGCTAACTCCACAGGGGTCCACTGAAGGGCTCAGACACAGAGGCACCGCTGGGGAACAGGTTTAAATGCATATGGGTTTTGATTTCAGTCTGTTAAATGAAAACCGTGTATAGCACAGCTATGAAATTAATATAGTCCTATTCGTTAAAATCTGCCCAATGTGCTGATATAAAATTCATAACAATAACTTGTCCGGTTATTGGTGTACGACCCTCCTTGGGAACCGGTCAGCCTAACGCACTCATGCAAGATGTCATATTAATTGGTATTTTCTGACAATTATGAATCTGCTATCCACCTAAATATGACATGTATAGTTTATGAGTTACCGTATTTTACAAATTAAGCTCAAAATCCGCCTAGAAGGAGGTGGACTGTCATTGGTGGGTAATTCAGAGGGGGCAGGCGTTGCCACACCCCCAAACCAGCTTCATCAAAAGCACATTGCCAGCAGGCGGACTTCAGTCCTCCATTTTAACATCATCTGGATTACAGCTCGACCTGCTGCTGGGCAGAGGACCCCCCAGCAGCCATCTTGGAACTGTAACATCTGCTTGGATTACAAAATATACCTAAAGGCCTATGATTCTGAAACCACGAACTTTGCATTTATTTTCACAGAAGGAAATATCCCCACACAGACTGCATTTCAGCTAAGTAAACCTTTCACAATTATTCCCTTTTATTTTAAGCTTTGTGTGTATATGTTAATTAGTGTATGTAAATGTGTGTGATGCATTTTTGTTATTAAACGTTTAAAAATCGTTTAGCGGTTATGACCTGTTGCTGAACATACACAATTGTACTTACTCCTCCGAAAATGTTACCTTGTGTTCTAGAGTATCTTGTATTTATAACTCGTATGTTTAAATTGGGCACAGATAAACAGGGCTGGTGCCGATCCCTGCATACAAGGGTTAACTTACAGTGTTCGCAGTGTGCTAAAATATTTACAGTCCTGTGCTGACTCACAGGTGGTGGTAAGCATTTGAATTGTATGTGTGTGGTGAATCCTTTGGAGTCAGGACGCTCCTCTCAGCTAGTCGGTTCATAGACTGCGAATCCACATATGGGCATCTATGCGCAAAGTGACAGCAAGACCAAGGTTCTGATTCTGAGTGATTGACATGATCAAGGACCGGCCCCTGCGGTCTATGACAACTAATGCACACTGCTCAGCAACACAGCAGTTCTGTAGTAAGCTAACACGATAGTACTACTACTCTAACAACTAACTAGCATTCACTGCAGTACTACAGTACTAACTACACAATAACACAGTAATCCTATTCCCTAACCTAACCTATACTGCTTCTAAGGCTAATAGCAGGCAAGCAGCTGGCCTGGTCTGTGCATAGCACACACACAGACACATAACAGCTGCCTGCAGCAGCCCTGCAGCACACACTCTGACTGTCATTAAATGAAATCAAGCTAGCTACCTAATTAACAATACAACAATAGTGTAGTGATAGTGAAGGGGTTAATCGCTGAACAGCTTTAGGTTTATCACTGTATACAGCACTTGCTAGGCCAGCACTGGAGCATGTGAGCATCTCTCAGTGAGCAGTGACAGCAAGGACGATATTTCTCATCATGGCAGCCCTCCTTATTATACTGGGGGGGGGGGGGGGGGGGGCTGGCCAGGGTTCCTTTCTGTGATTGGGTGCCAGGGCTTAGGCTGGGAGTCCTTTGATTGGCTCAATGAGGTCAGGTGGGGCTGGCCAGGGTTCCCTTCTGTGATTGGTTGCTAGGGCTTCTGCTGGGAGCCCTCTGATTGGCTCAATGACGTCAGGGACGTCATCTCCTTAGTTACAGTATCCGGATTCGGATATCCGGGTATGCGACCAAATATCCGCATAGTGCAATGCGGATTTGGGCCCAGGTATCCGAAATCTGAATCCAGTCGGATAGTGGAAAAAAGTTCGGATATACGAGTATCTGGATGAGCACCACTGGTCCCCAGAAGAGGACTGCATCAAGTGCAAACGGACTGGTGAGATACCGGTGGTGCCCATCTAATGCATAGGGATCTGGCTATAATGACACAGTGGGATCTTTGAATATCAAAGTGGTTGAGATCCGTAAAGTGACCTGGCAAACTCTGTCTCCCCGCTCTGTGTATTTAACAGACTTTGGTACCGGTACCAGTGTGGATGAGGTGTGTATGGTCAGGGGCGGACTGACAACTCATGGGGCCCCCGGGCAATAGGAGATTATGGGGCCCCCATAGCAGTGTTTCCCACCTTTCACGTTATATTTTTACAGACTAAGATATAATAATTTATTGACAACAGTAAATATGTTATATTGTGATATTGTACACTGACAAAAACGCCAAAAAATGGGTGTGGTCACGCAACAGAATGTGGGCGTGGTCATGGGTGGGGCAAAATATACATGACCTTAGCAGTGGTGTAAAAGGTCTGCCGGGGAAGTTTGAACTCTGCCATAGTGTTTCTCCCCAAAATACATGTAATCTGACAGCATTTCACCAAAAACCCATGCAATTTGGCAGAGGTTTCTCCAAAATACAGATAATATGGCAGTCGTTCCCCCAAAATAGACGTTATCTGGCAGCAGCGGTTCCCCCAAATACACATAATTTGGCAGCGGATCACCAAAAATACATGTAGCAGCAGTGGTTCCCCCAAAATACACAGAATCTGGAAGCAGCAGTTCCCCCATTATACACAATCTGGCAGCGGTTCCCCAAAAATACACATAATCTGGCAGCTGTTTCTCAAAATACACTTAATCTGGCAGCAGCAGTTCCCCAAAAATAGTTAATCTGGCAGCAGTTCCCCCAAAATAGGTGCCCCCAGTATAGGTAACCAGGTCAAAAGGTATCCCCAGTGGAAGTATCCAGGTCTATAGGTTTTCCCAGTGCAGGTATCCAGGTCTATAGGTGTCCCCAGTATAAGTAGCCTAATCTACAGGTGTCCCCAGAATAGATAACCAGGTCTATAGATGTCCCCATTTAAGATAGCCAGGTCTATAGATGTCCCCAGTTAAGATAGCCAGGTCTATAGCTGTCCCCATTATAGGTAGCCAGGTCTACAGGTGTCTCCAGAATAGGTAGCCAGGCCTATAGGTGTCCCCAGTACAGATAGCCAGGTCTATAGGTGTCTCCTGTATAGATAGCCAGGTCTTTAGGTGTCCCCAGTATATGTAGCCAGGTGTATAGGTGTCCCCAGTATAGCCAGGTCTATAGGTGTCCCCAGTATATACAGCCAGGTCTATGGGTGCCCCCAGCATATACAGCCAGGTCTATAGCTGCTACCAGTATATGTAGCTAGGTCTGTAAGTGCCCCCAGTATATGTAGTCAGGTGTATAAGTGCCCCGAGTATATGCAGCCAGGTGTATAGGTCTCCCCAGTATATGCAGCCAGGTGTATAGGTGCCCCCAGTATATGCAGCCAGGTGTATAGGTGCCCCCAGTATATGCAGCCAGGTGTATAGGTCTCCCCAGTATATGTAGCCAGGTGTATAGGTCTCCCCAGTATATGCAGCCAGGTGTATAGGTGCCCCCAGTATATGCAGCCAGGTGTATAGGTGCCCTCAGTATATGCAGCCAGGTGTATAGATCTCCCCAGTATATGCAGCCAGGTGTATAGGTATCCCCAGTATATGCAGCCAGGTGTATAGGTGCCCCCAGTATATGCAGCCAGGTGTATAGGTGCCCCCAGTATATGCAGCCAGGTGTATAGGTCTCCCCAGTATAGCCAGGTGTATAGGTGCCCCCAGTATATGCAGCCAGGTGTATAGGTCTCCCCAGTATATGCAGCCAGGTGTATAGGTCTCCCCAGTATATGTAGCCAGGTGTATAGGTGCCCCCAGTATATGCAGCCAGGTGTATAGGTGCCCCCAGTATATGTAGCCAGATGTATAGGTCTCCCCAGTATAGCCAGGTGTATAGGTCTCCCCAGTATAGCCAGGTGTATAGGTCTCTCCAGTATATGCAGCCAGGTGTATAGGTGCCCCCAGTATATGAAGCCAGGTGTATAGGTGCCCCCAGTATATGCAGCCAGGTGTATAGGTCTCCCCAGTATATTCAGCCAGGTGTATAGGTCTCCCCAGTATATGCAGCCAGGTGTATAGGTGCCCCCAGTATATGCAGCCAGGTGTATAGGTGCCCCCAGTATATGCAGCCAGGTGTATAGGTCTCCCCAGTATAGCCAGGTGTATAGGTGCCCCCAGTATATGCAGCCAGGTGTATAGGTCTCCCCAGTATATGCAGACAGGTGTATAGGTCTCCCCAGTATATGTAGCCAGGTGTATAGGTGCCCCCAGTATATGCAGCCAGGTGTATAGGTGCCCCCAGTATATGTAGCCAGATGTATAGGTCTCCCCAGTATAGCCAGGTGTATAGGTCTCCCCAGTATAGCCAGGTGTATAGGTCTCCCCAGTATATGCAGCCAGGTGTATAGGTCTCCCCAGTATAGCCAGGTCTGTAAGTGCCCCCAGTATATGCAGCCAGGCTTGTAGGTGTCTCCAGGAGGGGAGACAGCCAATGAAGGAGGGCAATGTGCATAGCAGCGGAGAAGGGGGGAAGTTCCCCCCCCCCTTCTCTCACCTTGGAGCCCCCCTTCCTGGCTCTCCCCTCCGTAATCTGCAAAGTGTTGCACAGCTGGAAGCGGCTGACAGCGGGCGCCAGGCGGAGACTTACCGCTGTTCAGCCACCGGAGGGAGCGCTGATCTGTGTGCCGCTAGTCTGGGCTTCTCAAGCCCACACTAGCGGCACACAGATCAGCGCTCCCTCCGGTGGCTGAACAGCAGTAAGTCTCCGCCCGCTGTCAGCCGCTTCCAGCTGTGCGACACTTTGCAGATTATGGAGGGGAGAGCCAGGAAGGGGGGCCCCAAGGTGAGAGAAGGGGGGGGGGGAACTTCCCACCTTCTCCGCTGCTATGCCCATCGCCCTCCTTACTGGCTCTTCCCTCCTGCTCAGGGTTCTCTGGCGGGTGGCGGGCCCCCCCCCCCTGACCACGGGCCCTCGGTCCGTGCCCGAGTGCCCTAATGGTCAGTCCGCCCCTGTGTATGGTTGTTGGGTTATGTGTGGAGCGCTCTGCAGGCCAATATTGTTTTAATTGTTTCCAGGGCAAGTGCTGCCTAATTTTCATACAATTTGATACAATAAAGGTTTGTTACTTTGGTATCCCCTGGGCTGTTGCAATATTTCTATGCATATGGTTATATTGTGTGTTTTGTGACAGCCCCTATAGTACTTAATAGTGTGAGACCTTGATACAGAGGGTGAGATAGACCATTGTTTGATTGTATGGGGGCTGCTGTACCCACATTTAATTCTAGGCAGAGGTGGGACGAGAAGGACCTGTAGGTCTTAAGTGTAGGCTCATCGCTCGGTTGCAGGAGGTTAATTTAGCCTTTTTTCCAGGATTTTAGAGTGTCGGTGTGGGAGCTCTGCAAGGATGATTCCTCACACCATGACTTCCAGCCACGCCCCAATTCTAGGCAGAGGTAGTTGTTATCGCCCACCTTGGTCAAGTTTCATCTAGTTTGTGCACAAAGCTTTGGTTTTTTGCTCCTGATAGAATGATAGAGTGACAACCACAAGAGTTTGCGGTAATGTTCTAGAGGCAGAGTTAAATTACTTCTCTATACTTCAAAACACGGAGAAATGTGTAAATGATTTATAAATGTCCCGGCTTTTAGTGTCAGGAGAAGTCAGATTTCTGGACTGTCAAGACCAATTGCATAGCTCCCAACTGTCCCTTTTTCAGAGGGACAGTCCCTCTTTGGGAGCCCTGTTCCTCTGTCCCTCTTTCCTCCTCATTTGTCCCTCTTTCTGGACTTTGTCCCTCTTTCTATGTAAATATACATATGTCTCTACTAAAAATGTGTTTAATTGACTCTAAACTTTATTCCCATCCTTTAAATTGATATATTACTAATTTTAAAATGTTAATATGAAATCTTTATGGTATGCGTGACTAGGTGTGTGACGGGCGTGATCAGGGGTGTGGCCTAAGTGTCCCTCTTTCTCATCTCAAAATGTTGGGAGGTATGCGATTTGTCAGTAGTTTATGCACAGTTGCTTCATATTTCATTGTGGGAATGTTAGAGGTGTGTAAGGAATGATGACAGCACAAACAGCTTGACACGACCAAGTAAGCAGAAACCAGGGGTGTCATACTCAATCTCGTAAGGGGCCAAATTCTAAAAGCTAGTCTAATGGTGGCCACTAATGATCCAATCTTTTTCATCCAATCTTACCATTTCTATGTAATGTAAGGGAACAACCTATATTATCCATTCAATGTATTCACTCAATTTACCCTTATACTACATAGATTTGGTAAGATTGGATGAAAAAGATTAGATCATTAGTGGCCACCTTAAGTTGCGGGCCAGATTGTTGAATAAGATTTAACATTTATTGAACAGAGTAATGCCGTGGAGCAGTTCAATATTTACCCGTTCCAGCGCTGCTTCAGTAGAAAAGGGTCAAGATAAAATGTGGCCCAAGGTAAGATGCTAGCCCTCACTTCCTGTAACAAACGTTGGAGCGGCAGCCGCGGTGAACAGCGATACCACCGCAGCTGCCTCCAGCTCCCTGTCTAGCAATGTATCCGTGCCTCAGGCGTCTAGCACGCCGAGGACGGGTCTGTCAGTTGCACATAGGGTTGCTTTGTCGCGTGCCAGGACCTTTATGCGGGGAGGAGGCGCGTCAGCTGACCGGCCGGTCAGCTGACGTCAGAGGAGTAGCTCGCCGCTCCTCATTGGCTGATAGGAGGGGGCGTGCCAGAAGGGTCTCCTCTGCTTCAAAAGCCTAGCTGAATCACTCGCAACTTGTTTGCTGTTTCGAATACTTGGTGTTAGCGCTCAGACCCTTGGATAGTTCCGGTGTGCCTTGATCCGGGAGGAAACCGGGGATTTCACACAAGATAGGAATTGTTTGATAGCCTTAAAGGAATACTGTATGGGGTCGGGGGAAATTAGTTGAAATTACCCGGGGCTTCTAATGGTCCCCCGCAGACATCCTGTGCCCGCGAAGCCACTCACCGATGCTCCGGCCCCGCCTCTGGTTCACTTCTAGAATTTCAGACTTTTAAGTCTGAAAACCACTGCGCCTGCGTTGCCATGTCCTCGATCCCGCTGATGTCACCAGGAGCGTACTGCGCAGGCCCAGTGTGGTCTGTGTCTGCGTAGTATGCTCCTGGTGACATCAGCGGGATCGAGGACACAGCAACGCAGGCGCAATGGTTTTCAGACTTTAAAGTCTGAAATTCCAGAAGTGAAACGGAGGCGGAGCCGGAGCATCGGTGAGTGGCTGCACGGGCACAGGATGTCTGCGGGGGACCATTAGAAGCCCAGGGGAAGTTCAACTCATTTTCCCCGACCCCATACAGTATTCCTTTAAAGATAATTCATTACTGTGTTATTATTTGTGCATGACTCTGGCTCGTTCTGACTACTCTTCTGCTCAGTGATTCTGTACCTCTGCCCATCTGATCTTGCTGCCGACTCTGCCTGTTATACCTTCCTGTCTCTGCCTTCCGATTTTGTACTGCATCTGTCTGTCTGTTGCCAACCCGATCTGTCTGACTACTCTACTCTCACCAGAGGGCCCTTGACTCTGGTGAGGGGCGCTGTACTGTTAGTACCCACCAGCTCCTCTGGTGAGGTATAGCTAAACCTATCAGTACTACTGTTGCACCAATCACATATTGCTATTGTTGTCACATCAGCTTCTGATATACCGGTATTATAGGTGATTCTGCAGATCACCATATAATCAGGTATATATCTGCATTATAGGTGATACTGCAGATCACCTAATAATCAGAATTCTGTTCTTTGCTGACACAAATCGTTACACTTCCCCCATAGTCTTTTAGGTAAGTTTGGTGGTGGTGGTGGTGTGTGTGTGTGTGTGGGGGGGGGGGGGGGGGGATGGGGGCATGTAACCAGCCATACAAAGGGGTTTGGATCCCCAAAGGGGGCCCTATGTTTCAACCAGAAATCCAGTCACCGATGCACCTCTGGATGGAAAGGCTGTGTGCTGTCCTTCTTTTACTACTTACAATGATACATATTTAAAGCTCTGGAGAGCCACATAAACAGGCAAGGAGGGCCACATCCGGCCCTCGGGTTTTGTGTTTCACACTTGTGGCTTAAACCATTCTTAGAAAGCTCTAATGTAATTTATTTAACCAAGGAACTTGGTTCTTGGTTTCTAGAAACTAACAGCTGCCAAAAAGACGAAATGCTTAGTCATGGCTATCAAATGTCAGATTGCATGGCTTTTCTGTCATGTCAGAAGTTTGTGCAGGTCAAATTGAAGTCACCAGAGATCTAGCTCTGACTAACCCAAGGCTTATAACTGCTGTGTCCGTGTCCACAAACAAAAAGCATCTTTCACTGCACTGCACTTCAGATCTCAAGGCGCTTGCTTTAAAGCGGTTGTTCAAAAGACAAGAAATGGTGGACAGCCACAAAATAACAAAATGGATTTTACCACACTATCCAAATCTACCCCTTACCAGCTATCCAAAGCTACTCCTTACCACACTATCCAAAGCTACTCCTTACCTGTCCAAAGCTACCCCTTACCAGCAATCCAAAGCTACTCCCTACCACACTATCCAAAGCTACTCCTTACCTGTCCAAAGCTACTCCTTACCTAGCGTGGTAAGGAGCTACTCCTTACCACACTGTCCAAAGCTACTCTTTACCACACTATCCAAAGCTACTCCTTACCACACTATCCAAAGCTACTCCTTACTAGTGTTGGGCGAACAGTGTTCGCCACTGTTCGGGTTCTGCAGAACATCACCCTGTTCGGGTGATGTTCGAGTTCGGCCGAACACCTGACGGTGCTCGGCCAAACCGTTCGGCCACATGGCCGAACTAAGAGCGCATGGCCGAACGTTCCCCGAACGTTCGGCTAGCGCTGTGATTGGCCGAACGGGTCACGTGGTTCGGGCCCGAACGCGCTCTGATTGGCCGAACGGTCACGTGGTTCGGGTAAATAAATACCCGAACCACGTCATATCTCCGCCATTTCTCTGTGGGTTTAGCTTTGGGTAGGCAGGCAGGGTAGTTCGCTCTCCAGCCACGCTAGCCAGGGTCCCCCCCCAGTCATTGTGTGTCGCTGCTGGGAACAGTAGTACACCGCTCGCTCAGCCACACTATATATATAGCATTGTTTACTGCCACTGTGTACCTCGCTCAGCCACGCTATATATAGCATTGTGTTTTCTGACACTCTGTGTACACGGCTTAGCCTGGCTATATAGCATTGTGTGTACTGCCACTGTGCACCTCGCTCAGCCACGCTATATATAGCATTGTGTTTTCTGACACTCTGTGTACACAGCTTAGCCTGACTATATAGCATTGTGTGTACTGCCACTGTGCACCTCGCTCAGCCACGCTATATATAGCATTGTGTTTTCTGACACTCTGTGTACACGGCTTAGCCTGACTATATAGCATTGTGTGTACTGCCACTGTGCACCTCGCTCAGCCACGCTATATATAGCATTGTGTTTACTGCCACTCTGTGTACACCGCTCAGCCAGACTATATACCATTGTTTACTGACACTCTGTGTACACCGCTCAGCCAGACTATATACCATTGTTTACTGACACTCTGTGTACACGGCTCAGCCTGACTATATAGCATTGTGTGTACTGCCACTGTGCACCTCGCTCAGCCACGCTATATATAGCATTGTGTTTTCTGACACTCTGTGTACACGGCTTAGCCTGACTATATAGCATTGTGTGTACTGCCACTGTGCACCTCGCTCAGCCACGCTATATATAGCATTGTGTTTACTGCCACTCTGTGTACACCGCTCAGCCAGACTATATACCATTGTTTACTGACACTCTGTGTACACCGCTCAGCCAGACTATATACCATTGTTTACTGACACTCTGTGTACACGGCTCAGCCTGACTATATAGCATTGTGTGTACTGCCACTGTGTACCTCGCTCAGCCAGACTATATATCATTGTGTGTACTGCCACTCTGTGTACACCGCTCAGCCAGACTATATAGCATTGTTTGTACTGCCACTCTGTGTACACCGCTCAGCCAGACTATATAGCATTGTGTGTACTGCCACTCTGTGTACACCGCTCAGCCAGACTATATAGCATTGTGTGTACTGCCACTCTGTGTACACCGCTCAGCCAGACTATATAGCATTGTGTGTACTGCCACTCTGTGTACACCGCTCAGCCAGACTATATAGCATTGTGTTTACTTCCACTCTGTGTCTGCTGGGCCTGGGAACAGTAGTACACCGCTCACCCGCTACTGTATAGCATTGTGCTCTGTGTCGCTGCTGGGAATAGTGGTACACCGCTCACCCGCCACTGTATAGCATTGTGCTCTGTGTCGCTGCTGGGAATAGTGGTACTGTATAGCATTTCTGTACTGCCACTGTACTGCTGCCAGTCAGCGTGTACTGTAAGGATAAGTGAAATGAGGAAGTAATCCGGTGAAAGAGGAAGGGGCAAGGGAAGAGGTGTTTCCCCTGACGGTTCACGTACAGGCCACAGGGGAGCACCCAAGAAAACCCACTCAATACCGCCCATGTTGTCCAGGACAACAACCCTCACAAATCCAAAAGAACAGGACCAGATAATTACTTGGATGACCTCTCAAGCGTCCAGCAGTGGGTTAAGCAGCACCAGCACATCACGCACGAGGTCCGAGTCCTCAGCCAGTTACAAGGAGCCAGTGGGCACAAAGCTGACACAACCGGCAGCGACACCACGCACACAACTGCCAGATAACCAGTCCGATGAATTACCTCAGGACACAATGGGGTATTCGCAGGAGCTATTCCCAGCCCAACAATCTTCCACCTTTCAAAGGTCAATGGAGGAACAGCCAGAAATGTTGTGCCCGGATTCACAACCATTAACTGTGGGAAATGCACCGCACACTGAAATACAAGGCGAGTTCGAGGAGGACTCGGAAACCCAAATCCCAGAGCAAGTTGGGCAGGAGGGGTTGCAATTGCAGGAGGTCGGCCGACAAGATCTGGAAGACGACGTTGGAGTGAGCTGCGCAGAGGTTGTTCTGGGGAGCTCTACTCCACGGCGGCGGCCCCCCACAATGACATATGACGAGTTTGAGGAGATGGAAGAGGAGGGTATGGACAATGTGGACATAGACCCAGATTTTGTTTGTGAACGAGAACATCGCCGTCGTAGCAGCAGCACAGATGAGTCTGTTGAAGAACCCACTGCTGCACGAGTTCGCCTTGTGCCACAAGGTAGGCGGCGCGCAATTTCAGGCACCACAAGCGTGGAAGTTCAAGTGAGAGGCAAAAGAGGAGCAAACAGAAATCGCCAGCAAGGAGGCAGGTGCTCCAAAGTCTGGGCTTTCTTTGAAGACTGCACTGAGGATGTTACCATGGCGATTTGCAAGGTGTGCAAGACCCGCCTGAGCAGGGGGAAAAGTATTAACAACCTCTCCACCACCAGCATGAGCCGCCACATGCTATCCAAACATCCCACTCTGTGGGCAAACGCGGCAGGACAGGGTACCAGCAACACTGCCTCCCTTGGGTTCACCAGACTCACCACCAGACCCGCCTCAGCAGCAGCAGTAGCCCAGCCATTGCGTGGTTCACAACATTCACAAACATCAGACGACGCTGACACTGTCACTTTCCGGAGTAGTGCTCTTGAGGTCTCCCAGTGTTCATCAAACACAACAACCAACAGCCCTTCCGTGTGCAGCGCTACGGTTCAGTTGTCTGTGTCGGAGATGTTTGAGCGCAAGAGGAAATTGCCAGCAAATGACCCCCGGGCCGTGGCAGTAACAGCCAGCATAGCCAAGCTTCTGGCCTGCGAAATGCTGCCATATCGAGTGGTGGAGACAAACAGCTTCAAGGGCATGATGTCAGTGGCCATCCCACGTTACGTGGTTCCCAGCCGCTACCACTTTGCGCGCTCTGCAGTGCCTGAGTTGCATGAGCACGTGGTCAGCAAAATAACCCGAAGCTTGAAGAATGCCGTTGCCTGCAAGGTTCACCTCACCACTGACACTTGGACGAGTGCGTTCGGACAGGGTCGATACATCTCCCTTACCGCGCACTGGGTGAACCTTGTGGAGCCTGGTAGCGATTCCTCACCTGCTACGGCGCGGGTGTTGCCCACGCCGCAAACAGCTGCACCGCCGTCCCTCCCACTGGATAACAACAGCAGCACCTACCTCTCTGACTCCTTCTCCTCCAACGCATCTCAAAGCTGTACCTCATCCGGAAACGCTAACCCAGCAGCAGTAGGATCGTGGAAGCAGTGCAGCACAGCTGTTGGCATGCGTCAGCAAGCGTTGCTGAAGCTGATCTGCCTTGGGGATAAGCAGCACACAGGGGAGGAAATTTGGAAGGGAATAAAGGAACAGACGGATTTGTGGCTGGCACTGCTGGACCTGAAACCGGGCATGGTTGTGTGTGATAATGGGAGTAATCTCATTCGCGCTTTAAGGTTGGCTAAGCTGACACACATCCCTTGCCTGGCGCACGTGATGAACCTAGTAGTTCAGCGGTTCCTGAGGACATACCCAGGCGTGGCCGATCTTCTGTTGAAGGTGCGTCGAGTGGCCAAACATTGTAGAAATTCCAGTACTGCTTCGGGGGCACTTGCCAAGATGCAGGAGCGCTTCAATCTCCCCCACCATCGCTTGCTGTGTGATGTCCCTACGCGCTGGAATTCTACGCTGCACATGCTAGCACGCTTTTGTGAGCAGAAGAGTGCAGTGGTCCAGTACATGATGGCGCAGTACCGAGGCGCATCCGGACAGCTGCCAAGCTTCTGTGGATCCGATTGGGCCAACATGTTGGACCTCTGCCAAGTCCTCCAAAATTTTGAGCAATCCACGTTGCTTGTGAGCAGTGACAACTCTTCAGTCAGCATTACCATACCACTGCTGTGTTTACTGAAGAGGTCAATGTTGAAAATCAAGGAAACAGCTGTCATGATGCAACTGGGGGAATCTGAAGGAGAAAACGATCAGCGTGATGGTACCAACATCAGGCCATCCGCCTCAGGGAACGCTGGCCCCAGCAGCTATGACGAAGAAGAGGAGGAGGAACAGCTGGAGTTGGAGCAGGAATTTCATGCCACCACTGACGAGGGCCAGAGCGGTGCACGTTGGACTTCCACAATTCAGCGCGAATGGTCAGCAGAAGCAGACCAGGAGGAAGGTGACGACTATGATGCATCACAACAACTATCACAACGCTCACAAGAGGATGATGAGGATTCTGGTAGGACTCTGGCACACATGGCTCAATTCATGCTAGACTGCATTGAACGCGACCCACGCATTGTGCGCATTCTGGACAACACCAATTACTGGGTTTATACCCTTCTGGATCCACGGTACAAACACAATGTTCCAAAACTGCTTGAAGAAAGAGTCAGACAGGTCAAAATGGAAGAATACCAGCAGGCCCTTGTGGAGACTTTAGAGAGGAGATTGACATCCTCCCCCTCCTCTAGCCAGTTGTACGCCGACAGACTGACTTCCGCAAACCCAGGACGACCAGGAGGGCAGCAAACAACGCAAGCCGCAGCTAGTGGCTAAAAGGGAATGGTATCGGCAGTGTCCTTGGAGTGGGAAAATTTTCTGACACCCATGCAGCAGCAGCCCACTGAACAGCAAGCGTGCAGATCCACCTCCAACACCGATCGCCTGGAGAAGATGGTCAAGGACTACATGTCAGATGACGTAGCTGTGTCGAACAATCCATCTGCACCCTTCAACTATTGGGTATACAAGCTAGACACCTGGCACGAACTGGCAATGTACGCAATAGAGGTGCTGGCTTGCCCGGCAGCCAGCGTTATGTCGGAACGCTGTTTCAGTGCTGCCGGAGGCATCGTCACAGATCGGCGTATCCGCCTCTCCACAGAAAATGCAGACCGTCTGACTCAAATTAAAATGAATCAATCCTGGATTGGAAATGACTACACAACACTCCAGGACCCCAACCAAGTAACATGACCAATGAACATCTGGGATGGTGTAGCGTTTCCGGTCCCTGTTTATTGAACCTCTCATCTGTATTACATTTATGACTGCATGGCGGCAAAAAGCATTGCTGCTATATCCGCACGCTTTTTGTCCTCATGCAAGGCCTGGGTTGTTGTGTCTCAAAAAGCATGGCCTTCTCCTCCTGCGCCTCCTCCTGTTCCATCACGTCTGCTGCTGCTGGGTTAGCGTTGCCGCGTGGTCCCTGTTTATTGAACCACTTATCTTTATTACATTTATGACTGCATGGCGGTACAAAGCATGCTATCCGCACGCTTTTTGTCCTCATGCAAGGCCTGGGTTGTTGTGTCTCAAAAAGCATGGCCTTCTCCTCCTGCGCCTGCTCCTGTTCCATCACGTGTGCTGCTGCTGCTGCTGGGTTAGCGTTGCCGGTCCCTGTTTATGGAACCTCTTATCTTTATTACATTTATGACTGCATGGCGGTACAAAGCATGCTATCCGCACGCTTCTTGTCCTCATGCAAGGCCTGGGTTGTTGTGTCTCACAAAGCGTGGCCTTCTCCTCCTGCGCCTCCTCCTGTTCCATCACGTCTGCTGCTGCTGCGTTAGCGTTGCCGCGTGGTCCCTGTTTATTGAACCACTTATCTTTATTACATTTATGACTGCATGGCGGTACCTCATGCAAGGCCTGGGTTGTTGTGTCTCACAAAGCGTGGCCTTCTCCTCCTGCGCCTCCTCCTGTTCCATCACGTCTGCTGCTGTTGGGTTAGCGTTGCCGCGTGGTCCCTGTTTATTGAACCACTTATCTTTATTACATTTATGACTGCATGGCGGTACAAAGCATGCTATCCGCACGCTTCTTGTCCTCATGCAAGGCCTGGGTTGTTGTGTCTCACAAAGCGTGGCCTTCTCCTCCTGCGCCTCCTCCTGTTCCATCACGTCTGCTGCTGCTGGGTTAGCGTTGCCGCGTGGTCCCTGTTTATTGAACCACTTATCTTTATTACATTTATGACTGCATGGCGGTACAAATCATGCTATCCGCACGCTTCTTGTCCTCATGCAAGGCCTGGGTTGTTGTGTCTCACAAAGCGTGGCCTTCTCCTCCTGCGCCTCCTCCTGTTCCATCACGTGTGCTGCTGCTGGGTTAGCGTTACCGGTCCCTTTTCCTGGAACCTCTTATATGTATTACATTTATGACTGCATGCCGACAAAAAGCATGTTACCTGTGCAAAGAAAACAGACATTTCCCGCATTTAAAAGACAGTTTTCCCTTTGAAACTTTAAAATCGATTTTTTCAAAAACTATAAGCTCTTTTTGCTAAATTTTTTTTCCTCTTGTACCCACTCCCAAGGTGCACATACCCTGTAAATTTGGGGTATGTAGCATGTAAGGAGGCTTTACAAAGCACAAAAGTTCGGGTCCCCATTGACTTCCATTATGTTCGGAGTTCGCTTTGAACACCCGAACATCGCGGCCATGTTCGGCCTGTTCGGCCCGAACCCGAACATCTAGATGTTCGCCCAACACTACTCCTTACCTGTCCAAAGCTACTCCTTACCACGCTATCCAAAGCTACTCCTTACCACACTGTCCAAAGCTACTCCTTACCACACCATCCAAAGCTACTCCATACCACACTATCCAAAGCTACTCCTTACCACCATATCCAAAGCTACTCCTTACCACCCTATCCAAAGCTACTCCTTACCACACTATCCAAAGCTACTCTTTACCACACTATCCAAAGCTACTCCTTACCACACTATCCAAAGCTACTCTTTACCACACTATCCAAAGCTACTCCTTACCACACTATCCAAAGCTACTCTTTACCACGCTATCCAAAGCTACTCCTTACCACGCTATCCAAAGCTACTCCTTACCACACTGTCCAAAGCTACTCCTTACCACACTGTCCAAAGCTACTCCATACCACACTATCCAAAGCTACTCCTTACCACACTATCCAAAGCTACTCCTTACCACACTATCCAAAGCTACTCCTTACCACCCTATCCAAAGCTACTCCTTACCACGCTATCCAAAGCTACTCCTTACCACACTATCCAAAGCTACTCCTTACCACACTATCCAAAGCTACTCCTTACCACGCTATCCAAAGCTACTCCTTACCACACTGTCCAAAGCTACTCCTTACCACACTATCCAAAGCTACTCCTTACCACCCTATCCAAAGCTACTCCTTACCACGCTATCCAAAGCTACTCCTTACCCCACTATCTAAAGCTACTCCTTACCACCCTATCCAAAGCTACTCCTTACCACACTATCCAAAGCTACTCTTTACCACACTATCCAAAGCTACTCCTTACCACACTATCCAAAGCTACTCTTTACCACACTATCCAAAGCTACTCCTTACCACGCTATCCAAAGCTACTCCTTACCACACTGTCCAAAGCTACTCCTTACCACACTGTCCAAAGCTACTCCATACCACACTATCCAAAGCTACTCCTTACCACACTATCCAAAGCTACTCCTTACCACACTATCCAAAGCTACTCCTTACCACCCTATCCAAAGCTACTCCTTACCACGCTATCCAAAGCTACTCCTTACCACACTATCCAAAGCTACTCCTTACCACACTATCCAAAGCTACTCCTTACCACGCTATCCAAAGCTACTCCTTACCACACTGTCCAAAGCTACTCCTTACCACACTATCCAAAGCTACTCCTTACCACCCTATCCAAAGCTACTCCTTACCACCATATCCAAAGCTACTCCTTACCACCCTATCCAAAGCTACTCCTTACCACACTATCCAAAGCTACTCTTTACCACACTATCCAAAGCTACTCCTTACCACACTATCCAAAGCTACTCTTTACCACACTATCCAAAGCTACTCCTTACCACACTATCCAAAGCTACTCTTTACCACACTATCCAAAGCTACTCCTTACCATGCTATCCAAAGCTACTCCTTACCACACTGTCCAAAGCTACTCCTTACCACACTGTCCAAAGCTACTCCATACCACACTATCCAAAGCTACTCCTTACCACACTATCCAAAGCTACTCCTTACCACACTATCCAAAGCTATTTCTTACCACCCTATCCAAAGCTACTCCTTACCAGGCTATCCAAAGCTACTCCTTACCACACTATCCAAAGCTACTCCTTACCACACTATCCAAAGCTACTCCTTACCACGCTATCCAAAGCTACTCCTTACCACACTATCCAAAGCTACTCCTTACCACCCTATCCAAAGCTACTCCTTACCACGCTATCCAAAGCTACTCCTTACCACACTATCCAAATCTACTCCTTACCACCCTATCCAAAGCTACTCCTTACCACACTATCCAAAGCTACTCTTTACCACACTATCCAAAGCTACTCCTTACCACACTGTCCAAAGCTACTCCTTACCACGCTATCCAAAGCTACTCCTTACCACACTATCCAAAGCTACTCCATACCACACTATCCAAAGCTACTCCTTACCACACTATCCAAAGCTACTCCTTACCATCAATTTTTACTTAAGGTTACTTTTATTCACCCAGTAAGTAATCTTTTGACAGGAAATGACATAGGTTTCTCCCAAAAAGTAATAAGATGATGTACGAGAGGCATTGTTGTGGAAAAAAATTCTCAGCTTTTATTTAAATTTCAGCAAAAAGTGTCCTGTCTGAAATTATTCATACCCTTCACAAACTGTCACAGTCTGTGGCAAAATCCAAAATTCTATGCCATTCCAAATAGTCCAAGCTGTTCTAAAGCATCCTAATTACCCTAATCAATTGGGAACAGCTGTTTTTTAATCCACTCAACAGGTGAAAAACAGCAGCTCTCTGCTGTTGGTTTGTGGACAGTCATGGCTAAGACAAAGGAACTAAGTGAAGACCTGCGGCTGCGCATTGTGGCTGCTCACAAGTCAGGAAAGGGCTACAAGGCCATTTCTAAATGTTTCCAAGTTTCAGTGACTACAGTGCAAAGTATTATTAAAAGATACAGGATGTTCCACACTGTGGAAAATCTCAGAGGACATGGTCGGGAGCCAAAAGTGACACCTGTGCTGGCCAGGAGGATGGTGAGAGAGGTGAAAAAAGAATCCAAGGATCATCACTGAGGCCATCCTGGTGAATTTGGGCTCTGCTGGTGGAAATGCCTCAAGGCAAACAATCCAACGGACACTGCATACTGCTGGGTTCCACGGATGCAGACCGAGGAGGACGCCACTTCTCCAGATAAGGCACATAAAAGCTCGCTTGGTCTTCGCAAATGCTCATCTGGACAAAGAAGAAGACTTCTGGTCTTCTGTGTTATGGTCAGATGAAACAAAAATTGAATTGTTTGGTCACAATGATGTTTCCTTCATTGGGAGTAAAAAAGGAGAAGCCTTAAACCCAAAGAACACCATCCCCACTGTCAAACATGGTGGTGGGATCCTAATGCTTTGGGGGTGTTTTTCAGCCAATGGACCAGGGAACCTAATATCACAGTAAATGGAACCATGAAAAAAAGAGCAATACACAAGGATTCTCAATGACAATCTCAGGCAGTCTGCAGAGAAACTTGGCTTTGGGCACCAGTGGACATTTCAGCATGACAATGACCCAAAACACACAGCAAAAGTGGTAAAGAAATGGTTAGCAGACAACAACATTAACGTTTTGTAGTGGCCCAGCCAGAGTCTTGACTTGAAGCAAATTGAGAATCTGTGGAGGGAGCTAAAGATCCGGGTGATGGCAAGAAGAACCTCCAACCTGAAAGATTTGGACCTCATTGCTAAAGATGAATGGGCAAAAATACCTGTGGAGACATGCAAAAAGCTGGTCTGCAATTATAGGAAGCATTTGATTGCTGAAATAGCCAATAAAGGCTTTTCTATTGATTGTTGAGAAGGGTATGAATAATTTTGGACTGGACACTTTTTGCTCATATATAAATAAAAGCTGAGAATTGTTTTTTCCCCACAATAATGCCTCTTGTACATCGTCTTATTATTTTTTGGGAGGCACCTACAGGGCCGGATTTGTACTCTTTACTGCCCAAGGCCACTGTCATCAGCCATGCCCGTTCAGTATAGGACCCTTCCCTCCAGTATAGGTAGCCATATGACCCCACCCCCTTCCATCTAGTATAGGTAGCCTGATGATCTCCCCAGTATAGGTAGCCAGATGACCCCTCCCATCTTTTTCTCCAGTATAGGTAGTCAGATGACTCCCTTAATCCCTTATTCCCCCCCCCCCCTCCTCTTTTTAATATAGATAGCCAGCTCATCTTCAAACTGCAGCAGCCATCAGTGTCACTCATTTCTCAACTCATCTCCAGAAGCTCCCTCTTCCTTTCCGTCTCCATTGCTGCCCAAGTCCATAGCCACATGCACAGAGAGCAAGGTGGCTGCTGCACAGGCGGCTTGCAGCAGAGTACCACGGTCAGGCACTCACCTGATCTTCCTGCATTGCAGCATATGCAAGCTTGCAAATGCTGCACCAGTTTAGCCTGCTGTTTTTGGTGCCCTTGCTCCTGTGGTGCCCTAGGCCATGGCCTAGGTGGCCTAGCCATAAATCCGACCCTGGGCACCTATGTCATTTCCCGTCAAAAATTACTTGCTTATTTAATAAAAGTAAATTTTTAGTCAAAATTTGCCAGGGGTATGAATAATTATGGGCAGCACTGTAGATGAAAGAAAGTTCTTTTTGCACACCTTTGCAGGCACAAAGCAGCATGCCTTATGCCAGACCATGAGGAACCATGCAAGTGGCAGGTACTGGAAGAACAGGGAGATTTTTAAGCACTGTGTTGCCCACTCCCTTTTTTTGCAAGAAATTCAGGCACTGAGAAAAGTCAATATATCATCTTGAAAAATGTTTTATTTAGCATAGATGCATTGTTTGCATCATTGGTGTCTTTTTATTAGTTTATAATTCACTCTTATTATTTCACATATTTGATGTAATATGTAACAATTCCAGTTTAGGTCCACAGCTCCGTAGGTCTGCACTACCTCATTGAATTGTCCTCCAGAACTTGTAGACCAATTGTTCTCCAGAACCTGTAGACCAAGGTCCTGACATCACACTGAGGAAGCCTTGGTGCATTGTGGGAAATAAAGGCTGTTTTGCAAATGCCAAGCAACCAGTATTTCCCTCTGTGCATATGTATATCTATAAAAAAAATAAAAAAAACAACCTTTTAAGGTGCGTACACACGCCGGATTATTGCAAACGACGGGCCGTCAGACCCTCCCGCGGAGTGACCGTTCTGCTGACAGTTTCCCCGTGTGTACAGTCTGTCGGCAGGCTGATAAGGCTGGTTTTGACAGATCCGCTCGGCGGCTCGGTCAAACCCAGCCTTATCAGCCTGCCGACAGACTGTACACACGGGGAAACTGTCAGCAGAACGGCCGCCCCGCGGGAGGGTCTGACGACCTGTCATTTGAAGGAATCAGGTGTGTGTATGCGCCTTTAGCCTAACGCATTGTATGGGTGTGTAGTTATAAATAATGGCAGATGGTGCAATCTGTATTTTTTTCATGCCTACCAGTAGTAAAGTTGATTACCTGCAGGCTGGTTGTGGATCAAGTAGTATAAAAAAAATACAGTATGTGCTAGTTAGTAATCATCCTATATTACTGAGAGCAAAAAGCTGTGAGGTAGCATGTAGGAAAATACCTCAGTAGTGTTTTCTTTTTAATTGCACTTTGATTACTATCATTATTTTATTTTATTGGACATTTTGTTTTTTTACTATAGTTTTACGTGAATATTTTTTTTTTATGTAAAAATGTGCGTGTTACTCTATAATTACAGCTTTTTTTGCTCAGTAATATAGTGGAGTGCTTATGCCACAAAATAATTTGAGCTTCAGCTTCATTGACAGGTCCACTTTAAGGCCATTAAATTTTTCTTCCTGCGGGATTTAATTTATCCAGGGAACCATTTCTGCGTTCCTGCTGCAAGAAAATGCTCTCTAATAGGACCTCTCTAAATGGGGTGGCAGCAGTTATGCTCTAAATATGCCAGACTCTTCATCTGTACATTCTGCTTGGATAAATTATGGCAATTAGAGTCAGTGCTCATTAAAAACTTTAGATGGAGCGTGCAACAAACCTTTCACAGTCTGGCAAGCATGGGCAAGGAGTATCACACAGAACTTTCTCTTGAAATCTCAGGCAAAAGGACAACAAACCAAGGAATACTGATGAAACATATTATTATTGTGCATCTTACTCTTGGAGTTTTAAAATAGATGCAGGTACAAATCTTTCCAAATATTCAAACTCTGTGCACAGCATGGCAGCTTAGTGTTGAGGTTATAGGTTCACATAAAGGGCCTTTCTACATGATGTTTTAATGTCTTCTATCTATGTAAGTGCTGCAATGTCAGTTTTACTTTAAAGAGAACCCGAGGCGGGGTTCTGAGAATAAAATCCCCATACAGAGGCTGGGTCTGTCTATAGAGCCCAGCCTCTGTTGCTATATAGATAGCCGCTAAACCCCCCCTGCGCTCTGCAATCCCCCCATAAAACACAGTCGCGCTGCTGACACACAGCTAGTCAGAGCGCGCTGTGTTTACCTCTCCTCTGTCAGTCTCGCCGCTCCCCGCCTCCTGCATCGCTCCGGTCCCCGCCCATGTCCCTTCCCTCGCCACTGATTGGAGGGAAGGGATGTGGGCGGGACCGGAGCGATGCAGGAGGGGGGGGGGGAGCAGCCGAGACTGACAGAGGAGAGGTAAACACAGCCGCACAGCGCGGCTGTGAGTTATGGGGTATTGCAGAGCACAGGGGGAGCTTAGGAGTGATCTATATAGCAACAGAGGCTGGGCTCTATAGACAGACCCAGCCTCTGTATGGGGATTTCATTCCCAGAACCCTGCCTCGGGTTCTCTTTTTAACTGAGAGGGGTATGGATGTTTCCTTTTAAACAATACCAGTTATTTCCTGTCAACCCATAAAATGGAGAATTCACTTCAAAACTGGCATGCTAACATTCAAATGTCTACTTGATCTAGGACTTGTTGCAACTACATCACACCTCCCACAACCTTAGTCCAACTCAAAACCTTTGGAGCTAGGGCCTTCTGTCATGCTGCCCCTACCCTTTGGAATGCTTTGCCACACCGAATCAAGACAGCTCCAACCCTGGAGGATTTTAAATCAAAACTGAAAAGTCACCTGTTTAGTCTGCCATTTATGATCACACAACCTGAGCATATGATGTCTCCCACAATGCATCACTGCTGAATATGCAAATCGACAAAGGGGCGATTTGCATATTTAGCAGTGATGCATTGTGAGACATCATATGCTCGCTCCAACCTGAATAATCGTAAATACCTTCTGTTTTATTTTAGTAAGAGAGCTTTTTGGCCCTTTTTAGCCCTTTACACACTCCTAGGAGTTCTGGTTCACCATGAGCTTGCTGAGCAATTTGTAGTCATTCCACAGTGCTTCTAACAGGAAGTGGCAGATGTGAGTGCCAAACCTTGTGCCAATTAATGGATTAACCCAGGCTTTGAACATGCGTTACAAAGCCTTTTGGGAGTCTTTCAACAGTCTTATGGCAACAGTTCTCCAAACAGAGTGCACAGATTACTGTTGCCAAAGTTACCAAGAAGCGCAATGTCATGCTTGCCAAATAATGGTTTCATGTGGCAAGCAATTGATTACTCTCTAATTGAAAATCACTTGAGCAGTTGTGATCAATTCAACAATCTTGTCCACCTGAACTTGTTTAGATTTATAATAAATAATCAAACTGCTAGCTTTGTATCGACCAATGCAGTTCATCATTAAGCAGCCATGAATCCTCAGAGACTCCTCCCTCCACCCACTCAATGGGAAATTTCCAACACACCTGACCACCCTTCCAGTTGGTAAACTATCAAAGGTTAGTCAACAGTGGTTCAGGTGCCCACTTATGATACAATGTTGTATCATTGTACAATCTTTTTAGGCTGAGGGCCATATCTTTGATCTTGAGTGTGCTAGGGGGCGAAATTAAAAACAATTTTTGCTGAGTGACGTTAGGTACACGATGCCTGTGACATTTTGTCAAATAAAACATTTTCACAGGAAATAACCCATATACTGTGTGCAATTAGCACAGTGACAGCTGCTAATCAGTGGCTGTTACTGTTGCTGGCACAGTGGGGGCTGCTAATCAGTGGCTGTTACTGTTGCTGGCACAGTGGGGGCTGCTAATCAGTGGCTGCCACTGTCACAGTGGTGCCTGATAACCTACAGGCGAGCAAAGGGGGAGGCAGAACGATGACACAAGGTGACTCCTGCATGTGGCACCGCAGCTAGAGCCTGGGGGCTGCATGGAATTAACAACTGTAGAGACCTTTGTGGGGTCAACAAAGAAGGCTCGGAGGGCCGTATTTGGCCTGGGCCAGACTTTGGACGTGCCTGATGTAGTAGAATGGTAAACTGAATTACTACACTTTGAATGGATGCATTAGGTAGTTTCTCATATTACATAGAAGTGGTAAGATTGTCCAAGCAAGTTAGTAGCATTGGTGATCACCTTAACGATGGGCATAAATAATTAAATTTCAGTGAAAGATCGATCTTCTAATCCAATACATGCGATCGGATTGGGAAGTGTTGAAGGTGCCAATCGATCGTATTGTTGATCAGATTATCGGGTACCTTTGCAGATTGAGTCCATCTGAAATGATCGGACTGTTTATAATTTCAATCCCATTTATGGGCAGGTCGATGATTTACGATTATTTCCTTTCCCATCACAAAAATCGGATGCGAAGGTCAATCGTTTGCTAAAATTGCATTGTTAATGTGCACCTTTAGGCAGGTTGGGGGAAAAAGATCCTCAGCAGATGCCAAAGACAAAGTGATTACATCATCTGGTAACAATCAATATATGTATGGCCAACCTTAAAGGACCACTCAAGCGAAAAAAGTAAGTAGGTAAAATCTAACAGAACGGACAGATTTTGGACTAGTCCATCTCCTCATAGGGGATTATCAGGGTTTTCTTTGTTTTTAAAACCAATTCCTGAATGTAAGGTGCTAAGTCTAACTGCCAAAATAGTGTGCAAGCGAGTGGGGAGGCTGGTATCTTACTATTTTGGCAGTTGGACTTAGCAACTGCCATTCAGGAAATGCTTTTAAAAACAAAGAAAACCCTGGGAATTCCCAATGAGGAGATGGGCTAGTCCAAAACCTTTTGGTTCTGTCAGATTTTAACTGCTTAGTTTTTTTGCTATAGTGGTCCTTTAACGTGGAAGAAAGGGTGATCCGCAAACCAGATTTGGCTGATGTGAAAAATGTCCGTTCTTTATTGAAAAAATCCACAAAACAACATGCAATAAAATCACAGGATCAACTATAGGCGGCGGCAGGTTGTAAGTGGTTTTACATGGAAACTAGCGGCCTTTCCATGTCGGTTCACGGAGGGCGAAGGAATCCCCTGTGTTTACATCATACGGCGCTGCGCGGCCTACGGCGTAAAGGAGATCGGCGATCCTCGGCCTGGGATCGCCGGGCGGCGCAGGACAGATCGTCGTCCTGTGCCGCCCATAGGAAGGACGGCAGGGAGGGAAGGACAGGGAGGCTGGGAATCGCTGCGGAGGGGGGCTTTGAGGAGCCCCCCCGCTTGGCCACACAGAGCGGCGGCGATCAGACCCCCCCACCCCCAGCAGGACATACCCTAGTGGGGAAAAAAGGGGGGAAGTCTGATCGCCCTGCCTCAAACATGATCTGTGCTGTGGGCTGGAGAGCCCACGCAGCACAGATCAAGCAAAACAAGCCCGGTCCTTATGTGGTTAACATACTGCCAGTTTTGGTAATTCTAATCTGAAAGCAGTAAGAGATTGAAAGACTATTTTTAATAACATTAACTTCCAAAAACACTATTCTGTATTCTATATTAATGGCAAATTTGTAGTGAAAAGTTTGATTTCCTTATAATCCCAGACCTTGGCAGTTGTACCCCTTTGGTAAGCCTGCATTTTTTATGTTAAAAACTAATTGTAACACTGCTGAATCCTCCACTTCTATTACCCAGCAGGTGAGTTACAAGCTAGGAAACAGCTGCTCATTACATTCTACTATGATTTACATACAACATCAAAGTGAGGATAATAAAAGGCACAACAATAGACCTATGGCTCTGATTGGCACACACTCTACCTCTGAGCAGAGCAGCAGAGCTATTCCCTCCTCCATTGCATTCTTGCTATTTTCCTTAGAAGGATAAAGCCTGTTGGCTCCCTCCTTCCTCCCACCCCTCCTTCTGTCTCAAAGCTTCTGGTTATGATTGCCTCTGCCAGATCAAGTGCACAGAGCTGAGGAGCAAGATCTGCCGCAGGAGCCACAAGAGAGGAGAGGCTGCACAATACAGAGAGCGAAAGGATGCATAGGATCGACCACAGACAGGTCGCTGCTACATAGAGCTGTAGTCATCCCTCTACAGCTTAGCACTGACTTTCCACAAACACCTTGGTGAGTAACGACTTCAATTTCTACTTCTATGAATGAGTTATGAATGGATGGATGTGTGTGAAAAACAGGCAGAGATATTTTATATCTACACTGTAGTAATTAGGATAAATGTTTATGACTGCCATGTACTGCGCTGTTGTGGGAGCTCTGAGTTCACAGATGATGGCTGTGACAGTTGTCCCTGATGTAAGTGACAGTTCCAGGATTTGGAGATACTGTACACGCACGTTTTTGTCCCAGGGAATGCCACTGGCTTTGGAAGCAGACAGGCTTTGGCAGTAATACATTATTCCCTTTTATTATCTGTTTGTTGTTGTTTTAGGTAGTGTGTTTAAAGGGTTATAGTTCAACCGCAAAAGGTGCCCATACGGTTATTGATTTTTTCTGTTGATTTCTAGCAGATTCTAATCAAATCTGCTAGAAATCGATGCCCCAACATGCCAGCCTGATTGTTTATTAGATTGATTTTCGGCTGAGACAAATCGAATTGGTCAATAAGACCAGATGAGGGACCTTTATTTTTGACCACATTGAGTAATGTATGACTAAGAGTCACTAAAGCCTAAATAAAAGATTGGTTTAACTTACCTGGGGCTTCTTGCAGCCCACTGGAGTCATCCTGTGCCCGCGCCATCCTTCCGAAACCCTCCAGCGAGCAGTGGTGACCCTCTCAAAGCTGGCCAGTTACTGCCAGTCGGAGGCTACTGTGCATGCATGGCCCCAAGCTGTGAGCACCCTTATTGCACTCCCACTGCCGGGAGTGCTCTGCACACGCGCAGTGGCGATTTTCATGTACTGAGCATGTGCAGAATGCTCCCAGCAGTGGGAGCATGTTGAGGAGGCGCATGGCCGGCTTTGGTGGGGGGGTTGCTGCTTGGCTGGAGGGTCTCGGAAGGTTGGCGCAGGCATACAATGACTCCAAGGGGCTGAAAGAAGCCCAAGGTAAGATAAACTGATTATTTATTTTGGCTTCAGATTTCCTTTAAGAGTGTATATTGGAAATTACTATAAAATATTACTGTTTAGCAGAATGAATTATATTTTATAATATGATGGTATTCAATATACATGAATAAAACAAGTGGATTGATTACAACTTCAAACCATAGTTCAGGCTGCCATTTTTTAATGCACATTGTGTAGGATATATCATCATTCCCAAGGCATAAAGTTCTGTTTATTGCACATAAACAATTGCGTAATATTGCATTATTTCTTTTTTACTACCTGGCTGGATTTGCAGGGTTAAGTTCCTGTGCCAATGTCAGATACAGCTTGACTGGACTGAATTATATCTGCTTCTGTTCAGACTCCTCTCTCTATCCCATCATCACCCACATGAAGTGACCATGGAGAAGCTGGGAGGAGACTCCCTAGTAATCTTTTCATGTGAGCACAAAGCTGATCACACCTACCTACTTCCTGTGTTCCAAAGAAGAGCACAGAGGGAGGAGTTGGGTGAGCTCAGCTGATGAGCTGTGAGCTGAGGAAGAAACTCCCACTCTGCTGGCAACTCTATACTTTGTGTACATGCAATACATTTTTCCAAAGGGCATTTCTTTGGAACAACTGCATCAAACATGAACATGGCGTGAATAATGGCATAGTGCCCTATTCACCTTTAGGAACAATGAAAAATACACAAGGGTAAACTAGAGTCGCAAGCCTTTTACTGTCTCCCATTCTGTTTGTTTCTTTGTTTTGTTTTTATTCTTCTGTTTTGCTTCTCATGTCAAATGATACCCCACCACAGCTGGGCTGAGCAGGCACATTTATCTGCCTTTTCTATCAGACCAGAGAAGATATGGCCAGTAAAATGTCAGTTTAGTTAGATAGATAATCTGCAGCACAGACCACTGTCTAGCCACAGCCTCCTGTGTTTGCGGAAAGGCAGTATGTTTAATTTAGCCAGAATAAGTGGAGCCAAACAGAACAGTTACCTCTAATTTCACAAATCTGACAAACGCCAGGGAGAAGTGTAGGCATGATCCCACTGCTGTAATCTCGCCTACATGAACTCAGAGAGTGTGAGTTCAATGAACTGGTGTGGATGTGCAAAAAATGAGCACTAATCCTTATGACCATTTCTAAAGTTCATTCACCGCTATCTCACAATTCCAACAGTCATTTTTATATAATGCCAACTAGAAATAGCCCAAGTGACTATGCACAGCCCAATGAATTCAAACAGTACTACAAATGTGTGGTCCTATGACAGTCCAGCAGGGGCGTTAAGAGATCCGGGGATCTTTTGGGCACTCCAGCTGGAAAATGGGCGTGGCCATGCACAATAATGTGGAGCCAAACTTACATGAACTTAGAGGTATAAGTCGGCCTACACAGCAAAGTGTTGAATGAAGCCCCCTCGCCATTAATACAAATATACAGCATATCACACAAATAGGCAATGTCACGTAAACATTAAACATAACTTGGCAGAGTTACCTGGCTTCTGTGCTGGCTGGTCTGGATTTCTGCTGGGCAGGCTGGTCTGCCACCAGTTTATCTGGCAGTTCCCCCGCAGCATTCCCTGACCTTCTGATGGACTACCTCCCATCCTCCCAAGGGCCTCCCATTGAGGCACCACAGCTCTCTGCATGCCCCCATGATATCATCACAGCACCCAGCATGGCACCGCAGCACGCAGTATGCCTACATAGAGGCACTACAGCACTTAGCATACCCCCAATTGATGCACCACAGCTCTCAGCATGCCCACCATTGAGGCACCACAGCTGACTGTCTGGGGGACATCCGGGGCACCCCAGAATAGATCCGGGGCCCGTGCCACTGATCTTTGGGGCTAGCAACGCCCTTGCAGTCCAGCAATGGACCTATTAAAGCACACCTGAAGTGAGAAGGGTATGGAGGCTCTCACATTTACTTCCTTTTTAACATTTTAAATTGCTGGGCTGTCCGACTAATCCTCTGCATCTAATACATTTAGCCCTAGCCCCTGAACAAGCATGCAGATCAGGGACTCTGACTGAAGTCTGACTGAAGAGGTTTTGGTGGATGCTTGCTTCTGGTGTGTGATACAGACACTACTGCAGCCAATGTGACCAGCAGGACTGCCAGGCAATTGGTATTGTTAAAAAGGAAATAAATATGGCAGCCATGCCTCTCACTTCAGGTGTACTAAAACAGTGCAGTAATGAGAGTGATACATGCCCTGCAAGTAGCATGCATTGTGAAGGCTGACAAATCAGTGATGTGATTGGGTGCTTTTTGTTACCTCATCTGTCAATGAGCCTGTCAGAGCAATCTGCTGCATGTAAATTTACTAATGTTTCTATATTTTGGATGAAATAAGACACTTTATATGTAGGCTGTCTAATACAGTGCAGACAGTTTTATACAGATGTGCTGTAGTTTTGGCACAGTAATGAATGCGTTCATATATGTTGCCTTTACATGCATTTTACTCACTTGCATGGAAAGCACATGAGAAATTACATGGTAAAATGTAATTGTAAAAGAACAACAAAAACAAAAGAAAAGCATGTATTTAATGCCCCACCCCAAACATAGATATTTTCTTAAACCTGTGTAGGCATTCAGTTGCTGAGCTTGTTTTGCTGACATGAAAGCTCCTTCATTACCTAACGTGAAATACTGTAAACTACTTGTTTAATTTTTCTGTCTGGAGCCCAGACACAGGCCACTACCTGCACCACGGACTGTCATTGCTCTAAGCTGCAGTGTTGTCAGAGAGATTCAGTCTGTGCCTTCCCTTTGCTTGAACAGCATAATGATGCTATCTAGATCAGTTCAAAAGGACCAGCACCATCTTTTGTGATCCAAGCTGCAGTGACTCCACCAGTGCCTAACCCTGGCTTCCTCAGTCCAGCAGCTTTTGGTCATGTGGTAACATTTTTATTTTGTCACTAAAGTTTAATGAAAAAACATAACAGAAGATATACTACCATGCAAGGGTGCAAGTACAAATGTTGTACAGTCATGTGGGAACATTAGTAGAAACTGACATTGAGTTAACACAATTAGTCATATTTTGGTAATATTTTTAACACAGAATTCTTAGCTGCAATAAGGTACCATTGTGTGACACTCCTACTACTAAGCTATTAGCTCCACCGTTTGTAGCACAAAACTGTGACTGTGCCGTTAGGCCTCTTTCACAGTGGGACGTTAAAGTCGCACGTTATAAAAAATTATAACGCAGACTAACGCACAGCAATACAAAGTCTGTGCGACATTCACAGTGCACACGTTGCGTTGTGTGTTGTGTTGTGTGTAACGTGTAGCAATATTTAGAAAGTGCTGCATGCTGTGCGTTTAGCAATACATTTTCTGCGTTATGTGTGTTGCACATGCTCAGTACTGTTTTTCTTTAAATGTAACGCATGCGCCGTTTTCGTTCCATCAGTATGCGTCGAAAACTGCGCACCAAGAGACACATAACGCAGTGCAAAATAACATTCAATTTCATAACCTACATGCGCTGCGTTAGGGGACTTTAACGTCGCATAAAACGCAACGTCCCACTGTGAAAGAGGCCTTATAGTGACAGTGTCTGCAGGAAGTGTACTGCGTGCTGCCAAGAAAGACAAATCTGGAGTAGTCAGAAGTAGTATTTTTAGAGCCATGCCAGCTGACAGCAATTGTTTGGCATGAGAATACAGTAGTAACTCAGAGAAAGAAGTTATTTTAGTAACAGGCTACAAGTAAACTTTGTATGCCAGCGTGTGGGTAACGACCAGTGAGTTAAAAGTGATGCTAAATTTAGAAAAAAGAGTGTGGTGAAGAAGAAAGCTTGGTTCGCATAGGAATCTGTACATTTTTGGTCCACTTCAGTCCTGTCTTATCAGTTTTTCATCAGTTTTCTATCAGTTTTACCTGACAGAATTGGAATTGAATACCTTTGATGTGTGAACACACCCATAGAAAACTGATACAAAACTGACAGGACTGGACTGGACCGGATGTACAACTTTTATTTGTGAACTCAGCCATAGAAACACATACAAAACTGATAGGACATTACTTGACCAGAAATGTACAAATTTATGTGTGAAAACAGCCACAGAAATATACACATACACAATTGATGCCAACTGTCAAAAACTGTCAGGACAGGACTGGTCACCTTTTTGTGAACGAAGTCTTAGATTACTTTCACACTGGGGTATTGTGCATGGGGCAATATAATTGCATTGCTAATGTGATGCAATTATATTGTAATGTAATTGCTCACATCAGCATGTTAGCAGTGCAATGCAATGGAATCCGTTGGCATATTGTGATACATGCAGAACAGTAATGCATACCGTGTGCTTCAGCAGTTGCAGTGAAACATACTTTGTACCAACCCTATGCTTTACCGTATGCATCGCACCTTTTGTATACCATGCAATGTGACTTTTCCTCTCTGTTTTGTTGGGATCTTGCTTTTGCAATTTGTGGAATGCAATGCCACAGAGTGGAGGTATCCTTAGGAAAAATTCACAAGCAACATTTGCAGCTGCTGATCAATGTCCCGCCACCTCCACACCCATGAAGAGATGCAGTCATGTGAACTAAGCCTAGATTACCGAGGGGTAGGGTTTGTGTAAAGGTGAGTTTCATGGTTAGGGTTAGTGTGAGGGATGGGATTGGACTGGTTGTAGTGGAGGCATATGTGAGCTGAAGTGTGTAAGATGAGTGCTCTGTTTTGAAGGCTTATACCAATAAACATGACATGAGTCCTGATTCACCAAACTGAGGTAAGATTGTCGTGCTCATGTACTGCATGGCAGTTTTACCAGTACTAGTGCCGGGGAGCACTGCTTGTTAACCGATTAGCACCATGCACGTTACCGGGGTAATGCGTGCATTACTATAATAATGCATGTTAATGCACACATTACAGCAGACAATACAGCAAAATATAGAAACATCACAAAATTCAATAGTTTCTCCACTGCTCATTAGTTTCAGTCTGCTGCAAAGCATTATTGGAGAAGAATGTTCCACATTTGGCGGCTTAAGGTAGGGCTGGAGCTAGTCTGCACTATATCAACCAAAGAGGATCATCACTAATGTACTACACAGGCACAGTGTAGCCAGGCAACACATATTGTCACACCTTGTGGGGTGAATGGTCCATAAAGGCAGGACAGACTCCGCAAACAATATACAGTCATTAAAGTGTAAAAGAAGAAGCAGAACCATGAAGAAACTATATCCTGCTAGGTGACATTTTGATACATCCAAGACAGAAAGTGCACCTGTATCTGGTGGAAGAAGACCACTTGAATCATTCTGGCAGCACTGTTAGTCGTGGCCTGTGCAATGTAGAGCTGCGTGCTGAAGTACCTATAAAGCAGAGCTACTGCTTCCCATCAAAACCTCTGTGACACAAATTGAACTAGACTATAAACCACCCCAGCTGTGTAAGATTTGTTCTTTGGCACACTAATCCAACTTTTATAATTGTTTTCCATAAACTATCTGATAATGTAGCAATGTGCAAAGCTGCTTTGTGACTTAATTCATGTCATGCTAAGCGCCTCCACACTGGAGTGAGGCAATTTGTTAGACAGAATAGTATTTCACAGAATACTGTCCAACCGATCAGTAGGAAGTAGTGATCTAATTGTAGCTTGAGGCTGGTCAAAGCTTTGCAGTGCGATGTTCCGCTCCCATCGCACCGCAATGACAAAAACGACATTTATATGAACCTGCGGCAGAGAGCACCGATTGGGTCATATGCATAGCTCCTAAATTTTATTTGCCCATTAGTCTCGGCTATCACAACATTTAATTATGTCCCTAGTCCAATGTATGGCGCTGATATATTATTTGGAAATGAAGGTTTATTTTTTCTGTTTTGTTTTGTTTTTGTGTCCCGTCAATTACAAGCCCTTATATACTAAAATAACAGTAATATACCCTCATGACATACATACAAGAAAAAAAGTTGAGTCTTCCAGGAAACGCCTTGCTACTCTTCTCTCATGTCCACCTAGGATTCCATATGGGCCTGATGGTGTGGTCTTGGAGGGATTGCTGATTTATTTTCCCCTGGCATTGAACATAACTATTAAACGGTGCAGTACTACTGTGCAGGTGCAGAAGGCTCCTGGCCACGGGAGTATGACGGGGAGGGGGCGTGGCCGGACTGCACCTGCACCGACTGGCCCTGACTGGAGGACTTACCAATGCCAGTTGCGAACGAAGCAGGCGGCGATTGAGGACGACGAGGAAGTGATCAGGCTGGAGGGGGCTGGAGGAATCCCCAGGTATGTATACATTTTTGTTTTGGCCCCATCTCTGGTACACTTTAAGCTTTAACATTTATTAAACAGCCTCAAGCTAAGTGTCGTAACTAAAGCGAACCTTGGGGGACAGATCCTCTCCCTTCTGCAGAGTAGCGCTGTGAAGCAGTTTAACATTTACCTGCTCCAGTGCTGCTTTGGCAGAAAGGGATCAAGATGAAATGTGGCCTAAGGCGAGATGCTAGCCCTCATTCCCCCAAAGTCTTTTTGGTAAGCTGAAGGGGCGTTTTACTTGCCACATGAAAGTGTTTGGATCAGAAGAGGGTCCCCATGGTGATTTTGCTGAGGGGTCTCATGGGTTGTTGCAGCACCCCACCTCAAACTGACAATATTTCAACCAGCAACACTGTTACCGGTGTGCTCCTCTCAATGGGAAGGTGGTGTGCTGTGGTGCTTTTACTTCTTACAATGATGCACATTTGAAGCTCTGGAGGGCCACAAAAAATGCCAAGGAGGGCCGCATTCGGCCTGCAGGTCTTGTGTTTGACACCTGTGATCTAAGGGAACCTGAAATGAGAGGAATACAGAGGATGTCATCCTCCTTCTCTAACAAATAATGCCAGTTGCCTAACTTCTGTGCTTATGCTCTACCCCATCAGCCAGGCAACTGACATTGTTTATAGGGGAATGAAGGTGGCATCCTCTGTTTACCTCTCACTTTGGGTTCCCTTAAGGGCCCTTTCACCCTGGCGCAGTGCATTGCTGCAAATTACCGCACTGCTACCACAGCCTAATAAAACCCTATGGGGAAGTTCATACTTCCCACGTTATGATACGCTGCGGCGGAAGTGCCCAATTTAATGCTAGCACAGAACTATGTGACCGTGCGGGACATGCGGCAATCTGTGTCTGTCCGGAAGTCATGTTAGACTATGGCGAAGCAAGGTTTTTAAAAACGTTGGCGGCGTGCATGTGCAGAAGCTTATTTTTACAATACACTTCCGTGCACTTCCACATACCCGAAGCAGGAAGTGACCCCAAGTGCGCATCACTTCCTGTAATTGCCAGACAAGGAACACCGTGTACTAATGCGGTGTTCCCATAAGGCCTGTTTTTGACAGTGCGATGCTCACAAAGCACCGCATCGCTAAGGCCAATATACAGTGTGAAACCAGCCTTAAAGAAAACCTGTAACGAAGAAAACCTCTGGGGGGTACTCACCTCGGGTGGAAGAAGCCTCCGGATCCTATTGAGGCTTCCCCCGTCCTCCTCGGTCCCATTGTGGTGGCAAAAATCCTCCCGGATTGGCGGTGATGTAAATATTCACCTCCCCGGCTCCAGCGCAGGCACAGTATCGGCTCTCCGTGCTGAGATAGGCGAAAATAGCCGATCTCCATCGGGTCCGCTCTACTGCACAGGCGCAAATCTCCTGCGCCTGCTCAGTAGAGCGGACCCGACAGAGATCGGCTATTTTCACCTATTTCCCTGCGGAGAGCTGCAACAGCACCCCTGCTGGAGCCAGGAGAGGTAAATAAATCAGCGCTTATCAGCGCTTGCCAGGCTTGTTGAGGGAGGATTCTAGGACTCTTCGGGAGAGCCAGCGCTAGACTGCCTGCAGCTACAGGAGTGGGGGAAGCCTCATTGGGACCCTGAGGCTTCCCCTCCCGAGGTGAGTACCCCCAAGTGGAACCTTTTTTTGTTACAGGTTCTCTTTAAAGGAAACCAGAGCTGAGCATATATAAAAGTTTTATACATACCTGGGGCTTCCTCCAGGCCCATGCACATTGATAGCTCAGCCAGCCACCGGAGAGATATGTAGAAGGCACACTTCCTTTGCATACCCTGGCCGCGACTGGCTGAAGTTACGAGAACCGATACCGAAGATGGAGAAGATTGAGGAAGGCGGCGTGAGAGCAATCCGTGTGCATGGGGCTGGAGGAAGCCCCAGGTATGTATAAAACGTTTATGTATGTTCAATTCTGGTACACTTTAAGGTTTAAGATACCATATGCAATTTCTTTGCAGACTTAGGCATGCATGCTGCTTATTGCCTTGAAAGCTGGGTTACTTACAGAGGAAGTGTCTAACACTAAGTTTAGTTTCATTACGGGGCAGAGGGGGTATCGTGTAAATGTTTAGGACTGGACAAGCCTCTTCATCAGCCTCACAGGTCACTTTATATTCTAATATAAAAGTTTTGAAAATGTAATAGGTACATTCCAAGATGTGTCACTTATGTCACCAACTATTAACCTCGATCTGCATTCTGGAGTACATTACACCATGATATAAATATTCGTATTTAAATTCTGATATGGAGTTTCATAACCACTTAGCCAACGTGTCAGTCATTAAGACGAATCTCAACACAAATAAATGTAGCTGTGAGTCATAGTGTAAAGGTCAGGACAACTTAATATGTTAATGGCTCACATAAATTATACGTTCATATTACTGTGGTAGGAACTGGATGCAGGCAAACAACAAGGCAGTGTTGTATGTGAGCCTCACAATGCTGAAGGCAAGGCAGTGTGGTGGATTAGGAACCAGGAGTAGTGCAGCCACTGTGGAGAACCCACTTTACAAATGAGAATTATAAAGATGGCAATCCGCCCCTAAAAAGTGGTGGTAAAAAGTAGAGATCTATTTTCCCAGATCAGTGTTAATTGGGCACCCAAGCAGTGAGCTAGGTGTCTAATGCAGTTGGTAGCCGATAGGCTACTACATAGGAATTCAATGATTGGTTACAACTAGCGGTCATTTTGGTGCCATGCTTAGGAGGTTCAGTTTAGGCACTAAGAGGGGGCTTAAAGTTAGGCATTAGGAGGGGATGGAGGGGTACTTTTTGGACACTTTTAGGCAATTTGAAGGGGGGGGGGCTTGTTTAGGCACTAGGAAGGGGGAGGGGTTGTTGAGGCAGTAGGAGGGGAGATTAGGTTTAGGCATTAGGTGGGGGGTTTCATTTTAGGCACTTGAGGGAGGAGTTGTTTTAGGCAGTTAGAAGGTGGGGGCTCATTTAGGCATTTGGAGGGGTGATTAGGTTTAGGCATTAGTAGGGTTTTTTATTTTAGGAACTAAGAGGGGACGGTTCAAGTGAGAATGGGTGCCAGGTACTGCTTAGTAAATTGCTAATGTAAATTACTGATTTTATTTTACCCATGCCCACAACAAGCAGTGAAGACGCAATACATACTCTATTTTCCAGCTTCTGCCTTTTCAGAAAATAAACCCTTAAGTGCTGACTTATTTTATGTAAGATTTCAGGTTTGAAGAAAACGCTAGTCTATCTGCCTTTCTGTCGCTTTTGTACATTTTTTTTTTCAACAATAGCTTTTATTAGTGCAAAAAGCCAAACAGAAAAAGAACAATAAAACATACAACTTTGACAAAATAAGTTGCAGAAATATCCATATGTAAGACATATTGTGACATATTGTTGATAATAAACGTCATAAAAAAAAATGATGCTAGGGTCGTCTTGAGCGTACATAACTTTAGGAAGCAAGCATTGCATTAGATACATTGTTTGGGGGAATACACTCTGCACGCTCAAACCAATCAGACCAGGGGGTCCAAATTTTCTCAAAATTTTACATGCGATTGGAAATTTAAAAGGTGAGCATCTGCATTAGATACATCTCCTGAATTTTATTAAGAAGGGCTTTAGTGTTGATGCTAGAGGATTTCCACTCTTTGGCTATGAGTGCCTGAGCAGCATTGCAAAACTGAACTAACAGAGAATTTTGGTGTTTGGAAAGGCCAGGAGATAACATATGGAAAAGGGACACCCATGAGTTAAGAGAGACATCAGTTTTGAGAACCTTAGAGGCCAAGTTAAAGCAATATCTCTAAAGTCTATCTACCTCGGGGCAGGCCCACCAACAAAGCAGCTGTCAGCTCTATCCTCACAACCTCTAAATCACTTCTGCGAAGAAATGAATCCCCTGTCATACAACCCACTAGGAGTTTTATACCAATCGTATAAGATGCGGTAGCCTCTTTCTTTCATGATGCAATTTATGGAGGACCTGGATAGTCCTTCAAATATTGAGTCCCAGTCATCAGTGGATAAAACAGTGACAAACCTATCCTCCCATCTAGCCATAGCGGGAGTGGTGGGGGACATTTTATCATACCAAACTTCATAATACATTAGAGAGATAAGGCCCGGCTTATGAGAGTATGAAAGAAATTCCTTGGCTAGAATGGAGGGTTGAAAATCTATGCCATGTTTGAGCCTTAAGGACAGAAAATGGCGTAATTGGAAAAAACTAAAAAATTGGGCCGGGGGAAGATCAAGCTTAGATTTTATCTCATCCCATGGCAGAAGGACTGAATCGTGCAAAAAGGTCTTTAATCTTCAAGCAGCCAAGAGTTAACCAGTGGTGCCCGGCCCCCAATTCCTGACCTGGGGGAAAGTCGCTATTGAGAAGAACCGATTCCTCCAAGGAGCCCAATCTCAGGATCCCCAGGTGCCTAGCCAGGCCTTTCCATATAGATAGAGATTCTTTAATAATAGTGAGAGGGGAATCCTGTGGCAGAATAGGGTGCTTAGTCCATAAGAGGGAGCTAAGAGGAAAAGGAAAGACCAGGGCCGTTTCCAAATCGACCCATCTAGTGAAACCCGGCTTAGAGGACCACTGGGCGAGTTAAGCTAGCCATGAGGCTTGATAGTATTGCATAAGCTAAGGAGCCCCCAGACCACCCCTAGATCTATCCCTAGCCAAATCTTGGTACCGAATCCTCGGCTGCTTCCCAGCCCAAACAAACGAGCCAAAGTGGGATTGCAATTTGTTTATATCTGAAACAGATACTTGAATGGGCAAAGAGCGGAATAAATATAGGATTTTTGGGAGAGCAGTCATTTTGAGGGCGTTTATCCTGCCCAAAAGAGAGAGGTTAGTGTTGCCATTCTCTTAGAAGAGCATGTAACTTATTTATCATGGGTGTCTAATTAGCAGCATACAAACGATCCATTGAGGGAGTGATCAATACCCCTCTAGGTATTTCATACCCCGTGGCTGGAGTTTGAAGGGAAAGGAAGCAGCCAAGGATTCTTGTTGTGAAGGGGACATGCAAAAAAAACCATAGCCTCTGATTTTGATTTATTAACCTTAAATCCTGAAACTGTGCAGAACCCCTCTAACACATCATACAAAACTGGGAGAGAAACATGGGGGGAGGGCAAAGTAAAAGCCGTGTCATCGGCGAACAAGGCAACCTTAAATTCCCTATTACCCACCTTTATGCCTGAGATATCTGGAGACCTCCTAACCAGTATAGACATTGGCTCAACCAGTATAGCCAGCAGCTCAGTAGATGTTTTTTCTCTGTGCACCAGCAAATCACACATCAGTAACTGTGAACTGCCACCTTATTCAGCTGCATTTAAATCTTTCTTGTTAATGCATCCCTTTTATGTTTTAGGTTCACATAATAATTTGGTTGAGGTCCAAGCTTACTCTGGTCTGCCCTTGCTGTGGCCTGTTTTTGTTTATTTTGCTTAGTATGTGAGAACAGCCTAAAGGCTAACTACAGTGGCGACTTAAATGTCAGTTCCTAAGTGATTTAACCTTGTACTGGCAGTCACGTCACTTTCAGCTGATCGAAATCAACAATACGGACAAGGAAAACAGAGAGAAATGCAGCCTGTATGTATTTAGAGAGTTTAGCCTGTCTAATTCCCCCTCATCTGTGTCTTATCACAAGTTGTAATGCGATCTCACCCCTGTGCCACATGACTGCCTATGGCAGATAAGCTAATTGGTAAACACAGGATGTTAACAATATGTCTGCTTCCATGAAAACAGGAAGTAGAAACTCTGCAGATTTATTGTAGGATTTGTATTAGGTGTAACAAACAAATGTTTTTCTGTAAAGGTTATTATGCTGTCGCTTATCTTTTAGAGCAGAGAGGAAGCTCTGAGTTCAGGTCCGCTTTAAAGTGGTTAAACTGCTATAGATAAAAATCACCCGTGTATTTAAAAACCTTCCTATTAACTTGGGTATCGGGGGAATTCCACATGTAATGTTCATCACAGTTTTATTTCAGGTTCCACAAATATTGTGCAAGTCAGAGTAAAAGATAGGTCAGATGCTGCAATGCAGATTATACATAAAAACATACTAGAAAAATGTTACTAGTGCTGGAGGAAAGATTTGAGGGTTTGTCATATACAATATATTATTCATTAATCGAGCAGACAAAATGGGCATATTGCACAATAAGCTAGTTACTATATAACGAGATTAAAAAATAAATCATAAAACAAATCTTTGTAATAACTACTCGTACAGGAGCTTCCAACACAACACAACTAACACAACAGTTATTACACATATATTAGCTATGGATAGTTAGAGCAGAAGATAGAACTCATTTAGAGTATTTGCTGCCTTCTGTATCCCTACTGTATAGATCACCCCTCTTGTATCAGTAATAGGTGGCAGGGAGCCTTTCCATTCCCTGGCTGGGCTACTCTGGAACCCCCCTCACCCCTCCTCTCGGTATCTACTGATAGTACCCTTTATATCACAAGAAGCAGTCCAGCATAGATGCAAGGTCTGACCCACAGGGGCAATTTCAGGGCAGTTGCACCTCTGAAACCCTGTGAAATTGGTCTGGTTAGCTTCAATGCATTTCACTTTCATAAATATATTTACCATTAAGTCATTTCTACTTTTACTTCTCACACACTGGGCCATATGAAATTACATTTTTCTCCTGAATTTTCTCCTGGGTGATATTTTAAAATGTGTCAATAAAATGCATTTTAAACCATCAGAAAGCAAGAAAAGGTTTAAAATAATTTTGATAGTCCTTTTTCATTTATTTTTGGGTACTTTTTTAGTTGAAAAGTGCTGGAAAGTTATTCTAATTTGAAGATGAAAAATTATCTCCTGGGAGAAAACTCAGGTGAAAAACTGAATTGCATATGGCCTCCTGGCCTTTATTCAATTCACTTTTTCTCTTAAGTTTTCTCCTAGGAGATATTGTTTCATCTTCTGTGAAAAAGTGAATTGAATAAGGCCTGAACCCCCTAGGTGGTGCTTAGCACTAAAATTCACCTAATAGGCGACCAACCGAAACACCCCCCCTCACCTTACCCTAGGTGGGTGATAAACCTTAAACCAACTAATCCTTAAGATCTCCCCCTCCCTCCACCATACGTGCCCATGAAAAACTATTACTGTAAATTTGAGCACCGGGCTCACCCCATAAAATAGTGGGTGCCAGGGCCACCTGAAATGCAAATTGCACCTACAAATATTGGGCATGGAGATATCAACAAGTCTTTCACAGGTACCTAAACGTAATGGCGCGTATTCCGCCCAAACGTATGTGCCCCCTCAAAAAAACATAAAGACTAAGACTTAATAAGCTCAGGTAGATCTGTCCCAGAATTCTCAGGAAGAGATCTGCTCATGTTTGGTTATCCAAAACTGGGTTATCCAGACCTAGTAAGTATGGAAATCCAGCCACGCAGCCTTCCGCTCCATCCATTTACCTTGTCATCTAATGGCCTCCATAGCAATTCAGAGTCCTAACAGCAGTCACATAGAGGTTAATTCCTAAAACAAATCTGGTAACTGATCTCTCCTTATCTGATTATCTCATGTTTTATCAGTCTCGGCTCATGTTGTATCTCTACTTCAGATTGATGATATAAGCACAACTTAATTTTACTATGGGCACGCTATGCATGCTACTGGCAGCGTAGCGTGCGCTGCTTAGCAAGGGCCGATCCTCGTGAATGTTGTGCGATAGTGACGTATCTCTACCGCGATGCTTCACTAGCACGGCTGCTACTACGTTAAGTAACGCAGTAGCAGCCACGCTAGTGAAGCATCGCGGTATATCCCTCTCACTTCAGGTGTACTTTAAAGAGAACCCGAGGTGTGTTTAAAGAATGTTATCTGCATACAGAGGCTGGATCTGCCTATACAGCCCAGCCTCTGTTGCTATCCCAAACCCCACTAAGGTTCCCCTGAACTCTGCAATCCCTCATAAATCACAGCCATGCTGTGAGGCTGTGTTTACATCTGTAGTGTCAATCTCAGCTGCTCCCCCACCTCCTGCATAGCTCCGGTCCCTGCCCTCGTCCCTTCCCTCCAATCAGCAGGGAGGGAAGGGACGGGGGCGGGGACTGGAGTTCTGCAGGAGGCGGGGAGAGCAGCAGACTGACACTATAGAGATAAACACAGCCAGCTCTGACAAGCTGTTTGTCAGCAGCGTGGCTGTGATTTATGAGGGATTGCAGAGGGACCTTAGGGGGGGTTGGGATAGCAACAGAGGCTGGTCTGTATAGGCAGATCCAGCCTCTGTATGCAGATAATATTCTTCAAACCCACCTCGGGTTCTCTTTAAATGTCAGTAACTGGTCTATCCAGCGAACAGTGATGTATCTCATTATGTAAATCTAAATTCAAACTCAAAGTTATCTTTATCGTTAACCATAAAGCCATATAAAAATATTAAGAGCCATGCATGCACCAGCGGACAGTTAGGCCCCGTTTACCCTTAATCAATTGGTATGCGTTAGTTCGCGTTGGTATGCGGTTTTTCCATAGCAGTGCATTGGGAGAAGATTTCAGTTAAAACGTAATAGGAAAAACATGGGCATTACTTTGAAAATCAGTTTTCTTTCAGTTATAACTGAGAGCAACTGTGTAAATCTTTTTTTACAATGCACTGCGATGGAAAAAACACATACTAACGCATACCAATGCATACCAACGCATTAAGTGTAAAAGGGCCCTTTTACACTTAATGCGTTGGTACGCGTTAGTATGCATTAGTACGTGTTGGTAGGCGTTTTTTTCCATAGCAGTGCATTGTGAAATAGATTTCAGTTAAACGCATTAAGTGGAAACTGTGCATGGGCATTACTTTGAAAATCAGTTTTCTTTCAGTTTTAACTGAGAGCAACTGATTATGTGTAATCGGGGCCTTATGGCTCATGTTAACAGATAGTAATCATTTTTTTTACATGAACTACATGGCAATTCTTGAACACAGATTAAAGTTCAGTTGGTTACGCTGCATTGGCTTTGATACAAATATCAAAAATAATGACATCACTAGTTTAGTACTGAAGAGAAAACAATGTCATGAAAGAATCACTAATTGATTAAAAGCGAAGTGGGTGTAGCTCATTACAAGAGCCAAGCAAGTAATACAGAACATACCACAGAGCCACAACTGAGAATGCTGGGATTCCCACAAGTGTGAACTGTGGCCAGATTCCTGTAATAGTACCTGAGTCATGTTTCAGGAGAACCATCCCTCTTCTTCAGAGGTTTACAGGACTTGTCATTCTGAATTATCCAATAAACAGCAGGATTGCTCATAAAACCAACCGGCGAGCAAAGTTTTCCTTGATGACTGGGTATCTGGTATGTTTCCCAATCTATTGGTATTTCAATAAAAGGGGGTGAGTAAGTAAACCGCATAGGCTCATTATTTATAAGATATGACTTGCCAGAATAGTGTGTGGGCATATTGTTATAGTCTGCCAGTTCATAGCTGTCACCTGCTGTGTTCTGCATTTCATCTTGTTAGATACCAGGACATGGCTGGCAGGAGATTGCACAGAAAAGAATACAATCAGTCCTGGTCATTCAGAGATCATAACTATCTCTACCAGGGCTGGCCTTTTTGTCCCCTTAGGCAATGCATGGTAGCACGTTAAACAATCTAGTGAATGGTAAAATCAACATTGCTTTTTCACGCAGGCTGCGCTGTTGATCTATAGAAACAACCAGTTATCCCCAGATAGACTTGTTCCTTCAGCTGCTCAGTTACCAGTCTACACACATCCAATGTTACTACTTCCATGTAGTATGAAGGCCAACAGATTTGGGATATTTGTGTAGACAATCTATCATATTACATGGAAGAGGTAAAATTGGTCAGTCATTGTCCAATCAAAATTGGATGTCTGTATGGAAACTTACAATATACTTGTCTTGCTCGTATGTATCAATTTATAGGAATCATGAATAGACATGTAGCATGAGATGAATATGTGTATGTATAGTCCCAATGCTACACAGACCTATCCTGTCAATTTTCACTGTAAAAGTTACAAATTCAGGGCTCTGAATGAGTAAATATTTCTCTGCAGTTGGCATAGAGTAACTCTTACTTACAACTCATTACAGGTCTTAAATGTCTGTGTGCTTTCGAAAAAATACTTCTTAGTGCAGGGAACAGATAAAAGGTTCAACAGTTCAAGGTTTGTCTGTATGGAAGCTGAACAAACATTATTATTCACCTGAGACAGGCAACGCTTTACATCTAGGTTTTTAAACAAAAATAAGACTGTGTGATACCAGATAAGTCCTATTTCGCATTAGTAATATAGACACAGTTGTTTATCTAATCAGTTTATTTTCACTTTAGGTTTGCTATAAGGCACAGGTAAGAGGACAGGTAAGAGAATGCTGTTATGTTTTCTCAAAACAAACAGGTATGAAGTTGTGTACAGAACACAGCTGGAGCATCTTGTGAATGTTGTACAAGTAATAGGTGTAAGTACACAGAACACGCTGTACTCTCATTAACTAATTACTGCATGGCGCTGTGGAGAAAAATTTCTAAAATAAGCAGTACAGTATAAGCTTAACAAAGTTCTAAAATAAGCAGTATGAGCTCATAGCTTACAAATGATATCACCACTAGAGATGATGACTGAAATGCTAAGTTATGTTTCAATCAACACTCAGAAGAACTGATACCAGTGAAGAGCTGGAGATACTAGGTCAAAACTGAAAATAGAGCTCTAGCCTGAGAGTTACTTTTTACCAAGACCAAGGCCTGGGACACAAAATACCAGCCCAGGGCGAGCCAGAACCACATGGAATGTATAGGGGGCTAAAACAAACCGAAAAGCCCTCCTACTAAAAACCAACGCTGAGAATAACTAGTGATCTGCCTGGCCGAGGCCATTTTTTCCCCTACTTACCCTGCCTGTTCTAAAATAGTCCTCAGGAACTATTCCATCAGCCACCACCCTCCTCCCCCCCATTGCAACAGGATGCATTGCAAGCCTAGTGACTGGAGACACGTCTGTTCAGCCTCAGTTGAGGCATTGCGTCCCAATCCCTGCCATGTGACATGCCTCGTACATGTGTATTAGGCTTTAGGAAGCCAGTGAAGGCTATGTTCAGCATGATGATGCTTATATGTAGCACTCAGCTATAGGGTTCTATGATAAATAGAGAACATTAACCACTCCAGTGGAAAAAAAAGTAAGCAATTAAAATCGGACAGTACAGGTTTTGGACTAGTCCATATCCTCATGGGGGATTCTCTGGGTTTTCTTTGTTTTCAAACGAATTTCCTAAACGGCAGTTGCTAAGCCTAACTGCCAAAATAATAAGATACCAGCCAGCTCCCCTAACCACAGTTAGACTTAGCAAGTGCAGTTCAGGAAATGCTTTTTAAAACAAAGAAAACCCTGAGAATCCCCCATAAGGAGATGGCCTTGTCCAAAACCTGTCAGTTCTGTCAGATTTTAACTGCTTACTTGTTTCGCTGGAGTGGTCCTTTAAATGGAGTTTCTGTGTTCTCTGCACTACATAGGTTTCCTCTGGGTACTCCAGTTTCCTCATCATCTCTAATGATTTGCTAATTCGCTTTTATTCAAAATTGTCTCTAGGCGGTGGTAAGGATACTAGACTGTGAGACACTGAGTCATCTGTACTTTATCTGTACTGTGAAAGTTTGCATAATATGTCTGTGCTATTTAAATCCTGAAATTAAACAACCATAAATTATTATAGTTAGGAACCAACACAAGTACAGTGAGGAACTTTCAGATTACGCTCACATTGACATAAATTTAGGGATTATTTTTATCCTGACTGAGTTTAGCTTTAGGATATGGATAATGTGTAACATAACTGAAACTGTGTTGACAGTTTTAAAAATAAACACTTATTTTTTCCCAGAGCATGGACCGTCCAAAAATAGCTTCACATAGCATCACGTTCACTTGTTGGCTTTTGCCTGGACTAAAAGAGATGGGCAAAGTACTGCTGATCTAGCGCTGAAGGCATATATGCTGGTACGGAGGAGGAAAATGTGCCCCGTGTGGGAAACCCTCGCTCGCTATAGAAAAATACTGTATAACATTTGTGTAAATATAATTGTGAATATGAGTATCTCTTTTCCTCACAGGCTGTGGCACCAGCTTGGACTCAGGATTCGCTGGATACAACCACCTTCCTTTGATTGGTATCAGCAGAGACTCTTGCCATACCTCAGACTGTGATCCCTAAGATGGAGATGTTACGGCGTTCTTCTGTGTTTGCTGCAGAGGTGTTTGAGGTGTTTGAAAGATCTCCCACTGATAAGGAGCTGGTTGCGCAGGGGAAAGCCTTGTGCAGGGACTTTATCCAGGCCCGGCTACAGCGCGCTGGTCTTGGCTGGAGCAAACCAGAGCATGGCATCTCTTCTTCAGTAGGCGGACGTATGGCAGAGGTGTCAGCCATATTCTTGCGACTAGGTCAGTACAGTGTGTAATGTACATTAAGCAAGCGCGCACACAACAGATCTTTTGATAGATTCTTAATGTCTTAATATTTATATTATATTTATACCTCATGCTATATCCTTCATTCTACCTGAATTTCCAGCCCCCCCTCCAACTACCTGGTGTCACAAAGTTCTTGCAGGACACTCTTCTCAGTTTATCGGTGCCACGTCAACCATCAGTGCAGCTTATAGTAGTTACCCAGGATACAGAGAGGCACCCGCAAAGGCAATTCAATTAAACCTTCTAGGCCCATATGCAATTCACTTTTGCACCCGAGTTTTCTCCTAGGTGATATTTTTACAGCTCCTAAATAAAGTGCCTTTTAAAGCCCCAGCAAGCAAGAAAATACTCAAAATAAATTTGATAGTAGTTTACAACTACATTTTGGTACTTTTCACTTGCAAAATGCTGAAAAGTTATTTTAAAAACAAGATGATAATTTATCTCCTAGGAGAAAACTCAGGTGAAAAAGTGAATTGCATATGGGCCACAGTGTGCTAAATCTGCTCCAAATCCATATTTTTGTACTGCACTAAGACTGTAGAGTAGCAGTATGGCAGAAGGTCATGTAAGGCAAAATATAAAACCCCTACACATCATGGGGGCCCCAGACACAGCTAAATTTTCTCCACAGATATGAGCAAATATATCAGCATACTGTCTCGTACAGATAAAGCCAGTTGTGCCAGAGATGTATAGCTGCCCCCAATGTTGTACACATGTGGGTATTACAGGACATGTCTTGGACAATCTACCAAATATGTTATTAGAATAATCAATGCTTTTCCTGCAGGTTGTCGTGACTACTGATGTCACTTCTTCAGGGGAGTTACCCCACATTGTTTGATTAGAGTCACAATGAGTTTACTGGGTACTCTGTAACTGTTGTTGTCCCAAGTCCTACCTCGTCGAGCCACAGGAGATCTTTCTTGCTCTCAAAAAGCAGAATTATCTTCTGTGTTAAAGGGAACCAGAGACGTTGGGGGGAAGCTTTTATACATACCTGGGGCTTCCTTTAGCCCCATACGCACGGATCGCTCCCACGCCGCCGTCCTCTGCTGCCTGGATCCGCCGGTACCAGGTCCCGTCATTGCCGTGTGTCGGCCAGTCGGCCGGCAGACGCGGCCAATTGTCCGCATCATACGGGGCTCCCTCCATATACGTACGCATGAGGCTGCCTACTGCGCAGCCTCATGCGTACGGGTATGGAGGGAGCCCCTGTGATGCGGACAGTTGGCCGCGTCCACTGGAAGTGACGGGACCCGGTACCACCGGTACAGGAAGCGGAGGATGGCGGCGTGGGAGCGATCCAGGCTTATGGGGCTGGAAGAAGCCCCAGGTATGTATAAAATCTTGTTCTATTTTTTATTAAGGTTCCTCTCTGGTTCCCTTTAAGAAGGCAAATTTATATAGCTTTTTTTTGTTAGTAGGCTTTTGGGGTTCTTTTTGATCCCTTACAAACTCTTATTGGTTTCGGGTCACACTCTCTCTCTGACAGGACCAAATGTACACGAACTTAGCAGCATTGTAATTAAAAAACACTACCCAGCAAAACTTTGCATAGAGTCCCCCTCCTTTAATATAAAGTAATGTCCTAGTTACCATACATATTCCATGGATTAGATTGTGAGCTCCTCTGAGGACAGTCAGTGACATGACTACATACTTTGTAATGTGCTGCAGAAGATGTCAGTGATATGCAAATACATAATAATATGGTAGGACATTAGACTATGACTATGGTAGGACTAGATTGGGAGGTCCTGGGGACAGTCAGTGACATGACTATGTCAATAAATCTAAGTCAATAAATCTAAGAATCTAAGTCAATCTAAAATCAATTACCTGGTGGGTGGGCTAAAATCAATTACGTGATTGGTTGGCTAAAATCAATTACCTGGAGGGAGCATGGGCTAAAATAAATTACCTGGAGGGAGGGTAATCTAAAATCAATTACCTGGACGGAGGGAGGGTGATCTAAAATCAATTACCTGGAGGGAGGGAGCATGGGCTAAAATCAATTACCTGGAGGGAGGGTGATCTAAAATCTATTACCTGGAGGGAGGGAGGGTGATCTAAAATCAATTACCTGGAGGGAGGGTGATCTAAAAACAATTCCCTGGATGGAGGGTGGGCGGGCTAAAATCAATTACCGGGAGGGAGGGTGGGTGATCTAAAATCAATTACCTGGAGGGAGGGTGATCTAAAATCAATTACCTGGAGGGAGGGTGATCTAAAATCAATTACCTGGAGGGAGGGTGAGTAGGTGGGCTAAAATCAATTAACTGGAGGGAGGGTGGGTAGGTGGGCTAAAATCAATTAACTGGAGGGTGGGTGGGTGTTCTAAAAATCAATTCCCCCAATGTTCTAAAAATCAATTCCCTGGAGGGAGGGTGGGTGGGTGGGCTCAAATCAATTTCCTGGAGGGAGGGTGGGTGGGCTCATATCACTTTCCTGGAGGGAGGGTGGGTGGGCTCAAATCAATTTCCTGGAGGGAGGGTGGTTGGGCTCAAATCAATTTCCTGGAGGGAGGGTGGTTGGGCTCAAATCAATTTCCTGGAGGGAGGGTGGGTGGGCTCAAATCAATTTCCTGGAGGGAGGGTGGGTGGGCTCAAATCAATTTCCTGGAGGGAGGGTGGGTGGGCTCAAATCAATTTCCTGGAGGGAGGGTGGGTGGGCTCAAATCAATTTCCTGGAGGGAGGGTGGGTGGGCTCAAATCAATTTCCTGGAGGGAGGGTGGGTGGGCTCAAATCAATTTCCTGGAGGGAGGGTGGGTGGGCTCAAATCAATTCCCTGGAGGGAGGGTGGGTGGGCTCAAATCAATTCCCTAAAGGGAGGGTGGGTGGGCTCAAATCAATTACCTGGGGGGAGGGTGGCTAAAATCAATTACCTGGAGGGAGGGTGGGTGGTCTAAACTCAATTACCTGGAGGAGGGTGGGCTGTTACAATCAATCATTTACCTGGAGGGAGGGTGGGCTGCTGCAATTAATCATTTACCTGGAGGGAGGGTGAGCCGCTACAATTAATCATTTACCTGGAGGGAGGGTGGGCTGCTACAATCAATCATTTACCTGGAGGGAGGGAAGGTGGGCTGCTACAATTAATCATTTACCTGGAGGGAGGGCTGCTACAATTAATCATTTACCTGGAGGGAGGGAGGGTGGGCTGCTACAATCAATCATTTACCTGGAGGGAGGGTGGGCTACAATCAATCATTTATCTGGAGGGAGGGTGGGCTACAATAATTTACCTGGCTGGCGGACTGGCTGCTGGCGCGCTACTTGCAGTCAGTGCTGTGCAGGAAAGTTTTGTGGATGCTGGGAGGGGGGCCTGATTCCGTTCTTCTTTCCCTCACCTTGGGGGCCCCCCTCCTCCTGTTATGCGCGGTGGCAGAAGATTCAGCTACAGGCTCCGGGGTCCAGCAGAGCAGACGCTAGAGCTCCAGCCGCTTGGACCACGTTGTCTCCTCCTCTGCTGCTCGCACTGAATCAGGAAGTAGTGCTAGCAGCATTGCACACTGCAGAGGAGGAGACAGTGTGGGCTAGACGGCTGGAGCTCTAGCATCTGCTCTGCTGGACCCCAGAGCCTGTAGCTGCATCTTCTGCCACCGCGCATAACAGGAGGGGGGCACCAAAGTGAGGGAGAGAGGGAAGGATCGGAGTTGGGACGCCCAGAGGAGAAAAAAATAGATTTAAAAAAAAAAAAAAAAATCTGTGGCAGAACTTATTGGGCCCCAGGACCCACCAGAGAGGTGGAGGTGGGGCCTCCCGAGCAAAATACCGGTACTTTGCTGGGCCAGTCCAAGCCTGTGTGTGTTTATGCATTATGTTTCATCTCAAATGTCAGATGAATCAAATACATAAACCCCCTGGAATACACACACAGCTTGCAGAGAACTGAAGATATATAGTAGCTTTCTTTCAAAGCATCTCAAGGTTGTAGAACCCATGAGGAATCTTAGGCAACTTCTGTCACGTCACAAGTTCCCTAGGTAGTATTTTAATAGGGAATGCACCAGTGTTGCCTGGGTAACACTCCTCAAACACATTCCAAAAAAGACAGGTCACCCATGTGATGTCCAGTGTTCTGGGGAAAGCTTGCAATTCCTTCCTGCAGTGTGACAGAAGTAGGAATATACGGTACTTCCACTAATTCTGATAACATAAGAACGCCTCAATTCAAAGGGGTTTCCTGTGGCAGAAGTCCAGTCTGTCCTGGGAAAGCCTAGGCACAAGGAACTATTAAATGTACCTGCATTTTAATGGTATATTGTAGTCACAATTTCCTGTTTCCACAAGGGGCCGTGTGATTGTATTTAGCTGATTTCACACACTGACACATAGTACTTAAATAATGTTTTTTAAATATAAATCATATTTTTTTTAAACAAACGCTTCTCTAGTCTCCTGGGAATCAGCTGATGTGAATACATCAGAACAGCATTGAGAAGTGTAATGTACTCATAAGGGACTTATGATGAATATCACAGTGAGGCTCATTTACCCAGGGCTGGCACTTCCATAGAGGCAAAGGGGGCAATAGTCCCAGGGCCCCAGAGCCTATGGAGGCCCCCAGGGTGCACCCTCTCCCCTCCAGCTATGGTGACCCATGAGAGTGGGGATGTTTTTTTCATACACTCCATATAGGGAAAAGAGGAGGTGAATAATGGGAACCCCAAAATGCTTTTAGGGGACATATTATAGACACCTTATTATAGTTTGTGATGGCGGTGGGGAGGGGGAGTTGGATCAGACCTGGCAGACGACTCAGGGGCCCTGGGGGTGATTTGATTGCAAGGGAACATCAGGGGGGAAGAGGCAAGTTACTTTTGCCCCAGGGCCTCCTTGTAGCTAGAACCAGCCCTGCATTTACCACCTCTGATTTAGAATATATTTATATTGCCTGCAATTGTACAGCATGGATCAGCATGTTCTGCCTTTTTTAAAGTGAACCTCCAGACTAAAAATCTACTCCGCAGCACTGAAAAGGCTTGGTGTTTCTTTAACAGTTTCGCAGCATCAGAACTTTGTTTTTCTTACCCATGCCTCGGTTTTAGCTGCACAGAACAAAACTGCCCAGGCATTTTCCCCCTGATGCTGTGCAAAGCATGATGGGATTTCTGATGTTGTTGTTCTCGTTCTGCTGTTTTGGTGCAATTTTTATTTTTATTTTTTATTTAAGATTTGAAGCCTAGCGCGCAGCTGGGAGGGGTGATCAGGACACAGGACAGTTGGAACTGTGTCTCATGCTCCCTGTCACCTCCTTTAAACCAAAAAGATGACTGCCCCCATGAAATCACAAATATTTGCCTGTTCTTTTAAAACAGGGTGGGTAAGGGATTAGATTACCTATCTATTTTAATTAACATAACTAATGTAACTTAATGACAGTATTCTTGTTTAGGCTGAAGTTCCCCTTTAAAGAGACACTGAAGCGAAAAAAAATATATGATATAGTGAATTGGTTGTGTACTATGAATAATTACTAGAAGATTACAAGCAAAGAAAATATTCTCATACTTTTATTTTCAGGTATATAGTGTTTTTTCTAACATTGCGTCATTCTATAATATGTGCAGATTACACAACACTCAGCATTCAAAATGAGTCTTTCAGAGCAGTCTGTGAAGTAATGACCTCTCCTCTAGCAGAGGAAAAGTAAATAGTCCAGGAACAGTTGAGATAATAAAAGTCAGATAACAGCCCTCTCCACTACTAACTTAAGGGGCCCATACACTGAGCCGATTTTCTGGCCGACCGATCGATCCAGATCGATCGATCGATCGATCGATTGAAAATCGGTTGGCCAATCGACCGATCGATGGCCGATTTCGATCGATTTCGATGGATTTCTGTCGAACTGGCAGGATGGAAAATTTAGGTCGATCTGATGAGATTGCTTATCATTTTGCATTGGCCTTAATGGAAATCTGATGGCAAAAAAATGCCATCAGATCGAATTTCAATAGATGTCAAACTGAAATCTATTGGAATTCTATCATGGTAAAAAATGTTCTAAAAACGCATCAGATAGATCATTAGATGCATTTCTTATCTATCTGCTGCCAATCTGACGAGTGTATGGGCACCTTTAGTCAGAGAGCTTAATGGCTTGTTTGCATAGAGATAACAACTGGAGTTTCTCAACTCTTCCTGTACTGGAAACAATTACACTGATGTATCTGATCTTAATGTTTTATTTCTTAGCTGTGCTACACATACAAATCATAATATCAGTTTTTTTCCGCTTCAGTGTCTCTTTAAGTAGATTTCAATTAATTTTTTCAATATGGGGACAGTGGTTGCCATTTGGCATATTTGCCTTTGGTTGTAAAAGACTGAGATTTATAGCATTTTCCTTGATGCTATGGGAGAAATGTAGGCACAGCCTTGTCTACACAATGCAGTTAGGTCAACAGAATTCTCTGCAAATGCTTTTCTACATGCAATAAAGAACCAAAATACAGTCTTGTTACACATTTATGAGTCACTGTGTTGATATATGCCATTGATCCTGTTGGGATATGTTGGATTATGTAATAGTTTGTAGTGCCACAACACTGCCAGACAAAGGTAGATCACTATAAAAATATCACAGTGACATGTGGGGATCAATCTTAACAGAAATTATTTTTAGCACTATCCATGTCCCATGATTCCTAATCATTGGTCATCCAATGTAAACAAGAAAATATACAGTAAAATGTTTTTCAATGGTTGATTAAAATGCTTGCTTAGATACTGTTAAACAGGATACATACGATTTAAATGACAGCTGTAGCAGGAGGGATATGGAGGCTACCATATGTATTTCCCTTTAACCTTCCTGGCGGTAAATTCGGGGTAAGCCGCGCAGGAGGTTTTCTCAGGCCCTACTGGGCCGATTTTCTTAATTTTTTTTTTTGCTGGACGCAGCTAGCACTTTGCTAGCTGCACCAGCACACCGATTGCCGCCGCGCCGCGCCCGATCGCCGCTATCCGCCGCTATTCCTAAACGGAGATCGCCGAAGGCGATCGAAGCGGGCGGGGGGATGCCGCTGAGCAGCGGCTATCATGTAGCGACCCCTGGGCTCGCTACATGATTTAACAAAAAAAAAAAAAAACTGCTGCGCTGCCTCCTGGCGGAATTTTTCACACCACCAGGAGGGTTAAGCAATACCAGTTGCCTGGTTGTCCTGCTGATCCTCTGCCTCTTATACTTTCAGCCATAGACCCTGAACAAGCACGCAGATCAGGTGTTTCTGACATTATTATCAGATCTGACAAGATTAGCCGCATGCTTGTTTCTCGTGTTAGGCCCGGTTCACATTAGCTTTTTTTTGCGGATCGGAAACGCGAACGGATCCAATGTTAATCTATGGGACCATACACATCCGTCCGTCCGGATACGTTACCTACATTTCGTTCCCCGGATCGAAAAAATGCTGCAGGCCCTAATTTTCCGGACCGTTGCTCCCTGCGAACCTGAAAAGGAAGGTTTTGCAGGGCAATAGGAACCAATAGAAAACGGAACTTAACAACACACTGGCTATAAAAACCTTTCTAGCCGCTTCCTGAGTACTCGCTATGGTACATCGGCCATCTTGGCTTGTTTGGCACATGGGCCTAGCAGTGCTGCAGGAGTCGGATCCATCCCAGTTCATTGGTTTCTGGAAAGATATGGAAGACATCAGGCCATACAGCATCTAGGACCTGATTGTCCAAGTGCAGGGGAAACCTTTCAAGGAGTAGAGGGTGCGCCCACCATCTCCTGCGAAGAGCAGGCCTCCGTCTCACATAGTAGTAGGTGAAAATTAAAACCGAGGCTATTCCAAGCCAGAAGCTGTAGAAATACACTGGATCCATTGTCCAAACAGCAAGCTCTCTCCTCAACAATGACCACAATGTATTTACAGATCATTCAGTGCTCTGGTGTATATAAAGCTTATGAAATGCTAATTTTAGAACTTCCCCTTTAAAACGGAAACTGATACAAAATGTATGCAAAGCGGATACAAACTGAACTGAAACTGACCGGAAGCGGATTTAAACCGGTCCGCAATGGATCCGTTCGAACGGACAGTTTTGGCACGAAACGCTAATGTGAACCGAGCCTTATTCAGACACTGCTGCAGCCAAATAGACGAGCAAGGCTGCCATGCAACTGGTATCATATTAAAAGGAAATAAATATGGCAGCCTCCATATTCTTCTCACTTCCGCTGTCCTTTAAATTGCTGTTGATTCCTGTGTTCTGCCTTTAGAGGCTTCAGAGAGGTAAATGCAGAGAGATGTGTAAGCTACGGCTTATTCATTTACTGCAGTATGTCTTGCAAGCTGTACAGAATGTGAATAATGTGGTCTAAGAGAAAGATAAACTGTTGCTGTTTAGAGGTAATAAATAAAGCTGAGTGACAAGTGTTTGGTTTGCCAGCAGCTGTCAGGATGCTGATAAGTACTCAGGGTGTGAGAAATGACTGATATCATAATGCCCTTTCAAAGCTGGAAGGAAGACTCTTCATGACATATTTTTGCTAATGCTGGATTAAAGCAGACCTGAACTCAGAACTTACTCTCTGCTCTAAAATAAAAGCAACAGCATAATTACCTTTAAAGAAAAAACATTTCTTTGTTACAGCTAAAACAAATACTGCAATAAATCTGCAGTGTGACTACTTCCTGCTTTCCTGGAAGCAGCCATATTGTTAACGTTCTGTGTTTACCAAATAGATTTCTGCCATGGCAGGCAGCTGACACAGCTGAGGGATCAAATTACAACTTGTGGTTAGTCACGGATGAGGGTGAATTAGTCTCTCTAAATACATACAGGGTGCATTTATGTATGTTTTCTTTCTGTCCTGTGCAAGAGTTCAGGTTCACTTTAACTCACAGACAGTTGAAGAGCCTAATGCTTCATACACACTTGAGATAAAAGTCTTTGGAAAATGAAAGATCACAGACCAATTTTACCCCATTCCATGTAGTATGAGAGCCATACTCTACACAGTCTATTCTATGGAGCTGAGCTCCCCATCAGATAAAATCTTTGCAGGATGCTGCACACAAAGATGCCCGTACACACTCAAAAGATCATTATCTGCAAAATATCTGTTCCTGCAAAAGATCCATTCCATGCAAAATGCATTATAGTCTATGAGATCTGCAGATCATCATACACACTTGGTTTAACAGACTTCATCTGCATATCTGGCAATCATCTGCAGATCTGAAAATCCACCCTGTTGAATCTGATCTGCAGATGATCTGCAGATGATTGTCTGTTAAACCAAGTGTGTATGATGATCTGCAGATCTCATAGACTATAATGCATTTTGCATGGAATGGATATTTTGCAGGAACAGATCTTTTGCAGATAATGATCTTTTGAGTGTGTACGGGCATCTGTGTGTGCAGCATCCTGCAAAGATTTTATTTGTTGGGGAGTGCAGCTCCATAGAATAGACTGTGTAGAGTATGGCTCTCATACTACATGAAGGGTGGTAAGATTGGTCTGTGATCTTGCCTTTTCCAAAGACTTTTATCTCAAGTGTGTATGAAGCATATGGCAAAAAGGAAGGTTTATTTAGTAAAAAAAAAAAAATTCATGACCATCTTTTAAACCACTTCATTTTTTAGCCGTATTGAATAGCTCACTTTTGTACTCTCATATATTATACACAGCAATAAATAAACACATTTTTAAAATTAACTCTCCTGATATTTATTAACTTACACTCTTCTGTGAGGCTAACTTGATCACTGTCATAGGTCTGAAAGAATCATATGACTATTTGAGCTGCCAATGGCAAAACTATTTATAACTAGATTTTTTTTTAAAATAACATGAATGACACTTTGCTCTGGGCTCTGGCTAATAGTAGTATGTAGCAGTGGTGTAACAATAGCCCCTGCAGGGGGGGCCCATGGGGGTGAGGCCTGGTGTGGGGCCCACAGGGGGCTGTTATTAGTGGCATCTATCAGTATGAAGTAATATCAGGGGGCACACCATGGTGGGAATGGGGCCCTACTCTACCCCTCCCTCACCTCAGCCCCCCCCCCCTTCAGTGCTCCCGGCTCCCCTTCAGAAATTATAGCAGCGGCATATGAGAGAAATAGCTGCCGGGAGACTTTGGCGCAGGATACAGTTGCTATACGGCTTACCCTGCTCATGCACAAGTCCCGGCAGCGTTAATTACTACTAGCCAACCCGCGTCGTAGCATACGCCGCATCTATCTATCTAATAGAGTACGTGCCTCAACCTTGAAGCAAGAAGAAGTAGGCTTTCCATGAGAAAATGTATGCGTGCTCAAACACCAAGTTTAACCCTAGCAAGTCTGGCTTTGCAAATCCGGCCTAATTGGCTATTCATGAGGCAATGCTCATGAAAATATGCATTTGCTTTCGCATGCCAAACTATGCAGGGTCAAAAAACCAATGCTGCAAAGTGCTCTCTCGCTGCCTGGGAACCACAGCGGCACCCCGGAGTGGGAGGCTGGGTGGCGCAGCCGCCCCCCCCCCCAAGCGTGGCCAGCGCTGGGAAGAGCCGTCCGCACCCACCTCCTAATATTAAAAACAGCCACTTACCTTAACATCCATTGGGTTCTGCTACATGCGCATTAATTTTCTCATGGAAAGCATTTTGTGCAGTTTGTATCCTTTGGAGGCAGGTGGTGGATGGCTTGCTCCGGTGGTGTGAACCCTGGAGTGAGTGCGCCTGTCCTCCCCCCCCCCCCCCCTCTGGAGTGCTGTATGTGAGCCAGCCCTGAGCTCTAAAGCTCGGGGTGACCCATGCTTCTCTCCTTTCTCATGTGGTGCCCCCAAATGAATGCACATGTAGCAGAACGCAATGGACGTTAAGGTAAGTGCCTGTTTTTAATATTGGGAGGTGGGTGCAGACGGCTCTCCCCGGCGCTGGCCACACTTGGGGGGGGGGGGTCGTCCAGACGTCCACGCCACCCAGCCTCCCCCTCCGAGGTGCCGCTGTGGTTTCCAGGCAGCGAGAGAGCCTGGGACCCTGCGTTCCCCCCAGTTGTATAAAAAGGGGGCATTGGACCACACCAAAAACTGGTAGCAGATCCGCAAAATGCTAGCAGATTTTGAAACGCTTTTTCTTATTTTTATGTAGCATTTCACCTAGCATTTTGCGGTTTTGTAAAGCGTTTTTGGTGTAGTAGATTTCATATATTGTTACAGTAAAGCTGTTACTGAACAGCTTCTGTAACAAAAACGCCTGCAAAACCGCTCTGAACTGCCGTTTTTCAGAGCGGTTTGCGTTTTTAATATACTTTACATTGGAGGCAGAAACGCCTCCGCAATCCAAAAAATGCCTCACCTCGGGAGTATGCGTTTCAGCAAAACGCCTCCCGCTCTGGTGTGCACCAGCCCATTGAAATACATTACCCAAGCGTATCCGCAGCCGCAAGTGGATCGCAAAACGCTGCCGAACCGCTCTGGTGTGCACTAAGCCGGATAGTGCTAATGTAGCATGTAGCAGGGTGGCTGCTTTGTGGTATTGGTTTGTGCATGCATTTGCATGAGCATTGCCTCATGAATAGCCAATTAGGCCAGATTTGCAATGTCAGACTTGCTAGGGTAAGGCCTCTGTTCCATGGACTGTGAATAGGCAGTGAAATGGCTCTCAAACTCTCACAACTGCTCACTGCTGCCTGGTAACTGCTTGCTGCTGCCTGGTAACTGCTTGCTGCTGCCTGGTAACTGCTTGCTGCTGCCTGGTAACTGCTTGTTGCTGCCTGGTAACTGCTTGTTGCTGTCTGGTATCTGCTTGCTGCTGCCTGGTAACTGCTTGTTGCTGCCTGGTATCTGCTCACTGCTGCCTGGTAACTGCTTGCTGAGCACACAGCTCAACAGTCCGTGGAAAAGAGGCCTTAAACTTGGTGTTTGATCACGCATAAATTTTCTCATGCAAAGTACTTCTTCTTCTTGTTTGAAGGTTGAGGCACTTAGTCTATTATATATATAGATTCCCCCTCCAGGTCCACGTGGATGGTGGGGAATAATGTAATTCAGATTTTTTCGGACAAATTACAGTGTTTTAAAAGTAACTTCAGCTCCGTCTTCTGGTGACGCCGAAGTTACTCACTGCGCGCCGCTATAGCTTAATCATTTAAGGACCAGGAGATTTTCCAGTGATAGGTGCTGCGTGGGCTCTACAGCCCGCAGTACCGATCAGGTATGTGCCAGGGCGATCAGACTTCCCCCCTTTTTCCCCCACTAGGGGGATGTCCTGCTGGGGGGGTCTGATCGCCGCCGGCTATTATTGATTTGCGGGGGGGCTCCTCAAAGCCCCCCTCCGCAGCCATTTCCGTCCTCCCTCTGCTCACCTCCCTTCCCCTCTGATCGGCGCAGGACGAATATCCGTCCTGCGCCTGATAGGATAGGCTTCTGCCTATCAGATGCCGGCGATCCCCGGCCAATCAGAGGCCGGGGATCGCCGATCTACGTCACGGCGCTGCTGCGCAGCAGCGCCATATGATGTAAACAGCGGGGATTTCTTCCCCGCGTGTTTACATTATGCGTGCGAGCTGCGATTGGCGGCTCGCACACTGTTCACGGAGGCACCCTCCGACGCATATCGGCGTTAGGCGGTCGTTAAGTGTTTCCTATTACGGTCTATGGTGGCGCCGGCTGTGCCCAAATCTCCTGCACTATAATCCATGTGCTCGGCGGCAGTGGGCAGGAAACTGCAAACAAGGTTTTCACTATAACTAACAGAATAATTGCTATCTGTTGGCTCACACCTACCTTTTTTGTTTTGTATGTGGCTTTAACAAGCAACCTATCCAATGACAGTTGCTGTTAATTAACTAAACTGAGAATTTCACAGAAATGTGACTTTGTACAGTTCCTACACTCACATGAATTAAAATCCTGCAGCATCAAGGAGAGAAGAACTATCGGCTCAGTTGTGATGACGTGACGCATGTATACGTTTTTTGCTTGTATATTAAGTCCTATCAACCAAGTTACTCTGAATCCAAGGTTTTACTCTATCTATCTATCTATCTATCTATCTATCTATCTATCTATTATTATCATCATCTATCTATCTTTTGATGTATGAAGTGATGTTATTGTTAAAGTACACCTGAACTGAAAATTAAAAGTCAAAATAAACGTACACACAACATACTTACCTCCCATGTGTTCTACTCACCAATCTCTCTCTCCTCTGCTGTGTCCTGTTTGTTTACTGTGATCGAATTCTGTGTCCTCCATTTTAAAAATGGAGATGACCCTGTAACAGCTTCCGGGTCAGCACACTGTTAAACTGTAATATCTCCCACATGAGCCATAGGGAAACATAGACATTACCTTGCACATCAGTTATAACTTAGCAACTGATATATAATTGAAAGCAACTGATATATTACAGTTCTGAAAAAATCTTGTCAGAACTGGAAGGGATCATTATTAGAAGAAAATGGTGAGCTTCTAAGTGGAACTGACAGTGAGGTAAGTATGTAATATTCATTTGCAGGTACATTATCTGTTTATTTAAAATAATTTTACTCAATTCAGGTTCACTTTAAATAATCTGATCATATTAGTAATCCTGTTTTGCTTTGCTGTAAAATGTCCTATGCTGAGAGTGATTACAAACAAGTCATGATAAAGAAACAGGCACATTATCTAGGAACAGGCATAACCAATAATTATAGAACATCTGTGTTTTTCCTGAATGTATTCCGCGTTCCTTCAGCTTAGATGGTAACAGTGGTTTTGTGATGTTGCTGCATTGCAGGGGACGAGCTGGAGTACATGAGACCAGCGATATACAGGAACATTGCCCGACAGCTGAACATCTCCCTCGCCTCAGAGACTGTACTGTCTGATGCGTTCCTGGCGGTGGCTGCAGAGATATTCACAGCAGGTACTACAAAGTAGAATGTAAATCCGTATTTTATCCGCAACACAGGAGGATATTCCATTAGGGAACCAGCATACAAATGAGTCAGAAATTAGTCACGGCCCTGAGGCAGGAGGGAAGCCTGCTGAGGCACTAAATTGTGGGCTCTTCCCAAAACCAAGTCATGGGATTTAGGTTGTAAATGTCAACAGAATTTAAAGTAATGGGCAAGGAAGTGTGCTGTGTAAATGATTAGTAGTATTGCAGGCATTACTGACATATGTAGGGACAAACTACAGCAGAGTCTATGTTATCTGGCACAGACAGGGATCAGCTGATACTGGATAAATGTGCTTTCTGGTTGCTTGAAACTCACTGTTACACATCTTCCATAGCACTGTACATAGTACAAAGCAAATATTGGCTTGAAAGAAAGGGGGAGAACCGAGAGCCCAATATGGTGTAGTATGTTAATGAGGTGATGTCTGATGCAAACACACACAATGGTTATACTCACAAGGACGGGTCGCCTCCAAGGCAACCACTGGATAAGCAGGCGGGAAGAATTGTAACCTGACCCCGCTCAGGGTTAAGAAGTTGCTCTCTGTAGATAGAAGGAAATGGGGATACACCCCTCCACCAAGGGTGGACTAAACAGTTATGTGGTATAACAACAGAGGCGCCAAGTAGAGTAAAATTAGTTAAAATTGTTAAAAAGGGGGAAGTGGGTGGACTCACCTCCCTTCTGAAAAAATGGCCAGACAACGGGCAGGTTACTTCAAGTTTAAAGTAACATTTATTATGAGCTCCAAAAGTGCAACGCGTTTCACGGGTAACAGTCCTGCCTCTTCAGGCAAACAATTTTTGGAGGGAGCAAAGTCGGGTCAAGAGCCAGATATAGCGCTATATCTGGCTCTTGACCCGACTTTGCTCCCTCCAAAAATTGTTTGCCTGAAGAGGCGGGACTGGCCATTTTTTCAGAAGGGAGGTGAGTCCACCCACTTCCCCCTTTTTAACAATTTTACCTAATTTTACTCTACTTGGCGCCTCTGTTGTTATACCACATAAAAGCAAATATTGGGATACATATATACTGTACAGCCGGGATGGGCTCACGAGGTTGGATGAGAAGCCGTTATTTACCCAGACTTCCGCTGTCCTGCCTGCGCTCCAGATAGCTTTTACACGTCCTATTGGACGCATCGCAAGCCTCACCACGACGCACTTCCTCCTTCCGTCTTGAAGGAGAAAGTGCGCATAGAGAGGCTAGCAAAGCGTCCATTAGGACATGTGCAAGCTATCTGGAGCGCAGGCATGACGGTTGAATTGTGGGTAAATAACCCCTTATTATCCAGCCACACAGCTGCGGCAATTAAGGCTCATTTTAATTACGAATTCGAGTCCTTACGGTCTTGTGATTACTCGTGAGCCCATCCCTGCTGTACAGTCATGACATTCAATAGTACAAATACGAATACATACATAGTTAATGTGTAGTTTGAGATATATGTAAGGTTGGTACATGTTCATATAGTATGGCAATATAAGAAACACTAGAAGGAGCTCCCTGCCCTTGTGAGCTTACAATCTAGAGATAATACATGTTAAAATACAGTAAATGAAAGTAAATTAACCTTGGGGGAACTGTGAAATCCAGTCCATTCACTTTATCACTTAATACACTCAGACCAGTTGCTATTGCAATTAGATTTTTATGGTGGCAATCCCGCTTTTAGCAGCCTAAGAAGTTGGTCTTCACCACTGTGAGTACTGCCGGTGATTTGTGCTGGTTGGTTGACTGCTGCTTAGTTGAGTTCTGGATAACTGGGACTCTGCTGTATTAAGCTTTATGTACAGCAACCATATGAAAACTATTATAATGTAGTTACATTCTCTATACTGTACTGTAAATGTGGCCTGTACAAACTGAAGATTGTTGTTCAGATAAAATGATGCTTCAGGTCATTCAGAATGTCCCCCAAATTCTGATCACTCTCATGTCCAAGTCATCATGCAGGAACACATGGAGTCTATGTAGGTATGAACAGCGCTGAGAGTAGTAGTTGGATAATATAAGCTTTAATGGATTGTTATGGTCTGTATATATTCAGGATAGATTTCAAAGCACAAGGTCAAATGTTAAAAATACAAAATTTGAAATCTGTAAAAAGTCTCACAGCATATAGCTAGAGTGCATATATTGCATACACGTACCCTGTATGTGTTTAGGATTAATATTCAATCAAAAAAATCCCTATTCAAAGGTACAAAAAATATATAAAATCGCATAGCATGTAATTCAAATCCATATATTGCATACAGTTGTGTTATAAATGGAGTCTAGATAGGTATGAACAACTCTGAGAGTAGTAGTTGGATAATATAAGCTTTAATAGATTGTTATGGCTTGTGTATATTCAGAATAGATTTCAAGGCACAAGGTCAAATGCTAAAAATACAGAATTTAAAATCTATAAAAAGTTGCACCGCATATAGCTAGAGTGCGTATAATGCATACACATACCCTGCGTATGTTTAGGATTAATATTCAATCAAAAAAAGATCACTATTCAAAAGTTCAAAATATTTAAAATCGCATAGTACGTAATTCAAATGCATATATTGCATACAGCTAACTGGGTTGTTATAAAAGTTGTAAAAGTTCACACCGCATTGGGAGTATTCACCATAAATTCTGTGACAAAGAATGCAATATTCAGTCTACATTCAACAATCAACCCCCATTCACTCCTGAGCCACCCGATGCTGTTTATGCACAAAAATGTGCTAAGGAAAAAAAAAAAAATTGGTCAGATAATTCTAGGACCAAAATGTCCGAAAGCAGGGGGGGGGGAGGGGGGGGGGGAATGATAAATGATGGATGTTCTAGCAGTAGAGACTGAGCTTAGAGTACTTCTCGTGGTTGCGCTTCAATTGCGCTTGCGGAATTCCGCCGGATGTAGATAATGGTGGATCACAAACTTGATGAACGGATCTTTTCCCCGATCAGCGGGAGGGATATAGCGTGTGAGCAGGGCCATCAGGTACTGCAGACCAGAAGACCCAACGCTTGCGAACACGCTAGAAGGGTGACGTCACCATCCATACCCGGAAGCATACCACCGGCGTCTAGGCAGATCCGGAAGGACTCTTGTCACACTGCACAGCTCTCACGCTGTCAGGGAGCACTTACACTGGAACTGGAGCGCTGCAACCAGCGGAAGATACGCACCTGGATTGCGGACAAGGACATTCGGAGCCCCGCACAGGACGACACCAACCGCTGTACACCTGGATAGCTGCAGGAGCGTGAGTACCCCCGCTGATCGGGGAAAAGATCCGTTCATCAAGTTTGTGATCCACCATTATCTACATCCGGCGGAATTCCGCAAGCGCAATTGAAGCGCAACCACGAGAAGTACTCTAAGCTCAGTCTCTACTGCTAGAACATCCATCATTTATCATTCCCCCCCCCTCTCCCCCCCCCCCCTGCTTTCGGACATTTTGGTCCTAGAATTATCTGACCAATTTTTTTTTATTTTTTTTTCTTAGCACATTTTTGTGCATAAACAGCATCGGGTGGCTCAGGAGTGAATGGGGGTTGATTGTTGAATGTAGACTGAATATTGCATTCTTTGTCACAGAATTTATGGTGAATACTCCCAATGCGGTGTGAACTTTTACAACTTTTATAACAACCCAGTTAGCTGTATGCAATATATGCATTTGAATTACGTACTATGCGATTTTAAATATTTTGAACTTTTGAATAGTGATCTTTTTTTGATTGAATATTAATCCTAAACATACGCAGGGTATGTGTATGCATTATACGCACTCTAGCTATATGCGGTGCAACTTTTTATAGATTTTAAATTCTGTATTTTTAGCATTTGACCTTGTGCCTTGAAATCTATTCTGAATATACACAAGCCATAACAATCTATTAAAGCTTATATTATCCAACTACTACTCTCAGAGTTGTTCATACCTATCTAGACTCCATTTATAACACAACTGTATGCAATATATGGATTTGAATTACATGCTATGCGATTTTATATATTTTTTGTACCTTTGAATAGGGATTTTTTTGATTGAATATTAATCCTAAACACATACAGGGTACGTGTATGCAATATATGCACTCTAGCTATATGCTGTGAGACTTTTTACAGATTTCAAATTTTGTATTTTTAACATTTGACCTTGTGCTTTGAAATCTATCCTGAATATATACAGACCATAACAATCCATTAAAGCTTATATTATCCAACTACTACTCTCAGCGCTGTTCATACCTACATAGACTCCATTTATAACACAACCAGAGGTGGTTGGGAACCCCTGGCCAGTGAACAGCAGCGGGTGAAAAGAACCACACTATCCCCATCTGTACTCCCATATCACCTAAGCGCCTCTCCACCTTTTTAATGCAGGAACACATGTAACTAACCCCTACCCACTGAACAGCCAGTAGGTTCAGAGTTATAACCGAAAATACTTTCATCAATTTAAGAAAATAGTGGTTACATGACCACAGGGCTATTTTAGGATCCCTGACTTCCCACCAGAAACTGTACAGTGGAGGGGCCCTTTTCCAATTAAAACTATGATGGTGATTGCAAATGCACTGTGATTGCGATTTTATCTATTCTCACGTAGTAAGTGGAAAAAGGCCCCCTGGGGTACAGCACTGTGCCATCTGGGCTAAGGGAAAGAGGGCTCTAGAGAAAGGGGAGACCACCATTCATGTGACCACAATTTCTCAAAACCAATCAAAATACTTGCTTTTTTTAATTGGCTCTCCTATTTGTGTCTAGAAATCTGTTTTAAACTTAAACTGTCTTTAGTCATGTGACCAGTCAGTCTTTGCCTTCTCCAATTACTGCATGTGTGGCTTATAGCAGATGGCTTGTCTAAATGCGATCTTGATACAATCCCAGAATGCATCAGAAGCCTAAGCAGTCTAAAGTAAGGCGTTTTGAATCAGGATGATATCATTTATTGTCTAACTTACAGGTGAATAAACAGTGAGCTTTCGGCTTATGAAAAGCCTTCGTCGGAATTTGTTCCCGACAAAAACTGAAAAACCCAGCTTATATACACTGACATACAGAGGAGAAACATTCTTTAGCAAACATTAATGTAATTAGATGCCTTAAAGTGAACCGAGCACCTTTTTTATCACTCAGGACATTTCTATAGCACATGAAAAATGCATGCCTGTTTCATTATTAAAATAAACTTTCATTTTACCTTGTATTTTACATTCAAAGTAGTTTTAGTAGCCTGTATCAGCAGGCCTGCCCGACCGTCCCCAACCGCAGAGACTTCAGGAACCTAATTGTTTTATTGAGCTAATTACCAAGAGGTAAACAATGCCTTTTCATCAGCATAGGGGGTGAGTAATTAGGACTGTTTCTTCAAAGCCATTGTGTGTGTCAATGTGTCAAGATAGCATCTCTGACTTCTGTAAATAAGGAATGTGAGAAGGGGAGGGGGGAACATGGCAGCTTCTATGCCAGGAGAGATTCCAGTGAAAGAGAATGTGCTCAGCTCCCTTTAACTGTTACTCATGAGGCTTTCCCATGCATCCTGGCTAAATTGATAAGATCAACAGTTCCCTCAACATAAAGTAGACTCTGGTGATGGTAAGACATCGTAAATTCCAATTTGTAACTGGGCTGGTTACATGCACCATTAATTCTAAGCTAAAGAGAATTGTGGCATTTAAAACCAGCACATGAAAGCAAATAAAATAAATAGTAACAGTAAACACCATTTTACACTGCATATCACACAAAAATGAATGAAAAGATAGAAAAATGTAAATTAATATAGACAGTCTAAAGTAGCAACTGTTTAAAGCAGTCTGAAAGTCAGCATTTCTACTTTGCTCTAAAAGATTCCTCACAGTTTTAAAGCTACTATCCCAGAATTTATTTTTTGCAGATCACTGAAACTGTTAAACAAAGCACATTGTCCTGCTATTCAGCTTCAAATCCGCAACCAAACTGGAGATAACAGTATCTTTGTTTACATTCCAATGTTGATACATGTGTGTGTAACAAGTAAAAAACACTTTCTGAGAAGCTGTCTCTGCTTCAGGCACAGCTCAGAACAACTCATTAGAAGATTTTAATATATAATAAAAAGCAGTTAGAATAAAATGCATTGGCAGCTTTCAGGGCAAGAAAAACTACACTTTGGAAACTTGTAATTTGTAGACAGACAATATTACTTATTGTATTGTATTATAACTGTACTAGCCAACCCGCGTTGTAGCATACGCCGCATCTATCTATCTATCTAATAGAGTACGTGCCTCAACCTTGAAGCAAGAAGAAGTAGGCTTTCCATGAGAAAATGTATGCGTGCTCAAACACCAAGTTTAACCCTAGCAAGTCTGGCTTTGCAAATCCGGCCTAATTGGCTATTGCTCCTGTCCTCCCCCCCCCCCCCCCCCCTCTGGAGTGCGGTATGTGAGCCAGCCCTGAGCTCTAAAGCTCGGGGTGACCCATGCTTCTCTCCTTTCTCATGTGGTGCCCCCAAATTAATGCGCATGTAGCAGAACGCAATGGACGTTAAGGTAAGTGCCTGTTTTTAATATTGGGAGGTGGGTGCAGACGGCTCTCCCCGGCGCTGGCCACACTTGGGGGGGGGGTCGTCCACGCCACCCAGCCTCCCCCTCCGGGGTGCCGCTGTGGTTTCCAGGCAGTGAGAGAGCCTGGGACCCTGCGGTCCCCCCAGTTGTATAAAAAGGGGGCATTGGGAATCCTCCCCGTGGCGCTCCTGGAGGCCTGGAGCACACCAAAAACTGCTAGCAGATCCGCAAAATGCTAGCAGATTTTGAAACGCTTTTTCTTATTTTTCTGTAGCATTTCACCTAGCATTTTGCGGTTTTGTAAAGCGTTTTTGGTGTAGTAGATTTCATATATTGTTACAGTAAAGCTGTTACTGAACAGCTTCTGTAACAAAAACGCCTGCAAAACCGCTCTGAACTGCCGTTTTTCAGAGCGGTTTGCGTTTTTCCTATACTTTACATTGGAGGCAGAAACGCCTCCGCAATCCAAAAAATGCCTCACCTCGGGAGTATGCGTTTCAGCAAAACGCCTCCCGCTCTGGTGTGCACCAGCCCATTGAAATACATTACCCAAGCGTATCCGCAGCCGCAAGTGGATCGCAAAACGCTGCCGAACCGCTCTGGTGTGCACTAAGCCGGATAGTGCTAATGTAGCATGTAGCAGGGTGACTGCTTTGTGGTATTGGTTTGTGCATGCATTTGCATGAGCATTGCCTCATGAATAGCCAATTAGGCCAGATTTGCAATGTCAGACTTGCTAGGGTAAGGCCTCTTTTCCATGGACTGTGAATAGGTAGTTTAAAGCGGTCTGAAAGTCAGCATTTCTACTTTGCTCTAAAAGATTCCTCACAGTTTTAAAGCTACTATCCCAGAATTTATTTTTTGCAGATCACTGAAACTGTTACACAAAGCACATTGTCCTGCTATTCAGCTTCAAATCCGCAACCAAACTGGAGATAACAGTATCTTTGTTTACATTCCAATGTTGATACATGTGTGTGTAACAAGTAAAAAACACTTTCTGAGAAGCTGTCTCTGCTTCAGGCACAGCTCAGAACAACTCATTAGAAGATTTTAATATATAATAAAAAGCAGTTAGAATAAAATGCATTGGCAGCTTTCAGGGCAAGAAAAACTACACTTTGGAAACTTGTAATTTGTAGACAGACAATATTACTTATTGTATTGTATTATAACTGTACTAGCCAACCCGCGTCGTAGCATACGCCGCATCTATCTATCTATCTAATAGAGTACGTGCCTCAACCTTGAAGCAAGAAGAAGTAGGCTTTCCATGAGAAAATGTATGCGTGCTCAAACACCAAGTTTAACCCTAGCAAGTCTGGCTTTGCAAATCCGGCCTAATTGGCTATTGCGCCTGTCCTCCCCCCCCCCCCCCCCTCTGGAGTGCTGTATGTGAGCCAGCCCTGAGCTCTAAAGCTCGGGGTGACCCATGCTTCTCTCCTTTCTCATGTGGTGCCCCCAAATTAATGCGCATGTAGCAGAACGCAATGGACGTTACGGTAAGTGCCTGTTTTTAATATTGGGAGGTGGGTGCAGACGGCTCTCCCCGGCGCTGGCCACACTTGGGGGGGGGGGGGGGTCGTCCACGCCACCCAGCCTCCCCCTCCGGGGTGCCGCTGTGGTTTCCAGGCAGTGAGAGAGCCTGGGACCCTGCGGTCCCCCCAGTTGTATAAAAAGGGGGCATTGGGAATCCTCCCCGTGGCGCTCCTGGAGGCCTGGAGCACACCAAAAACTGCTAGCAGATCCGCAAAATGCTAGCAGATTTTGAAACGCTTTTTCTTATTTTTCTGTAGCATTTCACCTAGCATTTTGCGGCTTTGTAAAGCGTTTTTGGTGTAGTAGATTTCATATATTGTTACAGTAAAGCTGTTACTGAACAGCTTCTGTAACAAAAACGCCTGCAAAACCGCTCTGAACTGCCGTTTTTCAGAGCGGTTTGCGTTTTTCCTATACTTTACATTGGAGGCAGAAACGCCTCCGCAATCCAAAAAATGCCTCACCTCGGGAGTATGCGTTTCAGCAAAACGCCTTCCGCTCTGGTGTGCACCAGCCCATTGAAATACATTACCCAAGCGTATCCGCAGCCGCAAGTGGATCGCAAAACGCTGCCGAACCGCTCTGGTGTGCACTAAGCCGGATAGTGCTAATGTAGCATGTAGCAGGGTGACTGCTTTGTGGTATTGGTTTGTGCATGCATTTGCATGAGCATTGCCTCATGAATAGCCAATTAGGCCAGATTTGCAATGTCAGACTTGCTAGGGTAAGGCCTCTTTTCCATGGACTGTGAATAGGCAGTGAAATGGCTCTCAAACTCTCACAACTGCTCACTGCTGCCTGGTAACTGCTCACTGCTGCCTGGTAACTGCTTGCTGCTGCCTGGTAACTGCTTGCTGCTGCCTGGTAACTGCTTGCTGCTGCCTGGTAACTGCTCGCTGCTGCCTGGTAACTGCTCGCTGCTGCCTGGTAACTGCTTGTTGCTGCCTGGTAACTGCTTGTTGCTGCCTGGTATCTGCTCACTGCTGCCTGGTAACTGCTTGTTGCTGCCTGGTATCTGCTCACTGCTGCCTGGTAACTGCTTGCTGCTGCCTGGTATCTGCTTGTTGCTGCCTGGTATCTGCTCACTGCTGCCTGATAACTGCTTGCTGCTGCCTGGTAACTGCTTGTTGCTGCCTGGTATCTGCTCACTGCTGCCTGGTAACTGCTTGCTGAGCACACAGCTCAACAGTCCGTGGAAAAGAGGCCTTAAACTTGGTGTTTGAGCACGCATACATTTTCTCATGCAAAGTACTTCTTCTTCTTGTTTGAAGGTTGAGGCACTTAGTCTATTATATATATAGATGAATAATAAAAAGTAGAAAAACACATTTTTATTGAATGTCATGTCAGAGTTTCAGACCACTTTAAGAACTAAAGAACTAATGACTTCCATAAAAAAAATTAAATAGAACTTCAAATGATTGCACTTTTTAGAAGTGCTGCACTGTGACATGGTCATGGGAGACAATACTGTGGTCCTTATTCAAATTGTTTTCTTCTGGGTGATATTTTCACACCTTATCAATAAAACGCCTGTTAAAGGGAACCAGAGATGAACGTTTCACACAAAATAAACATATCAGTCGATAGCTTGTAAAGAATAAATGTTCTACCTGATAATTTGTGTGCCTTTTTTAGTGTTTTTTATCCATTATTGCTCCAGTAAAAATCCAATATGGCCGCTGGCTCATATCCCTTCTGCTTCCGGGTTATGAGTTGTTCTGGATGTGCTGTCTAGGCTATATGAGACTATGCTGCTATCTAGGCTATATGAGAAAGGCTGCTGCAGCCTTTCATCTGTGTGCTTTCATTTTGGTATGATGTGCAGCTGCCTGTAGGAAGTGTCTCTCATAGGAATGAAACTGCAGTCATCATCATTATCTATGCAGAGTGCACACAGAGCACACAGATCATATTGCAGCCACACTTCTCTGTTTCAGAGATTCTCTCTCAGCAGGAGCAGCCCCTCCCATGTCATTGAAGCTCTCAGTATGCAAAGCAGGAAATCTGAGCCAGGAGGTGGCAGGCTTGTTCTTGAAAAGACTCCACAGAAGAGTGACTCAGCTCTAATGATTCCAGGTCAAACCTAGACTGAGCCACTCGGGGATTCTTATCACAGATGCTAATAGACTAATTAAGCAGATAAGAATGAAACTAAAAGCAGGGTAGGTGTTTACTGTCATGTTCCCACTGATAAATGTAATAAAATACATGAGGGTGCTTCGTCTCTGGTTCTCTTTAAGCCACCAGCAATCAAAAAATACTCTAATCATTTTGGCAGTACTTTTTCACCTACTTTTTGGTACTTTTTCAATTGCAGAGCACTGAAAAGTTATTTTAAACAGAAGATGAAAAATATCAACTAGGAGAAAACTTAGGAGAAAAAAAGGTGAATTGAATAAGGACCTGTATGTTTTTAGATTTACTTTAATGTTAGAATGTAAGATACAGTGCAGTGACCATATTAAATAATTATCTGCTGCGTTGGAACAGCAATGTTGGGAACTCAGCTTTGATATAGCTCGATACAAAACCATCAGTCATGTCAATGTCAATATCATATTTTAAAAAAGTATTTTCTGCCCTATCCCAGTTACCTTCCCAGAGCTGTACTTGCCTGATGCCCTTACATTGTATACGCTTGGTTTGGAACATTGTCGTGGAATCATTGTGGCGTGATTAGTCTCATGCTATTTTATGTGATTGGTTCAAGTGCTAATAAACATAAAAGCCTCTTAAAACCAATTATCAGTGAACATGATCTCCATACAAGCGCACACAACCCTATAGGCCCTCATTCAGTGGAACTGTGTTGTAAAATCTTTAACCAAGCAGGTTTTTCATGGCGTTTTTATACAGCGCTTTAGTATAAAACAGCAACATTGATTCGTCTTGCAATCAGAAATGACGAACAATAATGACTGGCTACGTAATAAATTCAGTGATTTTGTACAGTATCAGCAAGCATTACAAAACCATTCATAATGGTGGATATGATATATTCAGATTAGATTTCTGTTCAGATCTGATAGGTTATTGATCTCTGCTCCCCATTCAATATTCTAATTGGGAAGAGTGGAGTATGATCAGTGTGACTGACACACTTTTGTGGCTGTGTATGGCCAGGAATAGTTTTCCTTTAAAGCAGGCATGGGCAAACTTGGCCCTCCAGCTGTTACGGAACTACAAGTCCCACAATGCATTTGCCTTTATAAGTCATGACCGTGGCTGTCAGACTCATGCAATGCATTGTGTGGGACTTGTAGTTCCGTAACAGCTGGAGGGCCAAGTTTGCCCATGCCTGCTTTAAAGTATACCGAAGTGACGTATAATCTGATGAGATAAATGGGTACATATACAACCAATCCTACTTAGAACGTGCAAGTAGAGAAACAGTTTAGGGAGCACTTAGAGGAAAAAGTAATACAATTTAATGTACATTTAATGACATAATTCCATACCAATGATGGCCTCATAAAAGATAACCCTCCACTCCCTACTCAGAACTTCTCTAAGGTGCCTTTTTCATTGAATAAATCAGTGATTTACCTGTGCATTCAGAGAAATAAAACTGCAGCAGCTCTCCTAAGCGGTAATGAGAGGCTAAAACATCTGCATCTGGCTGTGCAAACACTCCTGATAACATGATGGTAATGAAAGGAAAGGTTCAGAAGTTTATTATTTCTCTGTGTGGAAGCTGAATGAGTCAGATTTCACATCGCACTGACATGGCTGGCTGCTGTTTACACTTCAGATGTAGAATTTCAGCCATTAGATAAAAAAAGATGCTTTAGGAAAGATCTAATTGCCGTTACTACTGTGCATAAAATTAGTTATCTAGTTTTGCTGGAAGCTCTTGCTCCCATTTTACAGCGCACAGGGAAAGTATAACCGTTTTGCTTATGGTTTTTTTAATCAAGTAAAGTTATAGCAACAATGTTCCATAAAATGCACATGGACATAGGCTCATCTATTTTGATTAGTGTTATGTGCATGAATTCGTCTGTATGAATTTCTATACATGGTAGTTTGGCATATTTCTCTTTGTCATTATTTTTATTACACAAACTTATAATTAAATCATTTTGAAGAGTCTGTCTAGTTGCAGTGAGCTTCACAAAGGACTTTGAGGTAGTCACATTCGTTTCTCCTCCAGCAGCGTGTGTAGATGATGTCACGCCTTAAAGAAAGATCACATGCTCAGAGTTTCAGGCCAGTAAAGATGGAAGTTAGTGCATCTGATAGCATGCCTGTAATAAGATATCAGGTGCTTTTGGTGTACCCTACTTATTGAAAACACAAAAGTCTTTACATTAAACAAAGGTCAGATTGTGTAAATGTAATCTATTTCCAGTTTGAGACTTTAATTATGTTTTCATTCTTAAAGGATATCTGAGCTGAAAGAAAACAGTTAAGGTTTACTTAACTAGGCCTCTTCGTGCCGCTAGATGTCTATCTGGTCCAGCGCTGCAATTCTGCTGCCTTCCAGTGTCCAGAGAGGCATGTGTAAATGCCTGCAGCCACAGCTGTGGTTGGCGATCTTACGGAGGGGCTAGCAGCAAACAGGAGTGCAGCAGAACTGCAGTGCTGGGCCAGATAGACTTCTAGGGGCTGGAAAAAGCCCCAGGTAAGTTAAGCTTAACTTTTTCTTTCAGGTTACATATCTTTTAAACACAGCTTCAGCAGAACTGAGACACTGAGTGCGTGACAAAATATATAGTCACATGCTTTACTATCAGTGCTTCCCGATACATTTGCTGCTTAAATAATATTTACACATAGACCCTTCCTAAAAGTTAAAGCAAACCTGAAGTGAAAATAAACCTGTAAGATACTTAATTATATGTACTGTATAGCACTAATGATAAATAGAACCTTGGTAACATAAAACATGGTCTCACATTTGTATGTTCAGTTTAACACCCATGGCAGTCTGATGTAATTTCTGCTTCATTATCCTGCACAACAGACATAGGGTACTGCCCCTTGGAACTTTTCAGCACTAAAATTTTATCAGCAGTGTTTTCCCAGCCAGATACAAGTGTTTTGCCTTTCATTTACTTTTCAGGACAGAGGGTTGTATTTGACTTGCTGATAAACTTTCTTGTTTAAATATTTTTTTAAAACTTGCAATGCAGCAAATTAGAAAGGAACTTAAAGTGCATACACACATCTGATTTTTCCAAACGACTGGTTGTTCGGACTGGCCGCTTGTGTAGCACGGCTCCCTGCCGGTGTCCCTTCCCTCTCCGCCTCCGTTAGCTTCCTCCAATCGGCTTACAGAGGCGGGGAGCGCTATACAGTAGGCGGGGGAGCGGCGGGTGAATGACAGGCAGAGGTAAATAGCAGGCTAGCGACAATTTGCATGTTGCTAGCCTGGCACTTTTTTTAATGCTGGACAGCAGAGGGGGGGGGGGGGGGGGGGGCTGGAGGAACGCGGAAGGACACAGAGGCTGTTCATTGTATACAAAACGTGCCTCTGTGTCCTAATAGGATTTATAAAACCCACCTCGGGTTCTATTTAAGTTATTGTTTATTCTGTTTGTGTTGCTAGGGTTTCTGGCAGATTTACTTCAGCTTTAAAGCCCCATGCTTGGTATAAATGTTTTTCCTAGATGTGTGTGGACACTGTCTTAATTAAAAAGACACGACAAAAATTATCAAAAATCCAACCCTGTTTTAAAAAACATATTACCAAGCTGATGTCAAACAAATCAATATTAAAATACATTTTTAGGAAATAAGTCATTGGTAATTCCTTCTCTGCAGACTGTCATTGCGGTAGGCTGCAATCTTCTCCCAAAAACTCAGTATGTGCTTTCCACCTTGCAGTTTGAAAGTCAGGATGATGCTATACGATCATACATGTCAAACTCTGGCATGTGGGCCAAATGTGGCCTGCAGAGCCATTGAATTTGGCCCAAAAGTGGCTTCCCCACTTTGCATTTTGTTTGGCCCACTCTAGACCACCAGGGAAGCTATACTGGAAGTAAAGCCCCAGATCACAAGGGAAGCCAAATGGGGGAGAGAGGAGGAATGCACTAGATACAAGGGGACTGTATAGGGGAAGGAGGGGGGGGGGTCACTAGTTATCAGGGAACTGTTTGGGGGTGTGAAGGGGACCACTAAACACCAGGGGACTGTTAAGGGGTGAGATGGGGACCACTAGACACCAGGGAGCTCGACAGGGGGGACACTAGACAACAAGGAACTTTATAAGGGAGCGAGGTGGCCTCAAGATATTGAGGTTGGTCTGCAACGTGGTCCCAGTGTTCAATTTCTGTCCACTTTGTATTTGAGTTTGACACCCCTGTATCAGATGGTATATTTTGATGTGTGCATGCTGGTGATAGATGCTGATGTACCAATGTACTGCTTGTATTTACCTCTACAGGTATCACATGGGGAAAGGTGGTATCCCTGTATGCAGTGGCCGCAGGTCTTGCAGTGGACTGTGTGAAGCATTCCCAACCGGCACTTGTACTGACCATTGTGGACTGCGTGGGTGAATTTGTTCGGACAACCCTGGTCACATGGCTGAAGAGGAGAGGAGGCTGGGTAAATTTCATTTATGTTTTAACAAGTTTCTTAAAGAGACCCTGTAACAAAAATTTCATCCTGTTTTTTACCATCCTACAAGTTCCAAAACCTATTCTAATGTGCTCTGGCTTACTGCAGCACTTTCTACTATCACCATCTCTGTAATAAATCAGCTTATCTTTCCCCTGTCTGACTTGTCACCCTGTGTCTGGAAGGCTGCCAAGTTCTTCAGTGTCGTGGTTCTGCTATTCACGCCCCCCTCCAGGCCCCTCTATGCACACTGCCCTCTATGCACACTGCCTGTGTGTTATTTAAATTAGGGCAGCTTCTCTCTGCTCTATTATCTTTCACAAGCTGGATACATCGTCCTCTGAGCTGGCTTGGCTTTCACATACTGAGGAATTACAGACGGGCAGAGCTGTCTGCACTCTGCAGGAAGAAACAGCTTGTAACTCTTCAGTGGATGAGAGCTGCAGGGGGAAAGAAACACACAAATGATCTCTTGAGATTCAAAAGGAAGGCTGTATACAGCCTGCTTGTGTATGGATGTATTTTCTATGAGTGGACATACTGTACATCAACCTACTTCCTGTTTTAGTGGCCATTTTGTTTGTTTATAAACAAACTTTTAAAAACTGTTTTTAACCACTTTTAATGCGGCGGGGAGCAGCGAAATTGTGACAGAGGGGAATAGGAGATGTCCCCTAATGCACTGGTATGTTTACTTTTGTGCGATTTTAACAATACAGATTCTTTTTAACATACAGCAATCATAAAAAGGTCCATAAATATCCCTCACATGAGGATTACAGGAAACAGCATGATTTCTTGTTTTCTTTGTATTGTTTTCTGGCCCTGAGCTACTTGAATGACATCAATGTCTCTTAAAAGGAAGAAAAAAACCCACTTGAATAAAACTTTTACATGCTAGGAAAAGAACCTGTTAGTTGTCCTGTAATTAAGTAACCCATATATTGAGCCAAATTATGTGGTTTGGTCCAATTGTTGTAGATAGAAAGGGTCAAGTTTCTACATCAATATAGGTGCAATATTTTGTTTTCATTTGCAACTTTTTTTTTTCATTTTGTGGCAAAGTACATTATAATGAGAAATGCATACAGTATGTGGGAAAAAGCAGAAGTTTGTCAATTTTGTTGCTGCAAAGAAAAATGCAAAACAAAACACAGATGTACGCAAAAAAATAAATAAATCTATAATTGCGAGTGGCCCATTGACTTTCATTGTGGATGCAGCACGTTTCCTGTAGTTCAGGAAAGATCCCTTTACAGATACTGTATACTGCCCAGCTCCCAGCCAAACACCCTCTTCTGTTCTCTGGAGAAAGGAGGGGGTAAGATAAGTTCTCAGGTGACAGCAAATCCAGTGATTTCAAGGGATAGTTGTAACACTTTACAGCTAATTGACAAGGGCAGTAAGTTGGACGTTTTCGGTGGCTGACAAAAGCGTTGTTGGAAAGGGATCCTCCATTGATCCATTCATATTGATTGAAGAATTTGTTAAACGGTAATAATGGTTGGCATCATTTGTGTAAATGTTGCAGTCTCATGTTGGAGGCTACAGGCGTTTGTGCAGTTCTGCGTCCCCCTAGGGCAGCGTTTTTCAAACCTGTCCTCATGGCTCCCCAACGTTGCATGTTTTGCAGGCAACCTCACCTATGCTCAGGTGGGGTAATTAGTGTCTCAGCTACATTAAATCCACCTTGCTCAGACACTAATTTGCTCATCTTTGCATAGGTGAGGTTGCCTGCAAAACATGCACCGATGGGGAGTCACGAGGACAGGTTTGAGAAACACTGCCCCAGGGGCTCAAAACACAACATGAAAATAGAATAACATATAAACCAATGCTGAGCAGTTTTTTGAGCAGTAAGAAGTTAGCATCGGCTAATTGACCCATCGCCAGCTGTCTCGCCAGCCGCCCGTGTGTACCAGCCCTTAGATTTTCAGTCCAAACAGTCTTCAACAATTGTTTCAGGTGAGAAATATCTTAAAGAGGAACTGTCATTAAGTTACATTAGTTATGTTAATTAAAATAGATAGATAATATAATCTCTTACCCACCCCGCTTTAAAAGAACAGGCAAATGTTTGTGATTTCATGAGGGCAGCCATCTTTTTGGTTGAAAAGAGGTGACAGGGGGCATGAGACACAGATCCAACTGTACTGTGTCCTGATCACCCCTCCCAGTTGCTAAGCAACAAGAACAACAACATCAGAAATCCCATCATGCTTTGCACAGCATCTGGGGAAAAATGCCCAGGCAGTTTTCTTTGATGGGGCGGAGCTTAGCTTCTGCGCAGCTAAAAATCAGGCTTTAGTAAGAAAAACAAAGTTCTGATGCTGAAACTGTTAAAGAACACCAAGCCTTTTCAGTGCTGCTGAGTAGATTTTTAGTCTGGAGGTTCACTTTAAGTGGGCACATAGCTTTAGTGATGTGAATTGTCCCATGTACACTGCATACAATAATAATAATTTGTTTCCATACTAACATTCCAAGTTAAACTGGAATGTTATTACAAACACAATAAAAAAACTGTCAGCGCATCAGTGTCAGAAATGTCCCCTGCCTCCAAGCAGCGCAGCAGAACCTGATATTAGTATTGCCAGATATTTGTAATCCGTTTGTAGCTGTAATTGGCTATGCAGTGTATGCTGAGCTTTGAATAAGCACATAAACAAGCAACCAGTTATCACTTGTAAACCCACACACGTCCCTGAAGTGTAAAATGTGTAACATGAAAATCTGGCATCCAGCAGCGTTTATGCTAGTCTACACTTTTCATCTGGCTTAATTACCAGTTATGGTTAGTTTCCAGCCCCGCCCACATTGACACACCTCCAATCTCTGGCTATTCTTGCTGTGTAACACCCACATGCATCTGTCATCCCCTTGTGCAATTTGTTTTTAACATGTGGCATTCTAGTTAGAGGAGGACGCAACTAGTACAGAAATGTACTCAGTCAAAATAATTTCTGCTTCTTTTATGACAAAATATTGCCGATTACTATTTTTTAAGTAGCAACGTGATACTTCAGATTTGTCACTACACGTCACGGAGATAGCTGTGCCATACACATTTATGTTAAACCGGCACCTTCATTCCTTTGCTGCAATTGTACCACATTTCTTGTAATTTGTTTTGGAGTACAGGTTTTCTAATTCCATTGTAGAGTTTTTTGCTGCAGTGCACATGACTATCCTAAAACATTTTTTTTCAGTGTTTGTTTTATATACAATAGTGTGCAAGAGTATTGGACAAGATATTGTCAGCATTTGTTTCTCTTCATTCTGTCTTCCACCTGGTTTTGAATGCACTCAGCTCCTTTCCTGGACAGAAATGGCGGCATACTCCTGGGTTCAACTCCACCCCCTGAACCCGATTGGACAGATCTTTATTATAAATTAAAGGAATCCAGGCCCCCCTGCCATTCTCTTTTTTTCTGTCCTCGATGGACAAGATCTTTAACTTTTTCTCATGGTTTTGGGTGTCCGTTTTTTGTTTGGAAGGTACTTGGCGCCCGTTTTTATTTTTTATCCGCGGGTTCAGCCTCTCCCGCTTATAATGCATTGCGCTGCTTAAATAGTGGCTAAAAATGCATCTTACCACCACTCCTCTGCCTTTATGCCTCCTTAGGACTCGGAGCGGCTTCCTCCATCTCATTCATCCCCCTTCGCCGGCCAAAATCTCGCGGGACGTCGGGAGACTAGTTGGATTGGCGGAGAGGGCGGCTGACGTCATTTCCGCCCAACACGGATATACCAAACACGGAAGAGCGTTCAGTGGCAAGCGGCAAGGAGCGTGGTGACAGCGTTTCAGCTGTTGGGACCGCTCTGGATTCAGCGGCAGTAAGCGTCAGGCTCAGCAAGAGGGAACATAAACCCTAAGACTGCAGGAGCAGGTATGTGTGGGATGCTATCCGATATACTGGATGTATATTCATTACGTGCTTAAACATAGTAGAGGCAGACCTAATGTATACATATGTATTACAGGATGGATGACTCTAGGCAAGGGGAAGGCAGTGTGGAGGAGGTGGACAGGTAACTGGGGTCTAAAGGACACCATTATTTACCTATTACACTATGGGTGTGTAATTTAAAGCTGACTGATCACTGGTGTCAGGTCTTTCTAGTTAAAAAGAGTGCCATCTCTCTTGGAAGATGCGGATGTTCTTTGTGGAACATATCTATTTTTTTCTTTATGTCTCCACAGTCCGCAAGAGAGACGAGAGGAGAGTGATATGTCTAAAGGACATACATCCTCAGCAGAGCATCACTCAAGATCTAAATCAAGATCCAAGGCTAATACTTCCTCTCAGGATGCAAGATCATCTAGGAGAGATTCACCAAAGAAACATAAGAAATCATCAGGCAAAGGGAAGAAGAAGTCTCCTGAGAGACAGTCTTCCAGGCGCCGTTCCCCGCACAGGAGAGAAAGATCTCATGAAAGACATTATGATGATTATAACCCTCATAGGAGTAGATCTCCTAGGAGAAGACACTATGAAAGTAGTAGATATTACTCTCCTGACAGATATTACAGGTCAGAGAGACGTTATTCCCCAGTTCCATCAAAACAGCAAGATATCAGGGAGCAGAGATATCAGCAACCGGCAAAATCTTTATGTTGGTCATGCGCACAGCCAGCATTGCCGGACAAGATGGTGTGCGAATCCTGCTTTGCGGAACTAGGCAGAGATAAGGAAGTGGATAATCAGCAGGTTATGTCATATATACAGCAGGCAGTTCAAGAAACTTTTTCTAAAATGGCCTCCACACAACCTACCTTATCGGCTCAGCTAACAATCGCAGAGGAATCTGGGGAACATGGAGGGGCTACAGCTCTAGGTTTTGATTTTGCCTTAGTACCAGCATTTATCTCGGCAATTAAAGAAGCAATAGGTTGGGAGGAGGGTGAAGAATCAGAGCAGCAACCTGATAAATATTACCCTCACCTAAACAGGCAACCTAATAACTTCCCATTAATGAATATTATTAAGGATATCTTCATCAAGGAGTGGGCCAAGGTGGATCAAAAGCCTTCACTATCTAATCGTTTCTCAAAAATGTATCCGTTAAGTACAGAAGATTCAAAATTGATGGAATCAGCTCCTATAGTGGATGCTTCAATAATGAGATTGGCCCGACATGTGACGTTACCCATGGATGATGGTGTATTATTTGCGGATCCTTTAGACAGAAAAATAGATGCGGATATGAGGAAAGCCTTTTTGTCGTCTGGTGCAGCATGCAAGCCGGCAGTGGCCCTTACATCATTAGCCCAGGCTATTAAGGTCTGGGTTGAAAATATAGAAACCGCTATTAACGCCAATACAGACAAGTCAGAAATTATAAAGGCACTGGATGAGCTCAAATTGGCCGGAGATTTTATTGGAGAGGCAGCCATTGACACGATTAGGGCATCAGCAAGGTCCATGTTACATAATATAACGGCAAAAAGAGCATTATGGTTGAAACCTTGGTCAGCTGACCAATCCTCTAGAAATAACTGGTGCCGTATTCCATACGATGGGGTCCATCTCTTCGGAAGCAAAATGGATGGAGCCATTGCTAAGGTGACTGGAGGGAAATCAGGTCTGCTTCCCCAAGACAGGAAGACACGATCATCCAATCAGCAAACGGTAAAGAAATCGTTCCCGAATAGATTTCAACAGGCTAGATCATACAAGCCGGGAAGGCAATTCAATAAAAATTGGAGGGGAACACAGTCCTCCTTTCTCAAGAACAATAAGTCAAAGGCTACAGGAGGAGCACAGCAGAAGTCCAGGCCTTTTTGAGGGTGCGTCCACTCAGACAATACAAGTGGGGTCGAGACTACAGGCCTTCTGGAATGTCTGGGTGGAGACAGTACAAGATCCATGGGTGATAAAAACAATAAAAAAAGGACATGCTTGGAAATTCAGAAAATCCCCCCCATTGTCAAGATTCAGAGAAACTCGTCCTCCACAGGATCTTCAAAAATGTCAAATCCTACAGCAATACATAGATTCTTTAGTGGAAATGAATGCAGTGGTTCCAGTGCCATTGAATCAAAGAGGAATGGGAATTTATTCTCCATTATTCTTAGTTCCAAAAATGTCAGGCGGTTGGAGACCAGTGTTGGACCTGAAATTTCTGAACAAGTTCATAATAATACGCCATTTCAAGATGGAATCGTTGCAAACAATCATAAAGATGGTAAGAGTGGGAGATTGGATGACAACAGTAGATCTAACAGACGCCTACTTACACATCCCAATAAAGAAGTCTTTCCAGAAATTCCTGAGGTTTGCATTCAACAATCAACACTTTCAGTTCCGAAGTCTCCCGTTCGGAATATCTACAGCTCCTCGGACTTTTTCGAAAATACTATTGCCTGTAATAGCTCATCTGAGAGAGAAAGGTTTAAGAACATACCATTATCTAGACGATATTCTGTTGGTAAGCCAAAATCAATCAACGCTACAACATCATCTAGAAATACTGTTAAACGAATTACAGAAGCTAGGATGGATAATCAATTATCAGAAAAGTCAATTAATACCGTCACAAGACATGATCTTCCTGGGGGCTCGGTTTATCACTTACCAGAACAAAGTCTGCCTACCAGACGAGAAGTTAGCATTAATTCAAAAGAAAGTAAAGACAGCTTTATCACAAAGGACGCTTTCGGTCAAACAAATCTTGAGCTTGCTAGGGACCTTTTCATCTACAATCCCTCTGGTCAAGTGGGCCCACTGGAATCTGAGGAAGTTGCAAGCATTCTTTCTTTCTCATTGGAACAAGAGGAACATGTTCCAGAAATTGGTGTTACCAATAGATGTGAAGATCTCCTTACAATGGTGGCTCAGGAGAGACCATTTGCAGAACTGTCATCAGTTACAACAGGAGGAGCCGATACAAGTGACAACCGATGCCAGCCTAACTGGTTGGGGAGCACACTGTCAGAACACCTGGATCCAGGAAAAGTGGAGGCTTCCTCAGACAGGGGTATCCTCGAACATTCTAGAATTAAGAGCAGCCTATCTAGCTCTAAGGGGCTTCAAGCACCTTGTAGTCCAGAAATCAGTCAGCTTACAGATAGACAACACCACAGCAGTATCTTATGTAAAGAAACAGGGTGGGACCAGGAGTCGGTCATTGCTCAGAGAAACATCGCAAATGATGTCCTGGGCTCAGGAAAATCTGCAGAATCTGACAGCAGTGTACCTGCCGGGAGTCCGAAATATATTAGCAGATCACCTAAGCAGAACATTTGCGGACCCACACGAATGGTCATTGAACGACAAAGTCTTTCAAGAAATAGTCCACAAATGGGGAATTCCACAGATAGATCTATGTGCATCACAATCGAACACGAAGGTACGCAGATTCTTCACGAGGTACCCACATCCATTGTCAGAGGGGACGGATTGTCTGTTGCAGAAGTGGAAGTTCAATCTCGGTTATGCATTTCCCCCATTCCCATTAATCACGAATTTGCTACGCAGACTGTTGAGAGAATCGTGCACGATCATCCTTATACTGCCTTACTGGCCGAGAAGACCATGGTTCACTCTGGTGAAAGAGATGAGTGTCGTGGATCCACTAGTACTTCCAACGATTCCGGATCTGTTACATCAAGGGAAATTATTACACCCGGAGGTCGACAAACTGAATTTAATGGCCTGGAAATTGAAAGGAGGAAGCTGATAGCATTAGGGTGTTCAGAAGAAGTGGTCTCTACTATGCTAAAGTCAAGGAAGATGTCAACCAACTCGACATATCATAGAGTCTGGGAAAGATTTATAACCTACGCAGCAAGCAGAGGAATTGAACCACTTTTACCTCAAGTTCAAGATGTTTTAGGTTTCTTACAGACTGGAGTAGACAAGGGACTAAGCCTATCGGCAATAAAAGTACAAGTATCAGCTTTATCAGCCCTCACTAATGAAAAATGGGCTCTTCATCCGCTGATAATTCAGTTTATACAAGCGGTGCAGAAATTAAGACCGCCGAGGAAACCATTTTTTCCCCAATGGGATTTATGTGTTATATTAGAAGTACTGTCCAATGCTCCTTTTCATCCGATAGAAACATCTTCAATATGGAATACAGCTTTAAAAACCCTGTTCTTAACCGCTATTTCATCCGCAAAAAGAGTGTCAGACTTACAAGCGCTAGGTTGTACAGAACATTTGTTACAGTTTTTTCCCGATAGAGTGGTAATCAGGCCTGTATTATCACATATTCCAAAGGTTGCATCATCCTTCCATATTAACCAGGAACTAACCTTACCCACTTTTTCTGCAGAAAATGGTTGTCATCCGCTTGATGTAGGCAACAGTATTAAAGCTTACCTGGAAAAAACAGCCTCATTCAGACAGTCAGAACATCTCTTTATCAATGTTCAGGGAGCAAGGAAAGGCCAGCCTCTTGCTACAAGAACTATTGCAAGCTGGTTAGTAAAATTGATACAGCTAAGCTATAAGATGAAAGGGCTAGAGATACCAAGAGAGGTCAGAGCCCACTCAACTCGAGGTATGGCAGCATCATGGGCATCATTCTCAAAAGTTTCTGTCGAAACAATTTGTAAAGCAGCTAGCTGGTCGTCACCTCACACATTCTTAGCCCATTATCATGTCAACCCTGCATGTTTGACTTCATTGGAGTTTGGAAAAGCTGTTCTATCTGCTTCTTATAAATAAATTTTTGCATTTCCCTCCCTCGTCTCCTGATTTGTTATGTCCCAGGAGTATGCCGCCATTTCTGTCCAGGAAACCGGAAAATTGTATACTTACCTTCCGTAATTTTCCTTTCCTGGATCAGATAATGGCGGCATACGAATCCCTCCCTCTTGTCCATTCGAGGACTGATTTTCACGAGAATGGCAGGGGGGCCTGGATTACTTTAATTTATAATAAAGATCTGTCCAATCGGGTTCAGGGGGTGGAGTTGAACCCAGGAGTATGCCGCCATTATCTGATCCAGGAAAGGAAAATTACGGAAGGTAAGTATACAATTTTCCGGTTTCCTCCTGTCTGCCTGCTGCACACTTAACGAAGGAATGCGGTCTTCCTAATCCAACCCCAACCATGTGCTGTCCAATCACTGAAACAAAAGTCACAGGCTGCCTCATTTTCTCCAAGTTGAAGATGGCCACCATCCCCTACCTCTCATTCAGTAGTCACAGACCATTCCCTTCCCTTTCAGCAGTCACAGGTGGCCCCAATGCGTGCATGAAAAAAGGGGCGCGATGAAATTTGATTGCCCTATTTTGGCTAGTAGAACCTATGTAAAATTTATAGATATTCTATGTTTTTAAAGGTTAAATTACCATGAAATATCGGTAAATAATACCAGTATTTCACCACAACTTAACCTAACACTATTCTCACACAGAACCCTCCCTTACCGATACCTAACCTTAACTGCCCTCCCCCCCACCTAACCCTTAAAAACACCGCCCAACCTTAACCATTCCCATTTCTCCCAGCAGGCACAGGTGGCCCCAACTCTCATCTCTCTCAGCAGTCACATCCACTGTTTTTCAGCAGTCACGGGCCATTCCTATTTCTCCCAGCAGTCATAGGTGGCCCCAACTCCCATCTCCAACAAGCATGCAGTTAATTCAGTCACACTTCAGTCAGAAACATCTACTCTGCATGTTTGTTCAGGATGTATTGCTAAAAGTATTAGAGGCAAACGATCAGCAGGAAAGTCAGGCATTGTTTAAAAGGGAATAAATATGTCAGCCTCCATATTCCTCTCACTTCTGGCGTGCTTGAAAAGGATCACATTTGGTTTTCTCCTAATAGTTCTGTATACCACTAAATATAGGAGAAACCCCATTGGGTGGTGCAGTGAATTAAAAAAAAAAAAACGGTATTTTTCATTGCTTTATATATATAAAGCTAATGGAAGCTGCAAATAGGGATGGTCAATGAAATGCAAATAATTTTGAGTTGATACATGATTATGCACATTTGAATGCAAATTTATGCACCTTGAATATGGACCAACCAAATTTTACCTCAGCAGGTTAGTGTTCAAGCTGCATAAATTTGCATACAACATTTGCATAAGGCTGCATCAACTCAAATTTGTTTGCAACTCATTCACCATCCCTAGCTGCCAGTGCTGTCCATTTAAAAAAAATGCCACTTAGCTCACTTTCATGCCTAAAGCTGTGTACACACTTGAAAGATTAAGGCCACATACACACATCAGACCATAGTCTTCGGGAAATGAAAGATCACAGACCAATTTTACCCCCTTCCATGTAGTATGAGAGCCATACCTACACAGTCTTTTCTATGGAGCTGAACTCCCCATCAGACAGAAATCTTTGCAAGATGCTGCACACAAAGATGCTGTAGACGCGATCTGCAAAATTTCCGTTCCTGCAAAATGTATTCATAGTCTATGACATCTGCAGATCATCATACACACCTTGTTTAACAGACATTCATCTGCAGATCAGATCCACCAGGATGGATTTTCAGATCTGCAGATAATTGTCTGATCTGCAGATGAATGTCAGTTAAACAAGGTGTGTATGATGATCTGCAGATCTCATAGACTATGTATGCAATTTGCAGGAATGGATCTTTTGCAGGAACAGATCTTTTGCAGATACTGATCTTTTGTGTCTGTACAGCATCTGTGTGTGCAGCATCTTGCAAAGATTTTTGTCTGATGGGGAGTTCAGCTCCATAGAAAAGACTGTGAAGGTATGGCTCTCATACTACATGAAGAGTGGTAAGATTGGTCTGTGATCTTTCATTTTCCAAAGACTATAGTCTGATGTGTGTATGAGCCTTAATGAAAGATCACAGACCAATTTTACCCCCTTCCATGTAGTATGAGAGCCATACTTATACAGTCTATTCTATTGAGCTGAACTCCCCATCAGACAGAAATCTTTGCAAGATGCTGCACACAAAGATGCTGTACACATTCAAAAGCTCAGTATCTGCAAAATATCTGTTCCTGCAAAAGATCTGTTCCTGCGCAAAATCAGTTCCTGCAAAATGCATTCATAGTCTATGATATCTGCAGATCTCCTACACACCTTGTTTAATGGACAATCATCTGCAGATCTGACAATCATCGGGAGATCTGAAGATCCATCCTGGTGGATCTGATCTGCAGATGAATGTGTTAAACAAGGAGTGTATGAGATCTGCAGATATCATAGACTATGAATGCATTTTGCAGGAACTGATGTTTTGCGGGAACAGATCTTTTGCAGATACTGATCTTTTGAATGTGTACAGCATCTTTGTGTGCAGCATCTTGCAAAGACTGTGTAGAGTATGGCTCTCATACTACATGGAAGAGGGTAAAATTGGTCTGTGATCTTTCATTAAAGGGGAACTGAAGAGAGGTATATGGAGGCTGCCATGTTTATTTCCTTTTAAGCAATACCAGTTGCCTGGCAGCCCTGCTGATCCTCTGCCTCTAATACTATTAGCCATAGTCCCTGAACAAGTATGCAACAGATCAGGTGTTTCAGACTTTAAAGTCAGATCTGACAAGACTAGCTGCATGCTTGTTTCTGGTGTTATTCAGATACTACTGCAGAGAAATAGACCAGCAGGACTGCCTGGCAACTGGTATTGATTAAAAGGAAATAAATATGGCAGCCTCCGTATACCTCTCTCTTCAGTTCCCCTTTAATCTTTCAAGTGTGTACACAGCTTTAGTGTCTCACACCTGGAATAAGCATGCTGTCCATAGAGTCAAAACTCCTGATCTGCATACTTGTTCTGCACCAGAGGCTCATAGGCCCAGTGCACACCAAAACCGCTAGCAGGTCCACAAAACGCTAGCGGTTTTTGGTGCGGATTTCAGAGATTTGGCCTAGTGCACACCAAGCAGATTTGGATGCGATTCGCCGGCCGCATCCGCCTGTAAATCCGCATGGCTATTGTATTTCAATGGGCTAATGCACACCAGGGGTTTGAGGTTTTTAGCAAACCGCAAACGTGCAGCAGGAGGCACGTTTGCGGTCTGCTACAAACCTCAAACCACCGGTGTGCACCAGCCCATTGAAATACATTAGCCAAGCGGATTTACAGGCAGATGCGGCCGGCGGATCGCATCCAAATACGCTTGGTGTGCACTGGGCCATAGACTGGTAGAGACAGGAATCAGCACAAGACTTTAACATTATTTTTTTTTTCGAGCAAGATGGCAATGTCTTCCTCCACATTTGCCTCATTTCCTTTAATAAGCTATACAGTATTTCATTTTCATTACACATGAGCATAGGACGAAAGCCAAAACAAACACAGAGGAGCAGTCATTGTGAGTGTGGAACTCTCTGATACTGTGTGACGGCATGAATGACCCCTCGGGAATAACGACCAGTATCTGCAAGCTACGTACTTGTAATGAACGCTTCCCCGCCTGCAGGCCAGGAATAGGAGGTCACAGGATGGGTGATGAGTCACTAAAACAAGTCCCTGGAATTTACAGATCCGCAGGAGCGGGTCATTGACTTAGGGCTGGTGCACACCGAGCGGGTTTTTTGGCGTTTTTACAGCCGCTTGCGGCTGCGGATACGCTTGGTCAATGTATCTCAATGGGGTGGTTCACACCAGAGCGGGAGGCGTTTTGCTAAAACGCATACTCCCGGGGTGAGGCATTTTTTGGATTGCGGTGGCATTTCTGCCTTCAATGTAAAGTATAGGATAAACGCAAACCGCTCTGAAAAATGGCAGTTCAGAGCGGTTTTGCAGGCGTTTTTGTTACTGAAGCTGTTCAGTAACAGCTTTACTGTAAAAATATATGAAATCTACTACACCAAAAACGCTTCCCAAAACCGCAAAATGCTAGGTGAAACGCTACAGAAAAATAAGAAAAAGCGTTTCAAAATCTGCTAGCATTTTGCGGATCTGCTAGCGGGTTTTGGTGTGCCCCAGGCCTTAAAGAGACACTGAAGCGAAAAAAAAATTATGATATAATGAATTGGTTGTGTAGCACAGCTAAAAAATAAAGCATTAGGAGCAGAGACATAAGTCTAATATTTGTTTCCAGTACAGGAAGAGTTAAGAAACTCCGGTTATCTATGCAAATAGCCATTGAGCTCTAATGCTGGGCATACACGGTACGTTTTGTACCGCTGAATCTCTCCGGCGCCTAGATCGATTCCCGCTCGTCCCCGCTGGCGCTTCTTATCTTCTGTTCGTTTTCTTCTAGTGTTCTGCCCGTGGCGGAATCGATCCGGCGGGTGATCGGGCACGTTGGATTTTATCAATCGAGCCATCAGCGGCTTGATTGAGCGGTACAAAAACGTACCGTGTATGCTCAGCATAAGACTTGCAGAGAGCTCGGACTTCTAATGGTTTTCATCTCAACTGTATTGTATTTTTCTTCTGCAAAGAACAGTTCAGGACAGGTCAAAAGTTCACTGCCTGTTCTGTAAAAACATTTAGAATGCTGAGTAGTGTGTAAATTGCAAATATTAGAGAATGATGCAATGTTATAAAAAGAGCTGTAAAACTGAAAATAAAAATATGAGAATATTTTTTTTGCTACCAATGTTCTAGTAATTATCCGTACTACACAACCAATTCATTATATCATAATTTTTTTTCGCTTCAGTGTCTCTTTAACTATGAGGGGACAGCATGGTCCAGCACCATTTCAGCCATAGTAAAAAGTATTTTATTGGACTATCCCATTAATTCCAACATTTTAATGACTTGATCAGATCAATCAAAGGTTAAACTGTGACTGACTGCATGTGTGGTCACAAAAAATATCATCCGTTCCAGGTGATTTTTTGAAGAGAAACAACTGATTACAAGATTGGCAAATACACAAGACAAATAACATTTTTATTGCGCTATTCTCCTGGTGGACTCAAAGCGCTTGAGCTGCAGCCACAAGGGCGCACTCAGTAGGCAGTAGCAGTGTTAGGGAGTCTAGCCCAGGCCTGGGCAAACTATGGCCGGATTTGGCCCGCGGAAGCTATGAAGGTGGCTGCATTCTGTTCCTCTCCCCTTCTCTCTCCCACCATTTATTAAAAATACGTGTAGCATATGTACAAGCAGTAACTCACCCAATTGGTCGTTCCAGAGGCGATCTCCATGGCATCTGCGGTGTCATGGGTTACCTACTGTCATTCTGTACTAGCGTGTCACATGAAGCCATTGCCATGGTGATCGCTGTTGGATTGACCAATTGGGTGAGTTACAACCAATCATTTATGGTTGTAGAAGTCTGGAGAGAGGGAGGAAATGAGGAAGACACATACTCATGCAACAGGCCGCATTCAAGAGGAATGCGACCAATTAAAAAAAAATGTTGCCCACCCCTGGTCTAATCCAAGGACTCCTAACTGAATAAGTCCAATAAATAAAGGTAGAGTTGGCAGTCAAACGTCCAATTTATTGTGTGCCTACAAGATAATACAGTGTTTTTAGACCTATGGGTAGTGATGGTCATGTCTAGGAGAACTCATGGAGAAGCATGTGATTTTTATGATCAGCTGATAGATCTTCAAAGCTCTGATTTGCTGCGATCACCTCCTGCTTTAGCATATGATCATGACTAGCAAATCAGAGACTTACATATCTATTTCCTGACCAAACTGATGACTTGCTTCTCCATGAGCTCTCCTGGACATGACCATCATTACTTATGGAGTCTTTTTATCAAGGTATGACATCCAGATAATCGCTAGATCTTAAATAAGACTATACGTCGGTGTACTCGCACAATGCAATGTGCACTGTTCCAGCAGTTGCATTGTGTAAGTCCACTGAGGAATGGCATCTAATTTATGATCCATACCTTGACAAAGAGTCAAAAATGTTGAGTTATCTTGTTTGCACACAATAATTTGGAATTGTGAGAGCCAACTCTGCATTTGTTTATTGTACATTTGAAGAGAGGGTGGCGTCATCCAGATTAAGATGGAGAGCTTTTTTCAGCAGGAGGACATATATTCTTTAATTCCTTTTTATTCCAAATCTAGATTCTCCAAAAAGTTAATTTCTCTACCAGACATTGGTTTAACTGTTTGATCTTTTTAAGACAAAACAATGTATCTCTTTTTAATGTCCAATGTATAGTGGCTTACCTAGACCATTTGACACCTGGATATTAAATGACACCCCCCCCCCCCCCCCCAGTGAGTGCGGCATGCTAAGTGCACCACAACACTGCTCTGGTTAGGCGATGGGGAGAGGGGAGAAGGATGCTATTGTTAGGCATATGTGAGGGAGGGTAGTGTTAGGTGTAGGTATAGGGGAAGTTAGTGTTAGGTGTAGGTATAGGGGAAGTTAGTGTTAGGTGTGGGTATAGGAGAGAGGTAGAGGAAAAACCAATATTCGGCATAACATATAGATTTCTTTCTATTAGCCTGCTTAAGAATGAGTGCATGGAAAGCATATTGAAAGCAGCATAACACCATTGTTGAATAATAACCTCAGAGTTCAGATAGCTCCTAAGCCGGATTTAAGGCAACGTGACGCAGGCTGAATCCCAGGAATGCAGCCGTAGAGCAGCTCCAGCCTCTGACTTCCAGTCTTCATAATGTTAAGATTACTTGGCGTCTCTTACTACAGTAAGCTGATTTTGGGATCTGTGTAAGCGGCATGAGGATTACCAAATTTGCTGTTCTACAGTAGAGGAAGAACCGTTACACAGACCTTTTTATTTTATTTTAAATAGTTGAAAAAAAAAAACAAATGCCAATGGAAGAATAATGTTGAAATTCAAATCTTCTCAACATAAATGTAGATAAGCTAAATAATAAGCCATTGAGGGCTGAGACTCTAGCCACTGTACAGGTGCCCCCCCAAGGTATCATAAAGTACAGTACATTGGATCTTTAAGTCAGAGTGAGGGTGCTGTAAACACATTAGATTCTCGCCAGAGGTGGTCCTTGCTGTTCGCCCAGCGTGTGTACAAGGCTTTAAGCATAGTCTGAAGTGGAATTTCTTACGTCTTTTGATTGTGCAGCCATCTTCAGCATTAAAATCTAAGTTGCTTTGCGGCATCACTGAGGCAGAACGAGTGCAATGTCCCCCAGCAATGCCCTAAATACATTACAGGATCGCATAATTTTGATTCCTAGAAGAGGCAAAGCTGTGAGCGCAGTAGCTCTGCCTCTTCTCCAGTCAATCTCCACCTCTCCTTACCCCTCTCAGTCTTCTTTCACTGAAAGGGGTGAAGAGAGGCAGAGATCAGCGAAGATTGACTGGAGAAGAGGCAGAGCTACTGCGCACAGCTTTGCCTCTTCCAGGAAGCAAAATCTACAACCTGGAAAGTGGTAGAATTTAGCTAGGGTATTTTAGGTCATAAATAACTTTATCTGCCAAGGGAATGTGGCGAATCAGCTTGGAATTTAATGATGAAGACGGCTGCACAATAAAAAGAGTTAAAAAATTCCGCTTCAGACTCTCTTTAAAGTGTACCTGAAGCAATATGTGACATGATGAGATAATCGTGTGCATGTACAGTACAAAACATATTAATAACCAGGCTGTTTTACTTGTTTTGGTTTGCTGCTTGAAGGAGTTAATTTCTAGGCATGGAAGTGACAGCTTCTGTCTTGTCAGTAGCTTGTCGGGAATATAGTAAACATCACTGATAAGCAAATTACAGACATAAAAGTTTTCCTGGCAGAGTACAACTTCTGAGGGCAGGGAGAGATAAAATACATGGACTATTGACCTTTTTTTTTTCTAACTCTGGGACACTTAATAGGCTGCCACTGCTTAGAGACAGTAAACATTCAATCTACTTTATAATGTTTAACTATAAAAGAAAACCCTGGGATACTTAAAAAGTAATTTTTAGGAGTAGGAGGATAAATATAATTGTTTATCTTATCAGTTTATTTTTACCTCAGGTTCACTTTAAGTAATCATGCAGCGTACTGGGTACAGTTTTGATAGGGAAGGGTCAGCGATGTTCTGAAGTTGTTAAGACTCTAGGTTGTATGTTTGTTTTAAAAATAAATATTCTGCTTGGTTGTTGGATGACTTCTAATTGCTGTTTGTACCTCTTTGATTTACAGACGGATATAACAAAGTGTGTCGTCACATCTGAATCCAGCCTGCGTTCCCATTGGTTGGTCTCCAGCGCCTGCAACTTAGGCCACTTCTTGAAAGCTGTGATCTTTTTCCTGCTTCGTGAACGATAACACTTAGTGACACCGCATTATGTCCTGGAAGAATCTGAAGTCACTCATTTGCAGACATTGCTTGCCTTCATTTCCTGTGTCTGGGTTCAATTTGTGCTGCAGTGAGTTCACATGGAAAGCCTGTGACAACTTGAACTGGATTTGGCCTTGATTTTCCTCTATAAATCAGTATGGGCCTGTACTGAGCTGTTTCTCACGTCCCCAGCACATCACAGACATTCCTGCAGTCAGGCAGACTGTGTAGCTTCCTCTCATTCCCTTTGAACAGCTTATGAACTCCATAGCCTGTGCTACGGTTGTAGAGCAGTTCAGCATGGACATTTGTAGACTGCCGAATGCTGGAGAATGCCTCAAGTGTTAGCTGTACACCACCAGTATTAAAGAAGAAGATTAGTTCACATCATAGGGAAATAAAACTTTTTTTTACATAATTGCCTTGTAATATTTTCTATGCAGGAGTGTAGCAATGTCTACTGTATGATGCTGTGACTACGTGCTTGTTCCCTACGACACAACAGATACTGGACAGTGGGCATACTGCTGTTTTTTCAGAGGAGTGGCGGACAACTGGTTGGTACTCAGGGTGGGTAGTTCTCGTGCTGGGAACAATCTTGACTATTCTATGCAGAAAAGGGAATTCTTGGGGTGCGCTAGAGCAGGGGTCCCCATACATTTTGGGTCGAGGGCTGGGTCAACATACTTCAGACCGCTGGGGAGCCGGAGTATACGTAAAATGATGTAGAAGTCTTTGCGGGCCAGACAGTGAAGCATACCCAGGTGACAACCTGCAGTGGACAACAGTGTCACCTGTTGTGGAATTTGATTGGAAACCAGTGAATTACTTCTTTCTGGCTTCCATGTGGATGGGTGGTGCCAGCACTGCTATTCCATATGCAGACCACCAATATTTAAAGATGTAGCTGACCGCATCTATAAGTAATACATTTTGTGTGTGAGGGGCCGGTAAACAAGCCTCAGGGGGCCACATTTGGCCCGCGGGCCTTAGTTTGAGGACCACTGTGCTAGAGTATATTAAATTACTGTACCCTTTTGGGAGGAGCCACCCTCTATCACAATGGTCAACTGGCAAAAAAAAAGGCTTGCAGAGGGTGTCTTCAAAACAGTATCAAAATTTATTGAAAAGTATCATAAACAACCTTATAACTATTCCCTTATTCCCCCCCTTAAAATTAAATCCAAGTCAGCTGACTTTGCACTAGATAGTGCTGTGTGAGCTTTGTGGATGAGTGTGTGCGAAGTCAGCTGACTTGGATTTATTTTTTTTAAGGGGGGATAAGGGAATAGTTATAAGGTTGTTTATGATACTTTTCAATACATTTTTATACTGTTTTGAAGACACCCTCTGCAAGCCTTTTTTTGCCTATTCTAAGCAGAAGCAAAACTATTTTGGGACCCCCTACATTCACCCTTATTCTCATCAGTGGTGATACCCTGACCAGGAGGCCAATCTGCCAGGAATCCGATTACAAGTGTGGCCACCGTGGCCTTTACCATAACAAGTGTGGCCACAGCAACACCTGCTCTAGAAGGGGGCTCTGTATTGGAAGTAGGATAAGCAAGACATTGGGCACCCTAACGGCCTGTTGCAGAAGGGACCACTATCCAAATAGTGTTGCCTAAAAGTTTTCTTAAAGGGAACCTCCAGGAAAACTGCAGAGTACACGCAGGGAGCGCTGATTTTATTTTTTTTACTTAGTCCACACTGCATCTGGTCAGGGGTGCAGCTAAGGTTTTTGTGGCCCCAAGCAGACTGTAGGCTGTGGCCCTAACCCGCGGCGCGCTTCAAAATTGTGTGGAAAGTAGGCGTGACCATGACATGTGGGAGGAACCAGGGTGTGGCCATGAAATGGGGTGGAGCCAACTGCATGATGCTTACATGTCAATATGGACCAAAAAACCCAAAACGTATTTCAATGTAGAAAGAGGTAGACTTTACACCGCCCCACAAAAAAGGAAAAAAAATACATAATTAAGTAGGACATTAGACTATGGTAGGGATTAGATGGTGAGCTCCTTTGAGGGCAGTCAGTGGCTATGTACTTTGTAAAGTGCTGCACAAGAGGTCACGGCGGTAGTAATGCACTACCACAGAATGCTGCGATATGCAGAAGCACACACGGCCAAGCATGCGCAACAGAGCACACAGCCAGCCCGGTACACCAGCCCCAAGCCTGATCACAGCCAGCAGTATAGGTGCTAAGTTACAAAAAATAGGCGTGGTCATGATGTCATGTGGGCAGGGTTAACTGTAATGTAATGCATAACAGTGAGGCGGCAGGTCAGAGTTTCCTCCCACAACAGTTAGGCAAAGTGACTCTGCACACTGCAAATCTGATTTGCGAGTCTAATTTTCCCTGAATGCTATTAACAGAAAAACGTAGAAAAAACACAGCATGCAGTAACGATTAAATATCGGAATCACATGTAAAAAACGATTAAAAATCTGAATCGCATGCAGTGTGCAGGGAGCCTAAGGGTAATTAGACATCATTCCACAAACACATAAGGAAGCAGTGTTTCTGCCATGATGTGGTGAGACAGAAGATTTGCATCATGGATGTGCAGATGATAAATCAGCAGAAACTGATGCTATTTATTAGCATACCATTAAGTAATCATGAGACGACAACAGAATGTCAAATGCTGCAACAATGATCCCAAAGCAGAAAATGTAGCCAACTATGACCATCAAGTAATAAATGCAGCAACCGTTACCTCCAACACATCAAATGCAAGAACCATTACCTCTGACACATGATATGCAACAACCCCTACTTCTCACACCTGATATGCAAAAACCCCTACTTCCAACACATGATAAGCAACAACCCCTACTTCCGACACATGATAAGCAACAACCCCTACTTCCGACACATGATAAGTAAGAACCCCTACTTCCGACACATTATATGCAACAACCCCTACTTCCGATACATGATATGCAAGAACTATTACCTCCAATACATGAAATGCAAGAACCATTACCTCTGAAACATGATATGCAACAACCCCTACTTCCAACAAATGAATGCAGAAAATGATTTCCCTAACACATGGAATGCGGCAAACGTTACTTTTGACATATGAAATGCAGCAAATCGGAAATTAGGCAAATATTACCTCCCACACATGTTAAAATTCAGTAAGCATTATCCCCCACACATGAAAAATACAAATATAAAAATGCAGCAAATGTTACCTTAGACATAATTTAATTAAATTTTCCCGCCCACTGGGTGCTGGCTGGATGGAGCTGCTGAGTAGGGTGGGAGAGTGACACTGGATGCGGCTGAGAGGGTGAAACTGGGCGGAAGGAGGGTGACATTGCTGGAAGGGGAGGAGGATTACACTAGGTGGAGAGGAGGATAACACTGGGTGGGGAGAGTGAGATACTGACTGGGTTGGGAGGTGGGTGATACTAATGGGGTGGGGAGGAGGGTAATAGGTAGGTGTCCCTGTATAGGTAGCTAGGCATAGGTAGGTGCCCCCAGTAGGTAGCTAGGCGTAAGTAGGTTCCCCGTAGGTAGCTAGGCATAGGTAGGTGCCCCCATAGGTAACTAGGCGTAGGTAGGTGCCCCTGTAGGTAGGTAGGTGCCCCCGTAGGTAGCTAGGCATAGGTAGGTGCCCCCGTAGGTAGCTAGGCGTAGGCAGAAGCCCCCTTAGGTAGCAAGGCATAGGTAGGTGCCTCCATAGGTAGCTAGGAGTAGGTAGGTGCCCCATAGGTAGCTAGGCGTAGGTAGGTGGCCCCGTAGGTAGCTAGGCGTAAGTAGGTGCTCCCATAGGTAGTTAGGCATAGGTAGGTGCCCCCATAGGTAGCTAGGCGTAGGTAGGTGCCCCCGTAGGTAGCTAGGTGTAGGTAGGTGCCCCCGTAGGTAGCTAGGCGTAGGCAGGTGCCCCCTTAGGTAGCTAGGCATAGGTAGGTGCCCCCATAGGTAGCTAGGCGTAGTTAGGTGCCCCCATAGGTAGCTAGGCGTAAGTAGGTGCCCCCGTAGGTAGCTAGGCGTAGGTAGGTGCCCCCGTAGGTAGCTAGGCGTAGGTAGGTAGGTGCCCCCGTAGGTAGCTAGGCGTAGGTAGGTGCCCCCATAGGTAGCTAGGCGTAGGCAGGTGCCCCCTTAGGTAGCTAGGCATAAGTAGGTGTCCCAGTATAGGCAGCTAGGCATAGCATAGATAGGTAGGTGGCCCCGTAGGTAGCTAGGCGTAGGTAGTTGCCCCCGTAGGTAGCTGGGCATAGTAGCCAGGCGTGCAGGGAGTGAGGGTAAAAGTAGCCAGGCGGGCAGGGAGCGGGGGTAAAAGCAGAGCAGACAGGCAGGCGAGGTGTGGCTTACTGGCTTTGCCGGGAGTCATGCTCCATTCTTACTTCCGGTTCCTGCAGTCCATCTGGAATGCAGAACCGGAAGTATGCGGCGCATTTACCCGGCTTCAGGGAGGGTGGGCAGAGCAGGTGGTGGGGGCGGAACTAAAGCGGCCGCTCTATTGGTGGGTGGGCAGGGTCCAGGGACAGAGCCTTCCCCTCGCCGGCGCCTGCCCGCCCCGAGTCCCAAAAGCAGCCGCTGTGGCCAGTGACAGTGTGACATCACGATGACGTCACAGAGCCTCCGAGGCCCCTAAACACAGGAGGCCCCAAGAAGCCGCTTGGCCTGCTTGGTGCCTGGCAGCGCCTCTGCATCTGGTCTCCTTCTGGCATTTGTGCTCTGCATGCTGACACCCTGAGGCTCCAGATGTATGTCATGTCATCAGGAGCCTGGGGGTGGCAGCATAGAGCTCGCAGCTCCGGTGACAAATAACTGAGGCCCCTTTCACAATGGGACGTTTTCATTGTGGTGCGTTACCCTTTTTTACGCAGGGTAAGGCTAAAGTAATGAGAACCTATGGGACATAGCATACCTACCATGGTGCGATGCGCCAGAAGTACCCAAATTACCGCTACAACAACAGTGCATTGTCAGCGGTGATGTGTGGCAACCAGAAGTCATGTAAGTCTATGGCCCCGCAGATATTTTAAACTGTTTCACGTGCGCCTGGCGTCATGCTTGTGCGGAAGCGTATTTTGTCGATACACTTCTGTGCACTTCCTATTACCGCCACAGGAAGTGAGCACTAGAGAGCCTCACTTCGGGCTTGGCTTGCAGCCAGATTAGAGATTATCGCGCATTGTTGTGTAAATCTCTGAAGCTATTTTTAGCGTTATGGAACGATGCGATCATCCTATCGCACCACACTAAAAACCGATTAGTAGTGTGAAACTGGCATGAAAGGCTGGGGCATGGGAACTTTGTCATGTTACACTTGACACTTTTCTGGCACTTCTCCTTTCCCATCACCCTCCTCCAAGGTTCACTTAGTTGTGCTTTCCCCAAAGCCAAAAAAACACAGTTCACCCCTGGGCAACGAGCTTATTATTATATTTGAGGATTATTTGCCAAATAAAAAACATAAGTGAACAGTTTAAAGCGATAAAAACAAAAACAACAAGAATGACCTTACAAATGTGAGGAGAAAAAGGCTCATAGTATTACAGTCTTTAGTGCATTACTGCTTTGTGTTATAAACAAGGTGAGGTCTGGCTGTCTGGAAATATGTTTATTGTCAGGTTCCTGTCATCCTGATTGTTCATCTGACTAAAATTCTAAACACATATGTTAAAAGTTTATAATTTAGATTTCTGTTTGACATATCTGCCAAATTATATTTTTGGAAAACAACTATTAAAATCCAGTTCTAGGAAACATGTTTCCTATATTAGTTTTGGACAGTACAGAGAGGTGTTTATTGTGCTTTGTGCCACATTTGATAATATTTTCCCTCCGTGACGGTCTCAGAGACGTCCACGGCTTTAATATCAATGAGAGGAGGGCATTCCAAAAAGGGAAAAATAATTAAGAACAGTTTAAAAGGTAAGAGTGGACCTAACCTGATGAAAAAATGCCAGGTTATAGAAAAATTCAATGTATTTGAAACACGTGATGACACGTTTCTCTGGCATCAACATGCTCCCTCAGGTCAATATAAAGGGTTGTGAGAGAAGCAATGAACAGCATGGAGCACTTGTAGGCTACAGACCATTCATTGCTTATTTCAAGACACTTTATATTGACCTGAGGAAGCATGTTGATGTCTGCAAAACACAACATCTGGCATTTTTCATCATTGAGGTAACTTTTTCTTATCTTTGAAACTGTTCTTATATATATTAACCTTTTTGGGGTGCCTCCTTCCAATTAGGAGACATCCACTATGAAGTTGCAAAAATACGGGCGATCGGAAAGCATTCCACAAGGAAAAAGCATAGAGACAACATGAGCCCCGGTAGTGCAGCACATCACAGCAACAGATGGTATTAGGTATTGTAGCGATGGAATACTCAGAAACGAGGGTTGCAGCCAGGCAACCAACCACTGCAGGCAGGTGGAGATACACAAACCCAACTCCACTCGGATGTCCAGACGAGCTGGACGTTGTCGCGATCTTGGAGAAAAAAGGACTGGAATGGCCCCAATGTGACAAGAACACTAAGGACCAACCAGAACACCCCTCCTATAAGGAGGGCGAGTAATACAATGGGGAAAAGAGGCGCACAGGATATGATAAAACTGTTAAAAACAGATAAAAGAAAGTAAAGTAAAGAGCGGCTTACCAGCTACCAACAACCCACATTATAAGGTTGTATGTCTTGCATTCAATGGTAAAAGGACTGGACCGCGATCACCCAGGTATCCCAACGTCCACCACTCTTTCTGTTCAAGCGGGTATAGCATCCAGAAAACCAGTATAGATAAAACAACAAACAAACAGAAGTTCTAAGTGTAAACTATTTATTTGCAGGCCATCAATATAAGCCACAAGAAGATAAGAAACAATATAACCAATAAAAACATACGGGGCCCAGGACCTGGGAACCACAACATGAATTTGCGCATGTATGCTGGTCCACAACCAGTAAAACGATAAAAGGTGCCGCCTGGCTCCTTCCCTGTCTCCTTCCCTTGGTACACCGTAGGAAATAATGTCATAGGTCATTCAAAAACAACAGATTATTATTTCCTTATTTGATTGCTGATTATCTTTGACTGTTCTGGCTGATACAATGTAATATATACAATCCCTTTAAGGAATGAAGTCAAATTACAATTTTCAGTCCAAAGAGGCCATTATCAGGGCTGTGTATACAATGAGTGACCCTTACAAAGCTATGACGTTGTATCCTCTGAAGACTTTGAGCATCTGCCAGCATTAATCCTGAAAGATCATGAATGCTACCAAATCATAAAAAGATCAGCATTGTCACATGCCCTTTACTGGTTTATTTTACAAGAAAGACACATAGAAATGAAGGAATTCTGAAATGAAAACTTAAGATTCCAACTCATTAAAAGACTCCCACTCCAAACAAAACATCTGATGCTGCCAACATTCTCTGCAGAACAATGTTGATGCTATAAACATGCTGTAAAATGGAGAGGATTGTACAAAGACTGAGCCAAACTGGAAAAAAAGACAGTTTTACTAAATACAACAGCAAACTAGATTAGGAATGCACAGCACATCGGTTTCTGCTGAACTAATAGCTCTGCCATTACAATGATGGTTCAAGGGCAATGTAAGTGAGGCCCAAAGTTTAGATCCTGTTTCCTCACCTGCTCTCTGACCTCCACACTTTAATGTTTCCTTACCCAAGGCACCCTTATTCCCTTTCAGCATTTGGCCGGTCAGTATACTAAGTAAGTATAATTGTCTGATCCATGACTATCTCCAAGTAGGTTAATTCAGTGCTAGTGGTGGATTTAGCATGAGAACCTTGTACCAGGAATGGTATAATCACCTGGGGATCAGCCCCCTCAACCACTGGGGAGGCTGCCTTTATCCTCACCCCCCCCCCCCCTGCATGACCATGCATGACCGAGCTGAGGCAGAGGGTCAAGAGGTGCAAGCCTCTGGGCACAGAGCTATGAGTGGGAATCCCACCCCCATTCCAGGGCCACAATCATGGCAGAAGAACAGGTGCTGCTGTCTTGGGCTCGGCGAAGCTGGCAGAGCAAGACACTCCTCCTTCGATTTCCACTTTTGTGTTCCGCCTAAATGCTGTCAGGTCTTGCTGATATAAGACTCAGGTATACACTGTATGCAAATGCAGCCGACTATCTAATGCTGGGCATACATGGCACGATAATGCACCGGTATCGAGCCAGCGGCTCAATGCCGGCGCGTCCCCGCTCGTCCCCGCGGGCACTTCCTTATCAGTGCTTCATTTTTGCCCATTGTCAGCCCGCGGGGATCGAGCTGGGAATCGATCCACGCGGTGATCGAACACGTCGGAAATTATCAATCGAGCCATCAGCGGCTCGATTGATAAGAAAATACACCGCCGTGTATGCCCAGCATAACACTTCCAAAGAGTGACCTAACCACACACACTGACTCTTTGTAAGTAGATTTTGCATACCAGGGGTGTTCCTAGGGTCCTTGGAGATCAGTGGCACCTGAGGGCACTAGGTGTAGGCTATGCGCGCCGCGGCAAAAAATCGGCGTGGTCATGCAGTGAGTGGGCGTGCCCATGGGTGGGGCCAATCGTACATTAGATTAGGACAGTGGTGGCGAACTTTTTGGAGGCCCAAACTGCAACCCACAAGTCACTTATCTATCGCAAAGTGGCAACAGCAATTTAAACTAAATACTATACAAACGTTTGAACACATACAAGAACATTATGGAAAATCCAAGTTGAAAAACTGAAAAGATAAACAATTTCATCCATCCTACTCCTGAAAAAATATATTCATTTTTTTAGAACCTCCCAGTTTTATTTTCTGTTTTAAAAAGCTAAAAAAGTAGGTTTAATGCTATTGTCTCATATGATGATGATTCATTTTTTTCCATAGTCTCGCAGCTAGCAATCATGTGACCCTCAACAAGACAAATTCAGCAATCATGAGGCCCCTATCAAGACAAATTCAGAAATCATGAGGCCCCCAACAAGACAAATTAAGCAATCATGAGGCCCACAACAAATCCTGAGGCCCCCAACAAGACAAATTCAGCAATCTTGAGGCCCTCAACAAGACAAATTCAGCAATCATGAGGCCCCCAACAAGACAAATTCAGCAGTCATGAGGCACATAAATAGACAACATTTCACATAAATAGGCAGAATGCCCCCTTAGGTTGCGTACTACTTTCTACTTATAGAAATGACTACATTTGGCTTGGATGCCCAAACATTTACATACAGTTGTTGAGTATATAAAATGCTGGATTTATTATACCTGAAGTTACTGCAATACATCTTTTCATACATTAATGTGAGTGTGCTTTTCCTGTATAATCATGATACAGATAAAATCTGTGAATATAAGTACAGAGAAAATATCAGGAATAACATAGAAATATGCATCATACATACAATAAAATGAGACATTCATTGTTATTTCTCTGAAGGTTCTCAATTATCTAGGCCTCAGCATATTCAAAGTCCACATAAGATACCTTCGGCTGGACAACTTTTATGGTGGCCACTAATGATCCAATCTTTCCAAATCTATGTACTAGAAGGGTAAACTGGGTAAATATATTGTAAGGAAACTATAGGTAGCCCCTTATATTATATAGAAATGGTAAGATTGGACAAAAAAGATTGGATCATTAGTAGCACCTTTAGTGTCCTAGGAGACATTTCATCACTCTTACGGAGAAGCTTCTTCAATTCAGGGCATGAATGAGTTAAGCCTCACACATGCTCTGTGGAGATTGGTACCAGATCCCTTGGGCGGCATTGCAGAGCCATAATTGTACAGATTTGTCTGTAGGCTGCTGGGGAAAGGGGGGGGGGGGTGGCAAAGGGCGGACGGAGCAGTGCAGTGTGTGACATTATGCAACAGGCAAGGTGAGTGGAGAGGACAATCCTCTTGGCTGAAGCGATCCAAGAGGCTAATCGCTGGCGGGGGGCTGAGTGGAGTTGGAGGCTGTTGTACACATGTATAAATGATTTGCTCAATCAAACCATCAGTCTAGCTAAGATACATTCATTATACACATGGCTGCAAATCAAAAAAATAACCCATCAACGTCAAGAGGTAACTAGATTAAATTGGGTGTGTGGGACAGAAAAAATGTAAGTCACTGCAAAGACCAAACAGGGAAATAAAAAGTTGGTGTGTTTGAAGGACATTTTGGTGGGTAGAACCCTTTTCTTCTACTTCTTTTTGCTCTTTGCACTAGGAAAGGATAACAGTCATTTGGATAGACTGCTTGTAGACCGTAAATAAATTGAATCTGCATATCTTCGGGTATTTCCTTTACCATATTTTAAAGAGGGCTTGGATGCTTTCCTTGCATTGAAGGGCATGCACGGCTATAATCCCGGTAAAGTTGATCCAGGAATTTATCTGACTGCCATCTGGAGTTGGAAAGGAATTTTTCCTTTTTAAGGCTAATTGGCCCAGGCCTTGTAAGGTTTTATGGGGCCCCTGGATCAACTGGGATATGTGCAGGTTCAGAATGTTGCTTTTTTTTCTGGTTGGACTTGATGGACGGATGTCTTTTTTTCAACCAAACTAACTATGTAAGTATATTAAATAAGAAGAAATTGCTCAGTTAGAGCAAAGAAATGTCTTGTAGGACATAAAATGCACCTTGCTGAAGCTATTTCATTTGTTTCCTTCATTCTTGACTTAAACAGCCTTATCATCATAAGTGGACATGACAAAGTATGAAAGCACCAAAAAAAAAATACAGATAAAATGCATAGACAATTGTGGCGACTTACATATAACAAATAAGACCCACAAGAGAGAGCATTCAGATCACAGTCTAGGGTTACACTGGAGGGTTGCATGAATTCAAGAGGGTCATGTATGGCAGAAATTCACATGAACACAGTAAATATCCTGCAAATTTGTGACTATGGGGGAGCAGCTCCTGTGACTGCAGGGGGGCCCAGAGGTGCAACTATGGGGAGCAGCACCTGCAACTGCAGGGGGCGGGGGGGGGGCAGAGTTGTGGGAGGGGCAACTCCTAACCTTTCCTTTCTCTGATACTCCAGATCAGGTGTTTGTGTGGCTACACATGTTATGGGTGTGAAGATCCTGATGGCCACACTAGTTTTATGAGCCTTGTGAGATGGACTCTCAGCCTGTGAGGGTCACCAAGAAGAGACAAAGGAAGAGGTGTGATCATTAAAGGGCCCCAGCAAAGTTTTCTTGATTTGCAGTTACACACCTGCACCAGAAAGATAAGACTGTGGGCCCCAATCAGCATCACAACTTGTTTCACAACTTAAGAATTGCAAAGAATTGAAATGCGTGTTTGTGAATTACACACTAGATTTAATATGTTGCAGTTAGAGATCATCAGATAAGTCCGTGTACAAAAGCTAATAACACAGGCTGATGAGCACAGAACAAGAGGAAGCAAGGGAAGCCAAAGTTTAATAATCACTCCTAAATTAATTAAAAGGAAGGAACAGTATTACAGATAAACTGCTTCCTGTAGACAGGCATTTTTGTCTTAAAGGGGAACTGTAGTGAAAATAACATCTTGAATAAAAATGCTTATTGTTTACAATATTCATGTACAGATTATTTAGTTACTGTTTGCCCATTGTAAAATATTTCCTCTCTCTGATTTACATTCTGAAATTTATCATTGGTGGTGGTGGTGACATCTTTAGTTCTGCCAGGTTATCTGTATGGAATGTTTGTTTACTGAGAGTTCTATGCACAGAGGGAGATACTACTTGCATGGCATTTGGAAAAAGCCGTTATTTCCCACAATGCAACAAGGTTTACAGAGAGAAATCTGTCAGAACCTTGGTCATGACATCACACTGTGGGAGGGGTTTCATCACAATATCAGCTATACAGATCCCCCTGATGATCTATTCGAGAAAACATAAAGATTTCTCATGGGAAAGGGGGTGTCAGCTACTAACTGGAATTAATTTCAATCCTTGGTTTAAGTTCTTCTTTAAATAATATCCGGTATGCAGTGACTTTCCATTATATGCTGCTTTGTAAACCTTAAGTAGGAGCATGTACTTAGCACGTGTCATTTTTCTACTTTCTGACTGATGTAACACTATTGCTAAAGGTAACGTAAACAAGGAATGCTCATATTTTAAAATGCCTTATTGCTGGCTGCCTCAGAAGTAATTGCTTGCAGCTATGAGACTTTATTGCCTCCTAGTGGTTGCAATGACAGTTGCAACTCTGCATTGTGTGAATATTGTATGAACATGACTGCTAACTGGTCTTATGCAAAAAAAACCAACAGTTCATATACATAGGAAAACAAATAGGAATGCTTTGTGTTCTGCACATGTAAGCCATTAGTGTAGCACGTTCTGCCCTCAAGTCACTTGCAGTATAATTTAGCTGGAGGTGGTTTATGCAAACTGAGCAGTGTAGGACCAGTTTGGTTCTGTAAGACTTTCCTAATTTTTAGAACTCTCAGCCTTGTCTCATTAGACTTGCCCCTACTTTTTACACATTTAAACCCACCTCTTCAACTTTGAAGATGCTAGACCTGGCAGAGACAGCTATGAATCTAGCCAGAAATCTGGCATGTATACAGCCACCCCGATGAATCACCAAATCGGGAACCCATCGGGAGTGCCAGATTATTTCAACTGAACATTGTTCCCCTCTTTACACCGCCCATGGAAAGCCTCTACATTGTGCACCACAATTCTTCCTCCCCCCTCCATAGCAACAGAATGTGTTACTAGGCTGTAGCCAATGTGTATGTACAGTGCTCGGCCTCAAACTGTCACCCGAAGTATCAAGTCCTGATCTTTAATTAAGGGCGACAGTCATAGAGCATATGTATGCACCTTTTACCACCAGTAATAAATGACAGTCCTATTACCCCTACTGAGTGTTGAATATTGTATAACATGCCCTCCCCACACCCACCCCACTCCTAGACTGTCAGCTTGATTTGATAGGTTCTTCTTCTCCCCTGAGACATAGTTTAAACTTGTTGTGTATGAATATTAATAATAATAATAATATTTACCGTAATAAACACTTAGCAGGGTTTTACCTGTATAAAATATATAGCCTTAGAGTTCTAAGAACAAGCATACTGTTCATGCTACACTTCCAAAATCACACAGTCCAAGGTACACAAGAGGTTAAATATGTGCAAAATTCTATGCTATAGGTACACTATACAGTGTACAATGTAAGGCTATTGGATGTCATGCAACACACACACAAATATATATATATAAATACACACATACCACACACATACATATACACTGTGTGTGTATATATGCATTACACAAGATCTAGATTTCACATCCATGTACATTCCAGTACATCTCCTCACCAGTATAATATCACTGAGAAATATAGGGCCATCAAGAATTATACAGAACACCACACTACACCTTAGCAAGAAGCAGATAAACTTTCAAAACACTCTTGGACTCTTTAGCTAATGCTACATACACACCTAAGATGATTGCCACGCAGAAAATGTTGTTTCTGATAGCTTCAGGTGATATTATAGAAACTGCTGTTGTACAGATGTGCTGCTCAACCATCTGCTGAGCAGCTTGTTCTTACTATAATGAGAGGAGGGGAGATGCACCACTGAAGGAACTACACTATCATCAGTTAAGGATTTTTTTTTTACCTTCGTAGGACATCTGTACATGTAGTAGATTTTCACCCAAAATGATCACAAATCACTGTTTTGGTTGGCATAAATCTAAGGTATATATGTGGCTTAGGAAATGTGGATTCAAACGTACAGTCATAATAATTTTTCACTTATCAAGGACCAAGCCATCTTTCACTTCCTATATCCTGTATATACCTATGAAGAAATACACATTACATGCAATAAATGACTTTACAGACACAAATCTCTCTCTTATATGTGAGGTGCAGGATGTTGAATAGAAGGCTTCTCCCCAGGCTCAACCAACTGATCTATGACTTCACTTTCTTGTAGGTAACCCATACATGAGGAGACATGGGTTTTGCGGTGGTTTCCATACAGATTGTCTGTTCCAATTTCCCTTCACGGTTGAGACGGAAGGTGCGGGTGACCTGCAGAGTTGAAATAGAGGATTACCAGTTGTTGAGAAAAACTAAATACTAAATCAGCCCACTCCTCCGAATCAAGGTCAGAGATGTCCTACGACCAAAGATTGAAGACATGGTCTAACCTATCCAAACCCACATGAAGCAATTTGGTGTATAGTGACAACAAAGCTTTAGGCAAGTCCCGCTACTATGAATGATCAATGATATGCAAATACTTCTGAGTTTATGCAAATGAATGGAGCTTGAAAATGGACCAATCAAATCCCACCCAGGTTTAAATTGATTGGTCCATTTTCAAGCTGCATATAGTTGCATACAAATTTACATAAACTCTGAAGTATTTGCATATCATTGATCATCCCTACCTGATACATTAGTAACTCTTTGAAAAATAAAGCCTCTAAAAAATCAGAATAGTGTTGTGTGGTGAGAAAACTGTGCCTTCATAGCCCTTCTGACCTGGAGATACCTGAACTACATTATTTTTAGGAGAGAGGATGTCCTTTTGAGTTCAGCAAAGCGTGCCAACTGTCCATTAGGAATATATTTATTTCATAATTTCATGATGATTGCTATACTCATTGCTGCGTATTATTGTGCCATGTTTAATCATATGTATTTACACTTTTACTTTTGTACCATGTTTTTATGCATTTGACTACACTGATTGAGGATGTCCCTCAGTTTTTATGTACACACCTCTTTGTGGGTGGGGGTCTTTGAGCATGTGTCATTGGGTGTGGCGCCTTTCTATATAAGGGTCACCCCTGTTCACTTGCACCTATGCTATGATTAAGGGCGTGTAAGGTCCGAAACATGTCTGCATGTGGTGATGGATTTTAGCTTGTCATGTACGTAATTCAATAAAGCAAATTCGACTCTACCAACATCGTGCGGAATCCACTTTCTATATTACTGGACTTGGGGTTGGAGCAGCCCGTTTTTCCTGCACTGTTGGTGGACGGAGTCTGTGAGCGGAGTTACACCTATACATCGAATTTAGGAGCCATGTGAGTAATTATTTTAACGCACCTTCACGCTCAGATCTGGGGATCAGGTATATCTAGAAAATGGAGCAACTTGGATTTACCCCAAATTGGAGGAAAGGGAGATGTTTGATTATATTGTGTTCATTTTGTTCTGGCCTTTTCCTATACTTAGACTCTGTTTCTGCTCCACGAAATGGTAAGTGTCAAGGCTCCATAGGAGACCATGACTGCTGCCTCAACAGCACAAGAATTATTTCACTTACCGTATATTCCGGCGTATAAGACGACCCCCAACTTTTCCAGTTAAATTTAAAATTTTGTGATATACTTGCTGTATAAGACTACCCCTCTTGACTGTTGGACATTTGTGTACTGTACTGTATGTACTGGTGCTGTACTGTGTGTGGTACACAGTATACAACAACCAGCCAATCATGGTAAGGGATGTACCTTACCGGCGATTGACTGGTTGTTGTATACAAAGCCTGCTTGGATTGGTCAGCTATCGCTGTCTCCAAGACTACTTGTACAACACGGACCTTGCTGCTTTCATACGGTCGCTGCCTACGGCGGGGATGCAGCTGCGGACGTTTTTGTGGCCCCCCCACCATATGCGGAAACTGCAGATTCTCCAGTCTGGCTCGGAAGTTTCAGCGCCCGCCCTATACGATGACACCCGGCGTATAAGACGACCCCCAACTTTTGACAAGATTTTCCTGGGTTTAAAAGTAGTCTTATACACCAGAATATACAGTAACTTGACTAAACCCCCACCTCACAGTCACCAGCAGAGATGCCCAAAAATATAATCGGAAATATGGGGTGCAAGGCCTCCAAACTCCACCAGTAACTGCAAAGTAACAAAGAAGATATGTGCCCGCCCCCCTCCAACTCATATGAAGGACCAAATTATTTTGTCAAGTAACTTAAAGGGAACCCAAGGTGATAGTGATATGGAGTCTGCTATATTTATTTCTTTTTAAACAATGCAAGTTGCCTGGCCGTACCCCTGATCCTGTGTTTCAGGTGACTCAAGTCTGCCTGGATTAGCCACATGCTTGTTTTAGGGTTGTGACTCAGACAATACTGATGCCAGAAGGACAACAGGACTGCTGGGCAACTGGTGTTATTTAAATGGAAATAAATATGACTGCCTCCATATCACTCTCACATCGGGTTTACTTTGGATATGCTATAAGTGGTCCAAACTGGATACTTAAGGGGTAGGAAATCTTGATTAGATTTATCCTCCCTATCAATGAGCGTGGCAATTTAGTCCAGGCTGCACATTTACTTGCAAATACAAATATTTAAAACAACCCCTCAGTGAACTTTTGTGCAGTGAGCAGAGTGTGGCACTTGTACTCTTACCTGGTTCACATGAGGCTCCTTCACAAAGCTCATTTTGCCTACAGTGTGTGAGGTCAGAGTGAGCTGATTGCCGCGTACCTCCCCTTCTTCCACCTCCACTACACCTGCAAGGAGAGGGAGACAGGAACCATTAGATACAAATCCTCACTGCCTTCCTACCTTATCTTCTGTGAATTTGTCAGGACGTGTGATGTCACCAAAGATAGTCAAACAAAGAATCCAAGCACTGCAAGAGAAGTGCTAACCCATGAGCCACTATGATGGACAAGGACAATAGAGATGGAAGACAGAGGATGGAGATGGAAGGAGGAGCATGTGCATGAGACACTATATACAAAGCATACACTGATGAAACAAACAGCTGCCACAGTGAATGTGAAAGATATCACTGTCCAATTACAGATTGCATTTAAAGTGTACCAGAGATCAAAAATATAAAAGATTTACACATACCTGGGGCTTCCTCCAGCCCCATGCGCACGGATCGCTCACACACCGCCATCCTCCGCTACCTGCAGCTCCGGTATAGAGTCCCGGTACTTCAGCCTGTAGCGGCCAGTCTGCACATGTGAAGTGTGCTCTCTACGTATCTCTCCAGCGGCTGAGAGAGAGCGCAATTCCTCTTGCACAGATTGGCTGAAGTAATGGGCAGCGAAGGACAGCGGCATGGGAGCGATCAGGTATTTATAAATCTTTTATTATTTTTGATCTCTGGTTTCCTTTAAAGAGAACCTGAAGTGACATGAGATAACATATAGATAACATATACATACTGTATATGATACTAGCCCTACTAAGAAATTATGTGAAGTCCCTTGCTGTTTTTCAGTACAGGAAGAGTTAAAATACTTAAGTTGTTATCTATGCAAAAGAGCTTCTGTAAGCTTGTCGACTAAATGCTTAAAAATGCAGAGTGGATTCTAAACTGCCACTGTGATAGTCTGACGCAATGTTATAAAGTTATATACTTGAAAATAAAACTATGCAATGCTTTTCTTTGCTACTAATGTTCAATTCATTATCCATACTACACATAAACTTCATTATCTCATAAGTTTATATTCGCTTCAGGTTGACTTTAAGGCCTGTATAGCTGCTCAGTTAGCATCACATGGAATGATTGCTGGTGGTCGTATCAGGTGACAGCCTTAGGAACAATCACTGTACAGACAAGCTGCACTGCTGCAGCCGAGTGGCCTCTTTTGTTAAACGGTAGGAAGGGTGGTTTGACAAGAAGAGGGTTAGTGGGAGTGGTCAAACAGTAGCAACCGACTGTGAATTAGAGCATAGAATGTCACATAAATGGAAATCAGACTATAAATGTACGTGTGCAGAAGAATGAGAAGAGAGATGTGTTAGCAGTACCTAAGCTCATGGCACATACGAATGCCACGCGGTTGGTTGCTGGCTTCGCACAAATGAATCCACATTCTCTGTGCAATGGCTTCCCACTTTCTGGATCAAAGGAACAAAACCTGAAGAACACCATTAACCAGATATGTCATTTCTGATATGTTATATCATCATTTCTCTAGCAAAGTGACCTATTTATAAGGCTATCATAACAACACAGATAGTATTTTGCATTCATGTTCCACCTACAGTCAATGTGTTATAACAAGCATCTTATTATAGTAAAGTTGGCCACACATGATACAATAAAATGATCCAGTTTTATCGCAATTCTAAAGAAAAATTGAAAATTCCCCGTTTTTATAAAATTGAACAGTGTAGGATAGATTGTCAATTTCTTGATACATAGACCACAACATTTTTTTTTCAGTTTTTTTCCATAATTGGGGAAAAATGCAACAAATTTGTGTGACCCTAACCCTAGGTAACCCTAACCCTACACTCCTGCTCCCGTAGATTGTGCCTCCTTCACTTCCTGGTTAGTTTGCAGGTGCTGTGCAGCCAGCCCATCACCATGCAGCTTCAGTCACCAAATGGTGATTGGCTGGCTGCAGGACACCTGTAAATTCACCAGGAAGTAGAGGGGATACGATCGCCGGGAGTATGTAATGTATAATGCTAGAGTAGGGTTAGGTTAGGTCATAGTAAAATAATCAGTAAAAATTGCCTGTAACGCAATAACAATTAGATTGCAAATAATATTATTAAGCTACAAATGAGTTTAACATAGACAGATCCAAATCTCAGATCGTCCTCTAATGTTTCCATTTCATTTCACATTCGGCTGTTACTTACATGAAATGCATCATGGTCTGGCCAAAATGTGAGATGACGATTTCCTCCTTGTAGCGGAACGTAGGTAAAGCAATGGACTCCCCTTCTCCAAGCGGATCTGACACCCAGCTTCCCAGCATCCATGCCAAAGGAGCCAGAACAGGGTTCAAAGGCACATCTATAATTAAGGGTATAAATGAAATAAAGATGATGGGCAGCATGGTGGCATAGCAGCACTCTTGACCTGGACACTACCTTCATGAAGTTTGTATGTTCTCCATGTGTTTGTGTGGGCTTTTTTCTGGGCACTCTGGTTTTCTCCCACATCCTGAAAACATACTGTTAAGGTAATTGGCTCCCTCTCAGATTGACTTCATGGTAGAGGCATTTGACTAAGACTTTAAGTTGGCCCGGGAGTTGAACCCACCATGTCATGCATTGGAAGCAGACGCAGTACCTCTACATCTTCTTAACCTGACCAAAAAATTAGCTAAAATCCGTCAGCTGCCAGTCATGGACATTGACCTAGATTCAGGTTGACCATGGCTGGGCTGATCTGGGAGTCTATCTCACAATGCTCATGCCAGACAGGCAGAATCAGTACCCCTGCACACTAGGCTACAAGGTAGCGCTTTTCTAAGCCTTTTGTAAGCACTTGTGATTTGAAAAGCCTTTACGCCACTTGAAGGATGTGATTTAAAAAAAACAAAAAAACATAGCATTACATTAGCAAGAGCTTTTCAAATCACAAGCACTTACAAAAGCACTGCTAGTGGGTCCCAGGCCTAACTATAGTAGGGATGAGATTGTTAGATAAGGGGCCTTGAACAACCCCAAATGTGATGATGATTCCTGAATGACTTCTTCTGCATGTTCTCTGAGTGTCAGTTAGTGATCAGACTATGAACTCTGTAAAGCACATGTGTATAGTGTGTAGGTAACTGTAGAGCATGTAAGTCATTGTAGAAGGCTTTAATTTACAGTGGGTAAGAATACAATATTTATACAATTTTTATGTGTACAACACATGAGTAAAAGTACATATGTGGATGTACTGGAGGTAAGTGTACTGTGTGTGGGTGTTCAATGAGCAGGTAGCTGTACAGAGCAGATAGGTGTACAGTGCATTTGTTGGAACTCACAAGGGTATAGGTACAGTATGTATAATGTGCTTGGAAGTACATAGAGTGTGGTCACGGAGTGTAGAAACATGTATAATGTGTGTACAGTGCATGGGTACAAGCACAGAGCATATGTGAGGAGAGTATGGGTATCAGTTGTGTATCAAGGAAAGATGGTGCCTATGGCAAGCACTGAAACTGCGCCCCTTCAGGAAGGAGGGAGGAGGGAACGCGCTGTTTCTCTTGTGGAAATGGTCAGTGAGATGCTAATATTTGTACCTTGCATGCCTAGTTAATGCAAATTGCATGCTGGAATATGAACTGACCATCTCCTATTCCTAGTGGCTATAGGTAATTATATACATATCTCCCAGATAACAAGCAACTTATTCCCCTATAAAACAACCAGACAGCAGCATATCCTAGAAACAGCTCTGCAGTAAAATAACACATTTAGCCATGTATTGCTGTTACCCCAGACCCCAGTAACAGACAGAACCCCATCAGAGACCCCGGTAACAGACAGAACCCCATCAGAGACCCCGGTAACATACAACCCCCCATGACAGACCCCAGTGACAGACATAATCCTATCAAAGACCCCGGTAACAGACAGAACCCCATCAGAGACCCCAGTAACAGGCAGAACCCCATGAAAGACCCCAGTAACAGATAACACCCCATGACAGAGCCCAGTGACAGACAGAATCCCATCAGAGACCCCGGTAAAAGACAACACCCCATGACAGACCCCAGTAAGAGACAGAACTCCATCAGAGACCCCGGTAACAGAGAGAACCCCATCAGAGACCCCAGTAATAGACAGAACCCCACCAGAGACCCCAGTAATAGACAGAACCCCATGACAGACCCCAGTAACAGACAACACCCCATGACAGACCCTGGTAACAGACAACACCCCATGACAGACCCCGGTATCAGACAGAACCCCATGACAGACCCCAGTAACAGACAACACCCATGACAGACCCCAGTAACAGACAAAACCCCATGACAGACCCCGGTAACAGACAGAACCCCATCAGAGACCCCAGTAACAGACAACAGCCCATGACAGACCCCAGTAACAGACAGAACCCCATCAGAGACCCCGGTAACAGACAAAACCCCATCAGAGACCCCAGTAACAGACAGAACCCCATCAGAGACCCCGGTAACAGACAGAACCCCATGACAGACCCCAGTAATAGACAACACCCCATGACAGACCCCAGTGACAGACAGAATCCCATCAGAGACCCTGGTAATAGACAACACCCCATGACAGACCCCAGTAACAGACAGAACCCCATCAGAGACCCCGGTAATAGACAGAACCCCATCAGAGACCCCAGTAACAGACAGAACCCCATGACAGACCCCAGTAACAGACAACACCCCATGACAGACCCCGGTAACAGACAACACCCCATGACAGACCCTGGTAACAGACAGAACCCCATGACAGACCCCAGTAACAGACAACACCCCATGACAGACGCCAGTAACAGACAACACACCATGACAGACTCCGGTAACAGACAACACCCCATCAGAGACCCCGGTAACAGACAACACCCCATGACAGACCCCAGTAACAGACAGAACCCCATGACAGACCTCAGTAACAGACAACAGCCCATGACAGACCCCAGTAACAGACAACACACCATGACAGACTCCGGTAACAGACAGAACCCCATCAGAGACCTCAGTAACAGACAACACCCCATGACAGACCCCAGTAACAGACAACACCCCATGACAGACCCCAGTAACAGACAACACCCCATGACAGACCCCGGTAACAGACAACAGCCCATGACAGACCCCGGTAACAGACAACACCCCATGACAGACCCCGGTAACAGACAACAGCCCATGACAGACCCCGGTAACAGACAACACACCATGACAGACCCCAGTGACAGACAGAACCCCATCAGAGACTTCAGTAACAGACAACAGCCCATGACAGACCCCATGATCACTGTAAGAAGAAAATGGTGAGCCTCTGAGAGGAACTGACAGAGGTTAGTATGTAATATTCATTTGCAGCTACGTCATGTGTTTATTTTAAATAATTCTACTCGCTTCAGGTTCCCTTTAAATGCCTGCAGTGCACACCCCAACCCCGGTCACATGATGATGAGATGTGTTTCTGTGTGCATGGAGGAGATCAAGACAGGGATGCTCCAGCACTACACCCCATAGTTGTTTAAAAAAGGAGGCGCTTGGGGCTGGTGTTGCCTCAGTGATAGTCTAAAGCCTGGTACATACATTCAATTTTGATTGGGCAATTACTGGACGATTTTACCACCTCCATGAAGTATGAGGGTCAACACACTATGAACAGATTGTATAGGTAAGCTCTCATACCATATGGAAGGGGTAAAATTGGCCCATCATTGGCCAATCAAAATCGTATGTGTGTACTAAGCATTCATCTTAAGCTAAGTACACACATGAGGTAAAAGTCTTTGGAAAATGAAAGATCAAAGACCAATTTTACCTTCTTCATGTAGTATGAGGCCCAACAGATTTTGAATACTAAAGCTGGGTACACACTTTGAAAAGTTAAAGATCAAAGATCAAATCTGCAGATAATTTTTGTAAAAAAAAGTTCACAAAAGACCTCAAAAGAGGTAGACGAAAGATATTTATCTCTCAGTCTCTCAGATTCATCCTGGTGGATCTGATCTGCAGATGACTGTCTGTTATACTAGGTACACACGATACAATTTTCTGACAGATTAACTGTCAGATCGGCTATTTCCAACAGGTCCGACCTGATTTCTGATTTTCCATAGAAGTGAACGGAAAATCGATCGGAAAATGAATCGGAAGTCAGATCGGACCTGTTTGAAATAGTCGATTGAGAGTAAATCTGTCAGAAAATTGTATTGTGTGTACCTAGCATTAAACAAGGTGTGTATGAGATCTGCAGATATTATAGACTATGAAAGCATTTTGCAGATACTGATCTTTAGCAGGAACTGATCTTTAGCATGTGTACAGCATCTTTAGAGAGATCAGTCTTTCAAACCTCCCTGACAAACCTATGTGACAGATAAATTACTCAACTTGCAAAGATTTTTATCTGATGGATGTACTCAGCTTAATAAAATAGACTGTGTAGGTAATGCTCTCATACAACATGGAAGGGGGTAAAACTGGTCTTTAATTATCCAAAGAATTTTATCTCGTGTGTACCTAGCCTTAAAATGTTGACCAGTATGCAAAAGATCTGACAGCGCATGTAAATCAATGAGCTACTTTTTGTTTTATGCGTTTGTGGGCATGGAAAAACATACCTTGTAGCGTGTTGCATGCTGCAAGCTTTTCAGTGTAAGGTATTTTTACCATTGGGACACGTGTTTTAGGGCTAGTTCACACTGGGCGCTTTGGTAGCGTTTTGCTGATCGCCAGCAATCAGCAAAAAGCTGTTTTTTCACGGTACAGGAAAGCGATTTAAGGTGGCCACTCACTGTCCAATTTCTAGCGAAAAATAGTTCAATCGATCAGAAATTCTGATTGGATTGGTTGTAAATAACCTTCGTTAATGGACAATCGATTATGAACGAGTGAAAAAAAATGTCGTCCGAATGAATTTTCGTCGAACCAAAATTTGGATTTTCTTGTTGGTTGTGATAGTTAGGAAGCAAAGATTGGTTTGTTGATGGTGTAGTGACCAATGTATTACAATATTGGGCCCCACGTGTCCTGAGGAGGCGTGTTCACACGCGAAACAGCTGTAGACAGGGGGCATATGTTTGTTTGGAGCGTCGTGGCTAAATAAAGAATAATTTCAAGGAGTGTGCCGGAGTCCGTCTCTCTTTTGTTGCAAATATTACAATATTTCACTTCCGATCAGAATTTCTGATCGCTCGAACGATTTTTTGGTAGAAATTGGATCATTAGTGGCCACCTTTAAGCTGGCCACTAACGGTCCAATTTCTAGCGAAAAATTGTTTTAGCAATCAGAAATTCTGATCGGACAAAAATTGTTCACTACACCATAAACGAACCAATCTTTGCTTCCAATCTATTCAAACCAACAAGAAAATTCAAATTTTGGTTTGACAAAAATCCAATCGGATGACTATTTTTATAATCGTTTGTAATCGATTTTGCCCATCAACTGAGATTATTTTCAATCAATTCAATCAGAATTTCTGATCGCTCCAACGATTTTTCACTAGAAATTGGACCGTTAGTGGCCACCATTAGTTGTGATTGCGTTTTGTGATTCTATAACATTGAAATGCAATCGCTCTAAAAATGCTGCATGCACCATCAACAAATCGCTAGTCACTGGCAATGGCTACAGTGTGAAGACTACCATTGACTTGCATTAGCAGCAGCATTTTGCTGATCGTCAGGGATCAGCAAATCGCTGAAAAATGGCCCAGTGTGAACTAGCCCTTAATGCATCCAAAAATGCAAGATACGTGGTGAAAACATGCACACGAATATATGTACACGGTCATGGTAATGGGTGGTGGGTGCAGCCGACGCAGCACAATGGAGCAGCTGGGAGTTTTAGTACGGCAATAGCAAGCGACACACACAAACAAACAATCCTTTTTTTTCTACATTTGAATGATGATTTATAGCCATCCTCTTATAGTCTAGTATTTGGCAGCTGGCAAACTATAGAAATCTGTGAACCATGACAGTGAGCTAAGCCCTTCCTGCCTGAGATCAACATCTGCTTCAAAGACAATGCCCATCTCAGAGCTCGTGATGTGCATCTGCTGGTAACATAACTGTACATATATTTCATGATTTGGACAATATTTAGACACAAACTGCACTTTCACTATGTCACAATACATCTATCTCCATCAATCCCCATGAGAATATAATTTTTTCTTTTTTTACCTTTGCTTGACTCACTGGCCATTTCTCTTCTCAGTTCTTGCTGTAGGATGTGACGTCATATAGCAGCAATGCATAGTGGGACATATATCTTTGGGTGACACTTTCCAGGAGCTGTCAGCGATTATAACCTTGGCAACAGAGCCAGACGATTTCTCTAATCCCATTGCAATGTAGATGTATGTAATCTGTATGTAAGATGAAAGGATTCTGGGTCATCATTTGCATTTTTTGATCATTTACACCCCATATTTGTTGTCCAATGCCATTTACTATGTCTGTGTTTTATAAATAAAATAATAAAAAATATAATAATACAAAAGAATAATGATAAGCTTTAATTCCAAGCTGTTTCCTAAACCTGTCCTCAAGTGCAATGAACAGAACATGGCGCTGCAGATAAAGTCATGCATATGCAGCTGGAAGCTACATTTTAGCAACATGAATTGCATCACTAATGCCTGACAATTAAGCTGCATACATACATCCAATTTTGATTGGCCAATCACTGGCCAGTTTTACTACTTCCATGTAGTATGTGGGCCAACAGATTTTGAATACTATGAATAGACTGTGTAGATAAGTTCACATGCTACGTGGAAGTGGTAAAATTGGCAAATCAAAATTGGATGTGTGTATGTACCCTTAAAGGCAGGGGTTGTTGCAAACCAGCTTGGGGTGACATACAGTCGCCCTTTGTGTACTGATATTAGCCCCAAAAAGCCTTCTATCACCCTTACCGGTGGTTATAAGAAGGGATGATCAGTGAGATGCTGATCATTTATCCTTGCATTCACATTTGATGTAAATTATATGCAGCTTGAAATTGGATCAGAATAACTTCCTGTCATTTTTTATTGGTCGAAGTTTAAACTGCATAACCTTTACATGAAATTTGAAGGCAATGATAAATTATTTGAACCTCACTGACCATCCCTAGTTATAAGTAGAGATGTGTTGCAGTCCACCGAGCCCTTGAGGAACATGCTCTGTATTACTTGCTCTCTCGTGGTGACTCGCTCCCTCAACTCAATATCTGAGTAACTAGGAACAAGAGTTACAATGCCAGTTCACTAATGCTGGGAATATACGGTGCGTTTCCGCGGCTCGATTCTGCCGCCTGATCAATTCCCCAGCGACTCTCTTATCTTCTGCTCGTTTTCCTTATCTTTTTCCATTGTCTCCCATGCGGTATCGAGTGTGGAATCCATCGTGGTGCGTGGTGATCGGACATGTCGGAAATGATCAATCCTATCACTGCTAGAGTGCCGGAAACAAATGACAAGATCCTATCTAGTAGTATTATACACCATGGAGACTACACCAATTTTTCTCCTGCAGATACCCAAACTGTTGGAGGTGCAGAACCACTCTATGCTCCCTTCCACGACTCTTATGGGAGTGCCTACCGCTTGTTCCTTTTTGGAAAATGTTACAAAACCTGATTACAGTAATGACTAATTGAGACCATAGCCGGCCTTTGACCTGAGCGACTGGAGTGGTCGCTCAGGGCGCCCGCTTCCAAGTTGGCGCCTATAGCTGGCTGCCTATACTGAGGGCACCTACAACCAATTTCCTATACTGGGGGCACCTATACCTGGCTACCTACCTATACTGAGTCTGAGGGCATTTTTTTGGGGGGCGCACTGTGGCTATAATGCGTGTTGCAAATTGTCAGTGCTGTGCTATCATTCTAAATGGGAAAGGGGGGGGGGGGGGGCGGCTAACTGTCCCACAGATTGTTTTTATTAATATTCCTGAAAGGTTCTAGCCTTCATTTTTAAGTGTATTCGGGATAATGCACTCTTTCCATCCATTCGTGGTTATTAACCTCCTGAGCGGTATGGACGAGCTCAGCTCGTCCATCACCGCCGGAGGCTGCCGCTCAGGCCCTGCTGGGCCGATTTTCTTCAAATAAAAAGCAGCACACGCAGCCGGCACTTTGCCAGCCGCGTGTGCTGCCTGATCGCCGCCGCTCTGCGGTGATCCGCCGCGAGCAGCGGCGAAAGAGGGTCCCCCCAGCCGCCCGAGCCCTGCGCAGCCGGACCAATCAGTTCCGGCCAGCGCTAAGGGCTGGATCGGAGGCGGCTGACGTCAGGACGTCGGCTGACGTCCATGACGTCACTCCGCTCGTCGCCATGACGACGAGGAAAGCCAAACAAGGAAGGCTGCTCATTGCGGCCTTCCTTGTTTATTCTGGGCGCCGGAGGCGATCGAAAGAACGCCTCCGGAGCGCCCTCTAGTGGGCTTTCATGCAGCCACTGTCCTAGGAGATATCTCAGGAGAAAAGGTGAATTGCATATGGGCCTGTGTGTGTGCGTACACGAGAAAAGGATGAAGGGGGGGGGGCACAAAAATCAGGTTTCGCTCAGGGCGCTGTGAAACATAAGGACGGCCCTGATTGAGACATATCACTCACTCCACAATTCTTCCTTTTACATCTCAATAACTGGAGAATGAAATCTTATAAGAACTCGGTGGTACACCACAATCTAAATGCAGCCAAGACAGTGATAATGAGAAACTGGGGGACATCCCTATTCTAAAGTACATGATTCACAATGCTTTGTCACCATGAAGCCAATTCACTTTTTCACCTGAGTTTTCTCCTAGGAGATAATTTTTCATCTTATGTTTAAAATAACTTTCCAGTACTTTTCAACTAAAAAAAGTACCAAAGAGTAAATTAAAAAGTACGATCAATTTTGAGCATTTTCTTGCTTTCTGGCGGCTTAAGGGGCATTTTATTGACAAGTTTAAAAATATCACCTAGGAGAAAACTCAGAAGAAAAAGTGAATTGCATATGTTTGTCATCTGTTTTCACCTTATCTATGTTACATTTTTAGGTTTCCAAAGATCAAAAAATAAATAAACCGGTAAGGTAAGAAAATAAATATTGAAATGAAGTAAATCTGGAACAACTTAGTTTGAGTGATTATGTTGCATGTAAATGTGCTGAAATGTTATTTTTATTAAACTAGAGAAAAATTAGTCATCTATGAGAAGTTTTGTGAATTGACCCCATTGGGTCTGATCCAATTCACTTTTTCTCCAAGTTGATATTTTCACATTTTATACATAAAATGCCCTTTAAGCCAGCAACAAGCAAGAAGATACTCAGAATAATTTTGTCAGTACTTTTTCACCTACTTTTTGGTACTTTTTCAATTGCAGATTGCTAAAAAGTTACAGAAGATGAAAAATTATCTCCTAGGAGAAAACTTAGGAGAAAATGTGGAGGATAAGGCGTATATACAGAGAGCTAATAAAAACTAAGCAGATTAGCGGAGAGATCTATCTTCAGGATGCCTGAAAGTCCCAGTGTCCATTTTCTGGTTGGTATTTTGGTCACCAAACTAGTTTTCCTTTATTAGTTTGTTAATAGGGGATAACAATACCTTTTGTTTACATAGATACTTAAGAGGAACTTCAGCCTAAACAAACATACTGTCATTAAGTTACATTAGTTATGTTCATTAAAATAGATAGGTAATATATTCTCTTACCCACACGGTTTTAAAAGAACAGGCAAATGTTTGATTTCATGAGGGCAGACATCTTTTTGGTTGAAAGGAGGTGACAGGGAGCATGAGACACAGTTCCAACTGTCCTGTGTGCTGAACACCTTTCCCAGTTGCTAGGCAACGTGAACAACAACATAGGAAATCCCATCATGCTCTGCACAGCATCAGGGAAAAAAGCCCAGGCAGTTTTCTTTGATGGGTGGAGCTTAGCTAAAATGCAGCTAAAAATGATGCTTTGGTAAGAAAAACAAAGTTCTGATGCTGTGAAACTGTTAAAGAAACAACAAGCCTTTTTAGTTCTGCTGAGTAGATTTTTAGTCCAGAGGTTCACTTCAAATTGGAATGTTTTTGCTTGCCCATTTTCCATGTTATTTCAATATTTGTAATAGCAATATTTTCAGAAATAGTTACACTTTTTATAGTGCTTAAATAATTTTCTAGTTACTTTCTGCGTAATGTAAACAGAGCATAGCTGAAATAATAATAATAATTTAAAAAAAATCAGTAGTTAAAAAATGCCATTGCGTTGTCTTAGCAAGGCTAAGCTAAAGTTATTCTGGTAATGTCCTGAATACTGTCCAGTATTTCGCAATTCCTTCCTCCCTCTTCCCCATGGCTATTCGATATGTAAATCTCTTAAAGAGAACCAGAGACGAAGCACCCTCATGTATTTTATTACATCAGTGGGAACATGACAGTAAACACCTACCCTGCTTTTAGTTTTATTCTTCTCAGTCTAATCTATCTGTTATCAACTGTGATAAGAATCCACCGACTATTCAGTCGAGGTTTGACCTGGAATCATTATAGCTGAGTCACTCTTCTGTGGAGTCTTTTGAAGCCCAAGCCTGCCACCTCCTGGATCAGATTTCCTTACTCAGAGCTGTTGACATGGGAGGGGCTGCTGCTGCCGAGAAAGAAGCTCTGACACACACACAAGTGTATCTGTGTGCACCGTGCAGCCTGTCATTATCTACTGTATGCAGTTTCATTTCTATGAGAGACACTTCCTACAGGCAGCCACACAGCATACCAGAATAATAGTTGAAAGCAGACAGATGAAAGGCTGCAGCAGCCCTGCTTGTCTATAGTCTCATATAGCCTAGACAGCACATCCAGAACACCTCATAACCTGGAAGCAGAAGAGATATGAGCCGGCGGCCATATTGGATATTTCCTGGAGCAATAATGGATAAAAAAACACTCAAAAAGGCACACCAGAGTGGCGAAATTATCAGGTAGAGCATTTATTCTTTACAAGCTATCAACTGATATGTTTATTTTGTGTGAATCGTTCATCTCTGGTTCCCTTTAAGCCTTTGTACACATGCTATATGGTTCTTGGCCAAGGCGGTCACTCAGTCTCAGTCAGCCTCTGCTGAAAAACTAGTGTGTATACAGCGGCTGCCGATACCCCCTGATGCGTCAGCAAGTGATCACCTTGGTGGACCAACTTGGCCAAGCACAAGCAGGCCTGCAGGCTAGCAATGTGTATGTACAAAACTGGGAGCCAAACTGTTGCCCGAGGGATCTTATGCTGATCCCTGCCGGTGACAGTGTTTGTATGTGAGTACAAGGCTTAATATTTTCCAGATTCACAGGTGATAGGCAGCAAAAAGAATTGTTTAGACAAAACATAACCCTCAGAGGTAAATCTAGAGATGAATATTTGTGACTGTTAATTAGCATTTTTAGTAATAAGAAATGCTGGCATCCTATTTAAACACATGTGATGAGGCACACCGCTACTGCCACTGAGAACCACGTGTACAACCAAAAATTCCACACAAGTTATATATCCTGCAAATGTGCAATAGTGCTGTTACCAGTAAAACAGGCCTTATTGAATTACAAGTGAGTTTAATATGATGTAGAGAAGATCAGATAAGCGAGAGTACAAAAGCTAAAAGCAGTAAACAAGAGGAAGGAAGGAAAGTAAAGGTTTAATGGTCAGTCCTTAATTAAAAGGAAGAAACAATACCTCAGATAAACTGTATTTGCTATAAGCTAGTAAATTCTTTATTCTGAGACCATGTCTGATTTCATCTCCCACCGACATTTGTGCTTCATGGTAATAGAATATCTGAAATTCAAGACTGTTACTGCAACATGGGGGAAGGGAGGGAGGCTCTGTTGGCCAGGAACTACCCAAGACTGTTACTGTAATGTGGGAAGAAGGGATGGGGGCTCTTTTTGGAGGTGAGGGCCTTGACCAGGAACTACCCCAAGACTGTTACTGCAACATGAGGGGAGGGAATGGGGGTTCTGTTGGAGGCGAGGGCCTTGACCAAGAACTAACGAAGACTGTAACTGCAATGTGGGAAGAAGGGAGGGAGGCTCTTTTGGAGGAGAGGGCCTTGACCAGGAACTACCTAAGACTGTTCCTACAATGTGGGGGGAGGGAAGGGGGGCTTCATTGAAGGAGAGGGCCTTGACCAGGAACTAACCAAGACTGTTACTGCAACGTGGGGTGAGGGAACGGGGGCTCTGTTGGAGGAGAGGGCCTTGAAAAGGAACTCCCCAAGACAATTACTGCTATGTGGGGTAAGGGAATGGAGGCTCTGCTAGTGGCGAGTGCCTTGACCAGGAACTACTCCAAGACTGTTACTGCAACATGAGGAGAGGGAATGGGGGTTCTGTTGGAGGCGAGGGCCTTGACCAGGAACTAACAAAGACTGTAACTGCAATGTGGGAAGAAGAGAGGGAGGCTCTTTTTGGAGGAGAGGGCCTTGACCAGGAACTACCCAAGACTGTTACTGCAACATGATGGGGGGGGGGGGACAACGGGGGAGGGAATGGTGGCCCTGTTGAAGGAGAGGGCCTTGACCAGGATCTCCCCAAGACTGTTACTGCTATGTGGGGTGAGGGAATGGGGGCTCTGTTTGAGATGAGGGCCTTGTCCAGGAACTCCCCAAGACTGTTGCTGCAACATGGGGAAAGGGAGGGGGGCTCTGCTGGAGGTATCTTGACCAGGAACTGCTCAATTCCCCCCCCCCCTTTCTTTCCTAATAGCCCCAGCCCTAAAGTACATATAAAGAGTGTACAGAAGGAAAGTCATGGAAACACAGGACATCATTTCTTAAGCCACATGCACTTAGATGCAATACTGCATGGTCAGGAAAATCCGGTGTGACCATGTGAAATCCAAAGTAGGACGAAGGCACTGTTGCAACCTGCAATTGTAGATAAATAACAAATCCATAAACATACTATGTAAAGGTGGTTACTTCTAACTTGCATTTCAAAAATCATATTTGCTAAATGATTTTTACCCTGGCCATGCAGATCTTTGGCCTTGGGTTTCTGTCCTGCCTGCCTCCTATAACTTAAAAGCACACTTGTACTTTAATTCTCTTCCAACACTTTGATCTCCTTCGGTGCTACGCTGCGCTGTGAAATATTGCTAATATGCTGGTGCACATGCGATGGAGCTACAGTGTGCGAGCTGGCACCACCCTCACCCAAAAAAATATGTTGGAACTGCAACCTTCCTAAGGACTGAACCCTTTGCCAAACCCCTCCCTTTTGTCCTAACATTGCTGGAGTTGGTGCTGAAAGAATCATCAGCAGCTTAAACATACTGTTGCTATGGATGAGGCTCGATGGCACGGTGCATGATGAAGCAGCATGGAGTGACCGGGATGAGTCAGAGAATAGGATCGACCAAAATGATCTGCCAGTCCAGATCTCTTGCCAACACATCAGCAAGGATCAGAGGCAGCCATACACGGGCTAGATCCTTGGCAGGAGCAGCCTCGCCGAGAACCATATAGCACGTATACAAGGCTTTAGTAAGTAAATGATCTAGAAAAATAGTCAACACAATTACAGGATGATAGTTTCAAGTCAGTAATGTACAAACTACCGAAGCCAAAGGATTACCTAGTCAACCTACTAGGTAATCTAACAATTTTAAAAGGTGATCTGTAATGGCAGCACAAGAAGTTCACGCATTACAGATGCCTTCTAAAGGATAACTGAGGCGCAGGCATGTTGGGGCAGCAATCTTCATCCCCACCGCTTCCCCCATTCACCTCCGTTGCCTTTCAGAAAGCCCCCATACATGTCACCCGGTCGGCCAGGTTGCGCGTTACTGCAAGCACTGGCCTGGCGGCATGTCCTTGATCACGCTCCCAGTAACTAGTGCGCAATCTAAGATGCACACCACTGGTCCAGCACTTGCGCAATAGTGTGTGACCTGGTCGGCTGGGCAAGAAGTACGGGGGCTTTTGCATGGCAACAGAGGTGAACGGGAAGCGGTGGGCATGACTGCTGCCCAAACATGCCTGCTCCCCGTTTCTGCAAATTAAGTTGCCTTGGGTATCTATAAAGGCTGGGAGCACAGTAGCACACTATGGTAGGGATTAGATTGTGAGCCCCGTCTGAGGGACAGTTAAGTGACAAGTCAATACATGCTGCACAACACTGCAGAAGATGTCGGCGCTATATAAATACTAAAGAATAATAATATGTTTTATGCAGTTCTGCATCCTCTGCATTTGCACTTTTGCATTTGTGTATTTTGCATGTGGTTGTGTAGGCGGTTTTCTTGCATTTTTCATGCGTTTGCATTTTTAATAATCTGCCTTTTCAACAAGAGGAAAACCGCATTTTGCAAAAAACGCATGTGAATCGCTTGCAATCAGGGGAGTAGCAATAGGAGGTGCAGAGGTTGCGATCGCATCGGGGCCCTTGGGCCAGAGGGCCCCCCTCAACCGCAGTATTAGCTCTCTATTGGTCCTGTGCTCATACTAATCACTTCTATAGATGTTTTGAATAGTGGTAATCATTAACAAACTGTTTCCCATCTCCTTCTTGCACCTCTGACACTGTAGTTGCCATTGGAAGGTTTTGGTGCGCCATATCAATTGTTATGTATAGAGTGCTTGGGGGGCCCCAATGTAAAACTTGCATCGGGGCCCACAGCTCCTTAGCTACGCCACTGCTTGAAATTTTGATTTTCCATCGGAAAGCATTGCATGCAAATGACATCTGATTTGCATACAGTTTGCAGGGAACTTGTGGTGCCATTTTAAAATGCATGCGTTCTCTGATTTGCAGCAATTCAAGTGTTCTCTTACCAATAGCCTTATATTGATTTGGCACATCAATACGCAATATGTAATGTTTTACATTTAGTTGAAAAGCACTAATAAACATGATGATTCAAACATCTAAAAAGTGAAGCCAACTTTGTATGCATTAAAATGTAAGGCTGCCACTCACTTACCACTGAGATTTTCAGCCATGTTTTTTTGTATTTGCGACTCTTTTGCAAATCTTCATATGCGATTTTTCTTTCATTTCCTTTTTATGCAATTTTTCAAAATGCGATTTTCTCCTGCACATCAATGGAGTTCATTTACACGACAATGTATCGAATTAGCATCAAAATCTGATGCGATTTTCATGTGACAAATGTGATTTTTTTGATGTTTCCAAATACTTACATTATACGCGAATCAAATTTCCGTTACTAAAAAAAGCATACATGTATGCCATTTTCTGCAGAGAAATTGCATCCCCCCCCCCCCCCTCAAAAAAAAAAAAATCACACAACAACGCAAGTAACGTGATGCCCCTTGCATTATATGTGCAGCAAACGTGAATTTGCAAAAACAAACGCAAATTCTGTTATGTGTGGAATGTGCCTACTACAACAGCAGTTTTACAGACATAAATGTGTCCCTCAGATGAATATAAAGGCACATAGTAATTTGAAGATGAGATTCATTTATTTTAGTGTAGCAGCAATAATAATCACACATCTTCTATATATATAATAGACTAAGTGCCTCAACCTTCAAACAAGAAGAAGAAGTACTTTGCATGAGAAAATGTATGCGTGATCAAACACCAAGTTTAAGGCCTCTTTTCCACGGACTGTTGAGCTGTGTGCTCAGCAAGCAGTTACCAGGCAGCAGTAAGCAGATACCAGGCAGCAACAAGCAGTTACCAGGCAGCAGCAAGCAGTTACCAGGCAGCAGTGAGCAGATACCAGACAGCAACAAGCAGTTACCAGGCAGCAGTGAGCAGATACCAGACAGCAACAAGCAGTTACCAGGCAGCAACAAGCAGTTACCAGGCAGCAACAAGCAGTTACCAGGCAGCAGCAAGCAGTTACCAGGCAGCAGCAAGCAGTTACCAGGCAGCAGCAAGCAGTTACCAGGCAGCAGCAAGCAGTTACCAGGCAGCAGCAAGCAGTTGTGAGAGTTTGAGAGCCATTTCACTGCCTATTCACAGTCCATGGAACAGAGGCCTTACCCTAGCAAGTCTGACATTGCAAATCTGGCCTAATTGGCTATTCATGAGGCAATGCTCATGCAAATGCATGCACAAACCAATACCACAAAGCAGTCACCCTGCTACATGCTACATTAGCACTATCCGGCTTAGTGCACACCAGAGCGGTTCGGCAGTGTTTTGCGATCCACTTGCGGCTGCGGATACGCTTGGGTAATGTATTTCAATGGGCTGGTGCACACCAGAGCGGGAGGCGTTTTGCTGAAACGCATACTCCCGAGGTGAGGCATTTTTTGGATTGCGGAGGCGTTTCTGCCTCCAATGTAAAGTATATTAAAAACGCAAACTGCTCTGAAAAACGGCAGTTCAGAGCGGTTTTGCAGGCGTTTTTGTTACAGAAGCTGTTCAGTAACAGCTTTACTGTAACAATATATGAAATCTACTACACCAAAAACGCTTTACAAAACCGCAAAATGCTAGGTGAAATGCTACATAAAAATAAGAAAAAGCGTTTCAAAATCTGCTAGCATTTTGCGGATCTGCTACCAGTTTTTGGTGTGGTCCAATGCCCCCTTTTTATACAACTGGGGGGAACGCAGGGTCCCAGGCTCTCTCACTGCCTGGAAACCACAGCGGCACCTCGGAGGGGGAGGCTGGGTGGCGTGGACGTCTGGACGACCCCCCCCCCCCCCCAAGTGTGGCCAGCGCCGGGGAGAGCCGTCTGCACCCACCTCCCAATATTAAAAACAGGCACTTACCTTAACGTCCATTGCGTTCTGCTACATGCGCATTCATTTGGGGGCACCACATGAGAAAGGAGAGAAGCATGGGTCACCCCGAGCTTTAGAGCTCAGGGCTGGCTCACATACAGCACTCCAGAGGGGGGGGGGGGGGGAGGACAGGCGCACTCACTCCAGGGTTCACACCACCGGAGCAAGCCATCCACCACCTGCCTCCAAAGGATACAAACTGCACAAAATGCTTTCCATGAGAAAATTAATGTGCATGTAGCAGAACCCAATGGATGTTAAGGTAAGTGGCTGTTTTTAATATTAGGAGGTGGGTGCGGACGGCTCTTCCCAGCGCTGGCCACGCTTGGGGGGGGGGGGGGCGGCTGCGCCACCCAGCCTCCCACTCCGGGGTGCCGCTGTGGTTCCCAGGCAGCGAGAGAGCACTTTGCAGTATTGGTTTTTTGACCCTGCATAGTTTGGCATGCGAAAGCAAATGCATATTTTCATGAGCATTGCCTCATGAATAGCCAATTAGGCCGGATTTGCAAAGCCAGACTTGCTAGGGTTAAACTTGGTGTTTGAGCACGCATACATTTTCTCATGGAAAGCCTACTTCTTCTTGCTTCAAGGTTGAGGCACGTACTCTATTAGATAGATAGATGCGGCGTATGCTACGACGCGGGTTGGCTAGTGTAGGAATAATTGGTCAGAAAAGGTTTCACAGCTTTACATACAGTTAAACGCTATGACAAATAATTTTTTGTCACATTTTGGACACACAGAATTATGATGTCACTTTCTTGTATGTAACCCGTAAGTGATGTGCCATGGCTTGCGTACTGGTTGCCATGGAGACTATCTGTTCCAGCTTCCCTTCAGGGGTGAGACGGAAGATGCGGGAGACCTAGAGAATCAAAGAGATGATCGTAAATGAGATTAGTTTTAGTACACAGCATTCTCATGCAGCAGCAAATTACATGGGCAGCCACAGCCAAAGTACAGGAATTACCGCTTCATTTTTCACAACACTGTATGCTACTCAATGAATATTTCAAAAGCAATGACCTTTTCAACAGATCAGACGGTAGTGAGCAAACATATTTCGTAAGAAATGTACCCAGTATACCTCCTCAGAATCTTATAGCTCAGGGTTGTCAAACTCAAATACAAAGTGGGATGAAATTGCACACTGGGACCAAGTCGCGGGCCAACCTCAATGTCTAGCGGCTACCTTATAAAGTTACCTGGTATCTAATGGCCTTCCCCTCCCTCTCCTATACAGTTCCTTGGTGTCTAGTACACCTTCCCTCTCATAAACAGTTCCCTGGTGTCTAGTGGCCTCCTTTTTCCCCTGTACAGTTCTCTGGAGTGTGGTAGTTCCTATCCCACCCCTAAATAGTTCCCTGGTGTCTAATTGTCCCCCCTCAAATCCCTAAACAGTTCCCTGGTGTCTAGTGATCGCTGTCCCTCCCCTATACATTTCCATAGTATCTAGTGCTTTCCCCCTCCCTCCCCCAGATGGCTTCTCTGGTGATCTAGGGCTTCACCCCCAATATAGCTTTACTAGTGGTCTAGAGCGGGAACCCCCGTTTCTAGGGGCGTGCAGGCCGTGCGGCCGCCCTGAGCGCTGAGGGAGGGGGGGCGCCGTGATGGAGGGGGAGCCGCAGGTAGGGTCGGCCTGACTTCTCCCTCCCTTCCTCTCCCCAGGGCAGCCCTCCATGCTCCCCCCTCCGCTGCAGAGTTAGCGCAGGGAAGAGATGTATAGAGCAACTCACCTCCCTGCATTTTAGACGCTGATCACTTGCCGCTGGTCTCCTCTGCATAGCTGCTGAAATACGCTCTACTTTCTGATTAGCAAGAAGGTGTATTATAAGTGGTAACAAGCAACAAAATTCTCCTAATATGCAAATCTCCATCAAGCCAGGAAGGGAATTGGGTCTCCTTCACACTGACAGTTTAGAGGACAGCAGACATTTTAAAGTTCAGAAAACCACTTTCTATGCAGCTAAACGCAAACTACAATGCTCATTCACATAATTTTTGCACTCTTTTGCGATTTCTCGGTTTGTGGGGAAAGACATTGTAATTGGAAACATGTGCGGTGTGCAGAAAAGAGCAGAAGGTTGTCTTATTTTGTAATGCAGAAAAAAAAAGAGCAAACTGAACGTGGACGAATGCGAAAAAACTCAGATCCCCAAGCATGCCTTTGACTTTCATGGCCAGTGTGGCAGTGTGAATCAAATAAGTGTGCTCCCTGCCTTAAAGGAGAACTGAAGTGAGAAGAATACGAAGGCTGCCATATTTATTTCCTTCTAAACAATACCAGTTGCCTGACAGCCCTGCTGATATACTTGGCTGCAGTAGTGTCTGAATAACACTCGAAACAAGCATGCAGCTAATCTTGTCAGATCTGAAAAACGTCAGAAATGCCTGATCTGCTGCATGCTTGTTCAGGGTCTAGGGCTAAAAGTATTAGAGGCAGGGGATCAGCAGGACAGCTAGGCAATGAGTATTGCTTAAAAGGAAATAAAAATGGCAGCCTCCATATGCCTGTTGCGCCAGTTGTCCTTTAAACGGAGCCAGTAAAAACCTCAAGCTAATAGCAAGCTGATTGGCAGCTGCTAGCTCTGATTGTCTGGGTTTATTAAGCTTTCTGGATCAGTGGAAATCAGCATATTAGGAGAATTTTTTTCTGATCACAGATGATTTTGTATTTATCGGTTAATTGGTTTTACCTGGTTATTTCAACAACTCCTCACTGTAAAACACATTGTTTTTAGGTATAGTGGATATACTGTAAACTATTGACAACAGTCTGCTTTCAGTTTAACATCAAATGATAATAAGTTAAAAGCCTGCATATGATGGCCCTCCCCTCAATCTGACTGGCATCCAATCAAGCACAGTGTTGTTTTGTGCTGTGCAGAGTGTGGCACTTGTACACTTACCTGCTGTACATGAGGGTCTTTTGCAAAGCTCATTCTTCCTACCGAGTGTGACGTCAGAGTGAGCTGTTCCCCCTCTACTACCCCTTCTTCCACCTCCACTATGCCTAAAGAAAAAGGGTGAGTAGGAACAATTATCCACAAATACCTGCAGTAATCCTATCTCTTCACTTCAGAATCAGCAAAGAGGTAATGTCCATAAGGAGAGTCTTACATACTGTATTATGCTAATACGTTAAGTGAAATGTAAAGGTGGCCATACATCTTTTGACTTAACGGCTGATCCACAATCAGATTCAATAATATTGAACCTGATGAAAATCTGTGCCGTCAAGAGCATGCCCAATTGGCAATTCGACCAATTTTGGTCCGAAATTGGTTGAATGTATTCTAATCTTGAGACGACATGCTCGATCAGGTTCGCAGGACTAATGGTGTGTGATAACCGCGAACACAGCGGAAACCCCGGCCGCTGTACCCACTGATGTTTTATTCCCCCCCCCCCCCCCCCCCCCCCCGGTGCACTTATACTTTACCTGTCCGGTGTCAGCCACTGTATCCGTGTCCTATTTCCGCATTCAGGCCCTTTGTGCCTACCAGCATATAGCATGTGGGGTGCGTTTTTCACACAGGCGCCCAACATGCTATAACAACGGCAACCATGCGGAGGTGCAAATGCGGAAGTACAAAAACACTCAGTGTGGACAGCAGCAGGTAAAGTATAACTGCCAAGGCATGGGTGGAGGGTGGACATAAAACATTAGGGGGGCGGCGGCGGCGCGGCATGGCAGCACCACAAGGCGGCTTAAGAAAGATCTGTCTCTTGGCCAATCAGCCGCCAAAATCTGTAAATGTATGGGTACCTTTAACTATACGAGTTGTGCCCACAAAAATTAGTTCATGATGAGATAGATGCGCTGCAGAAACAGGTACTCAAAATACAAATCAAAATGGTCAATCCCATTAGTCAATGTTGAATATGTTTAATTGTTGAAGATTTGTATAGAAGGACATGGAAGCTGACATATTTATTCCCTTTCAAACAATCCAAATTGACTGTCCTCTGTTAATCATCTGCTTTTTTTTTTTTGTAACACTTTTAGCCGTAGACCCTGAACAAGCATGTAGAGCAGGTGCTCTGACTGAAGTCTGACTGGATTAGCTGGGTGGGGCCGGCGGCAATCGGTTTCGGATTATGAACAGTAAGATGGAGGAAAATGCCAATGTTGGACATAGTTTGACATAGTATTGGAATGGATTAAAGGAAATATCTGGCATTTAAAAGAAAATGAGATCTACTTACCTGGGGCTTCCTCCAGCCCCTGAGAGTCTGTGTCCCTGGCCACAGCTTCGCTCCTAGCCAGTCTCCCGGGGTCCTCTTTGTTGCAGACGCAGACCCGGCAAGCCCAGTATATCTTCTGTACCTGTGCGTGGCCGCGCTCATGAAGCTGTGAGTGTTCTGTGTAGGAGCAGAAGTACTGCGCTTGCGCACAAATCTCCTGGCCACGTGAGCTTGTTAGCTAGCGGCGCGGCCACCAGGTCAGCATCTGCAACAGAGGGGATCTCATTTTCTTTTAAATGCCTGATATTTCCTTTAAGGCATAAACAATGATGTCTGAACACATTATTTTCACATTGCTATTGTGCATTTGCCTTATAAAAATAAGAGTCTTTCTGAATTTTCAGCCTAGTTGCCAAAATGTTTAATGTCAATATCATTTGCCAATGCATGATGATTAACCTGACCAACAGACACTGCCATAACAACAGCATCCTATACAGGGGGAAGTATAGCTTTAGATAGAGTAGGGATCGGTGGGGATCTCTGCCATGCTTTTCACAGGGTTCTAGTTTAATCACATAAATGAAAATTAGCATATACAGTAAGCACAAAGGAAACATAACAGATCAGAGTCCACAGTAGCAGTACCTATGTTCTGAGCACATATAAATGCAACTTGGTTGGTCCCTGGCTTCACACGGATGAATCCACATTCTCTGTGCATTGGCTTCCCACTTTCAGCATTAGAGGAACAAGCCCTGCAGAACAACAACATAAACCAAAATATGTAATTTCTCTCATTTCCCTCAACAGTCACCAAGGACCTTATTCAATTTGTTTTTCCTCCAAAGTTTTCTCCTTCTGTTTAAAGTACTTTTTCAGTACTCTGAAAATGCAAAAGGTACCAAAAGTAGGTGATCAAGTACTGCCAAAATTATTCTTAAAGTATTTTCTTGCTTGCTGGTGAATTAAAAGGCATTTTATTTATAATGTGGAAATATCACCTAGGAGAAAACTTAGAAGAAAAAGTGAATTGAATACAGTAAGGGCCCAAGTGTTTTTTTTCTAGTTGAACTTGATGGACAGATGTCTTTTTTTCAACCAAACTATGTACTTTTTTGGACTAGAAGACTCACTTTTTCTCCTCCAAAAGTGGGGGTAAAAAGTCACAGTGTCTTATAGTCCAAATGCAGGGAGTTCCTGACTTGTGAACGCTGCCAATACAAACCTCCAACCCGCATCAATGTTGGGGACTCCCTGTACTGTGCCCATGCAGAGGAGGACACAGGGGGACACAAAAGGGGAATAGAGAAGGACACATGGGGCATAGAGGAGGACACAGGGGACACATGGGTGACACAGAAAGACACAAGAGGAACAGAGGAGGACACAGGGAGACACAAGAGGTACAAGGAGGCATGAGGTACAAAGGGGGCATAATCCACAAGGTGCCCCTTCGCCACGGATGCACCAGGTTTAGTATATATTTTTTTCCCCTGGTTTTTTGTCTTCTAAATCTAGGTGGTCTTATGGTCAGGAGCATCTTATAGTCCGAAAAATATGGTAACTATGTTAACGATAAAATACTTTTTATGCTGGATTTATGTTTTATTCACAGTGAATACCTAATAAATACCAGTAAATACAGAAATATATCTTATTCTACGCCACACCGTAGTTCAGTTTCAAAATGGAAAACGTACTTGCTGGCTGCAAATACTATCGATCTCTTTTGCCAGATGTACAGTGTCCACATCATGCATAATAATTACTTCATGTGCTCTAAAGTATGTCGGACCCAAGGCAATGCTACCTAAGGTAAGCACAGAGGTATGTTCATGGTGGATTCACATACCTCTGTGCATTGTCCATTCCTCTCATTGTCCCCCCCCCCCCCCCCCCCCGATCCCCGTAATCACGCCTTAAAACATTAGTCACATTTTCAGACAGATAGAGGCAGGTTTGTTACAATGCTCCCCCATCACCCTCTCCTTACAGAGAATCTGTATTGTTAAAATCGCACAAAAGTAAACATACCAGTGCGTTAGGGGACATCTCCTATTCCCCTCTGTCACAATTTCGCGCTCCCCGCCGCATTAAAAGTGGTTAAAAACAGTTTTAAAAAGTCTGTTTATAAACAAACAAAATGGCCACCAAAACAGGAAGTAGGTTGATGTACAATATGTCCACACATAGAAAATACATCCATACACAAGCAGGCTGTATACAGCCTTCCTTTTGAATCTCAAGAGATCATTTGTGTGTTTCTTTCCCCCCTGAGGGGGGAGTTCATAGCAGAACCACAACACTGAAGAACTTGGCAGCCTTCCAGACACAGGCTGACAAGTCTGACAAGGGAAAGATACATTGATTTATTACAGAGACTGTGATAGTACAAAGTGCTGCAGTAAGCCAGAACACATTAGAATAGCTTTTGGAACTTGTAGGATGATAAAAAACAGGATGCAATTTTTGTTACGGAGTCTCTTTAAGGGTGGTAAATGGGGCAGGGAAGAGGAGGAAATGGGAGGGTGATAGGATGGAACACTGCAGTAAGCCAACCTTTCCCTGTATGAAAAGTAGATTTTAGCCAAAAATCTAATTTTTCAAGGAGTGATTACTGGGACCAGGGAGGACAAGGAGAGAAACAGACAATGCACATAGGTATGTGGATCCAACAAGAATATAACTCTCTGCTTACCTTAGTAAGCTTTGCCTCTAGTCAGGTGTGCTTTAATGTCACTGTGGCAATATCTTCAATTGATCATTGCCTTAGCCCACTTGGTGTTTTGTCATTATGCTTTAAGGCCACTGGAATAAGTGGTGAGGCCTCTGTATATTTGAGCAACTGAACAAATAATTAATAGCTTCCTCTGTTATTTCGCTACTTACATGAAATTGAGCATGGGCTGGCCAACATGTGAAATGACGACTTCCTCGTTGTAACGGAATGAAGGTATGGAGGGAAACTCCCCTTCTCCAGGGGGATCTGACACCCAGGTCCCCAGCATCCATGCAAGTGAGGCCACAGCAGGGTTCAAAGGTGGCACACCTGCAATTGATTAAAGCACCTCAATGCAACATAGATGGTAGATATGAAAATTATTATAAACCGGAGTCTAATGAAGGGTGTAAAAAATGATTTCTATATTCACAGGAAAAGTGTGTGTGTGTGTTCCTGTTTCTGTCACTTGTGGGATAATCCAGGGGGTCGTGACCTGGTGGCCGATAGGGAGCAAAGCAGTCTGTCACCCACAGGGGTAACAGCCCATAATCCCTTGCAGGGTGCTCTGGTGAAGACCCAAATTCAGTGTCTTGAACTTCTCATGTATCTATGTACCCCAATATTTGTTTTGTACTACGTACAGCGCTACGGAAGATGATGGTGCTATATAGATAAAAAAATAAAAAAATAAATAATAATCATAATAGAGAATGGACTGAGCACACAGGGCACTGGGAGGCTTTACCAAGAAAATTGCAAACATCAAAAGATGTGATCCTGTGCTTATACTACAAGTAAAGAAGCTCCCCTGACTTTTTCTCCTAGGTGATATTTTCACACTTTGTTAATAAAATACCAGTAAGCAAGGAAATGCTCTAAGTAATGTTTATAATATTTTTCTCCTACTTTTTGGCACTTTTTTAATTGTAAAGTACTGAAAGGTTTTTCAAAAAAAAAATTCAAAATTATCTCCTAGGAGAAAAAAAAAGTCAATTGAATACAAGATATATTCTTTGACCCATAACGCAGCCTCTGAAAGAAGCAGGAATTCACTATAAATGGGGTTCTACAATTGAGAGTAATTAAAAGTGACCGCACACACGTTACAAGAAGACACCAGAATTGTTGAAGAGATTGGGGCCCATATGCAATTTTTTTCCTGAGTTTTCTCCTAGGAGATCATTTTTAATCTTCTATTTAAATAACTTTTCAGCACTTCACAGCTGAAAAAGTACCCCAAATTAGGTGAAAAGTACTATCAAAATTATTTTGAGTATTTGCTTGCTTACTGGTGGTTTAAAATGCATTTCACTGACAATTGTAACCTCTTGAGGATCACAGGCTTACACCCCCCCCAAGTGACCAGGCTAATTTTTACAATTCAGTGAGAAGGCATGGATCCCAAGCTAGTACTGGCTCACCTTCAGCGTTCTCACCATTCGGTAAACCTGACAATTTGGGCTGAAGGATTAGTACTATGTTAATTTTAGTTCTGGGACATTAGTGAAGCAAACAGATGCAGCTAGGGTTATCCCCAATAGGGATGAGTGAAAATGCCTCTGACCATGCCTTATCGCCACACAAATTGGCAAACCACAATTTTTCACAAAAATGTTCTTGCAAATTGTATTCAATGGGCTGACTTTTAACATATATAGCAAAGCTCTTGTGCATGCTAGAACAACCAAATCTGCTAGGCATGTGTAAGAGAGCAGTGGCAACAAGGGAAATTAAAAAAAAAGTTGCAAAAGACCTTCCAGGAAATTACAGTTAAAGTGACAGCAGGCCAATAGAACTTTTGTATGCAAGTGGAGTGCAGTTGGACATGGAAGCAGCATACCTGAGAGAAAGAGTGGTGCTATGTGTGAACTCAATCCACTGGCAGCAGTCTCTGCCATCTAAAAAACAGGGGACCACACTGCTAGCTGGCATCATGAACAGGATGGCTTCTGGGATGAATGCCACCCATAAAGGTTTGAGGAAGTGACATTAGGCTCAAGGACGGAGGACCAGAGATAGTAGTATGGGGCAGCGAGGGCAGTAGCAATGGCCTCTGTTCAGCATTCAGCAGGGAGACCACAATGGTTAGAGGCACAGAGATGAGTGTTATGCATTGTCTTTCAGAGTAATATAATAATATAAATTTAGGTTCATTTAAGCCCGAAAAAGGCAGGGTCAGCAGCAGGGGGGAGGAGGATAATGGCAGGCACTGTAAGAGTGTGGACCACATACTCATCAAGAGCTGAGTGTAGTGCCTCGTTAATGCCACCCAGAGTAGTATAAAAATTTCAATTTAGGTTTATTCAAGCAGACTAAGGACATGGATTACTGATGAGACAAAGATAAACATATTTGGTGCAGATGGTGTTAAGAATGTGTGTGGCAACCAGGTGAGGATTGCAGAGGCAAGTGTACTGGTTAAAGGGACTCCGAGCAGTGCAGAAACTATGGAAAGATGCATATCATTTTAAAGCTCTCTTTCTCCTCTTTCTGGCGACACCTAAATCGTCGCCCTACACCTTTTAGTTTTCTCTATTTTCGCGATTGAAATTACGGCCGCGGCAATTTCAATCGTGAAAATAGCGAAAACTAAAAGGCGTAGGGCGGCGGTTTATATATCATTGGAAAGAAGAGAAAGAGAGCTTTAAAATTATATGCATCTTTCCATAGTTTCCGCACTGCTCGGAGTCCCTTTAAGGGCACCGCCTTTGACATGGGAGACCAGGGTTCGAATCTTGGCTAGGGTCAGTACCTATTCAGTAAGGAGTTCAAGGCAAGACTCCCTAACACTGCAGGGTGGCCTCTTGAGCGCATCCCAGTGGCTGCAGCTCTGGAGCGCTTTGAGTCCGACAGGAGAAAAGTGCTATATAAATGTTTGGATTATTATTATTGGATTAAGTGTGTGTTGGCATCAGTCAAGCATGGTAATAAGAGTGTCATGGTTTAGGGCTTCATGAGTGCTGCCGGCACAAGGAGCTAAACTTATGTAAGATAAGTAAACTTATGTAAGATGAGTGGATAAGAGAGAGATTTGTCTCTTGGTGGAATCTGCCCATCATCGCTATATGTATGGTTACCTTTATGCCTAATATACACCATACAATTTTCTGTTAGATGTTTGTTATGCTGGGAATACACGGGTCGTTTTTTCCGCTCCATTCTCTGCTTGATCGATCTTGCCGCTCAATTTTCCACTCGATTCTCTTATATTCCGCTCCTTTTTCTTATCTTTTCTCATTCACCTCTATCAGGAATCGAGCGGCAAAACAAATCGAACGGGAGATCGGACATGTCAGCGCTGCGTAATATGTTGGCGCTTTATACAGTGGGTTCCAAAAGTATTCGGCCCCCTTGAAGTTTTCCACATTTTGTCATATTACTGCCACAAACTTTAAATCAATTTTATTGGAATTCCACATGAAAGACCAACACAAAGTGGTGTACACATGAGAAGTGGATTGAAAATCATACATGATTCCAAACATTTTTTACAAATAAATAACTGCAAAGTGGGGTGTGTGTAATTATTCGGCCCCGAGTCAATAATTTGTAGAACCACCTTTTGCTGCAATTACAGCTGCCAGTCTTTTAGGGTATGTCTCTACCAGCTTTGCACATCTAGAGACTGAAATCCTTGCCCATTCTTCTTTGCAAAACAGCTCCAGCTCAGTCAGATTAGATGGACAGCGTTTGTGAACAGCAGTTTTCAGATCTTGCCACAGATTCTCGATTGGATTTAAATCTGGACTTTGACTGGGCCATTCTAACACATAGATATGTTTTGTTTTAAACCATTCCATTGTTGCCCTGGCTTTATGTTTAGGGTCATTGTCCTGCTGGAAGGTGAACCTCCGCCCCAGTCTCAAGTCTTCTGCAGTCTCCAAGAGATTTCTTCCAAGTTCGCCCTGTATTTGGCTCCATCCATCTTCCCATCAACTCTGATCAGCTTCCCTGTCCCTGCTGAAGAGATGCACCCCCCTAGCATGATGCTGCCACCACTATATTTGACAGTGGGGATGGTGTGTTCAGAGTGATGTGCAGTGTTAGTTTTCTGCCACACATAGCATTTTGCATTTTGGCCACAAAGTTCACATTTTAGTCTCATCTGACCAGAGCACCTTCTTCCACATGGTTGCTGTGTCCCCCACATGGCTTGTGGCAAACTGCAAACGGGACTTCTTATGCTCTCTGTTAACAATGGCTTTCTTCTTGCCACTCTTCCATAAAGGCCAACTTTGTACAGTGCATGACTAATAGTTGTCCTATGGACAGAGTCTCCCACCTGAGCTGTAGATCTCTGCAGCTCGTCCAGAGTCACCATGGGCCTTTTGACTGCATTTCTGATCAGCGCTCTCCTTGTTCAGCCTGTGAGTTTAGGTGGCTGGCCTTGTCTTGGCAGGTTTACAGTTGTGCCATACTCCTTCCATTTCTGAATGATCGCTTGAACAGTGCATCTTGGGATGTTCAAGGCTTTGTAAATCTTTTTGTAGCCTAAGCCTGCTTTAAATTTCTCAATAACTTGATCCCTGACCTGTCTTGGACCTGTCTTGTGTGTTCTTTGGACTTCACTGTGTTGTTGCTCCCAATATTCTCTTAGACAACCTCTGAGGCCCTCACAGAGCAGCTGTATTTGTACTGACATTAGATTACACAGGCGCACTCTATTTAGTCATTAGCACTCATCAGGCAATGTCTATAGGCAACTGACTGCACTCAGATCAAAGGGGGCCGAATAATTACGCACACAACACTTTGCATTTATTTATTTGTAAAAAATGTTTGGAATCATGTATGATTTTTGTTCCACTTCTCATGTGTACACCACTTTGTGTTGGTCTATCATGTGGAATTCCAATAAAATTGATTTACGTTTGTGGCAGTAATATGACAAAATGTGGAAAATGTCAAGGGGGCCGAATACTTTTGCAACCCACTGTAAATACAATAAATAAATAATAAATAAGGGATCATTAGACCATAAGGGAATGTGAATGGGAGGGATGGCCACTAGACCAACCCGGAAAAATATAATGAGGGGGTGGACCACTAGACCACCAGGAAAAAATATAATGGAGGGAGGGGGGCCACTACAATGTGGGAAAACTATAAGTGGAAGGGGTGAGCACTAGACACTCAAAAAATACAATAAGGGGGAGGGATAACCACTAGACTGCTAGGGAAAGGTATTTGTCTTCCATAGAGAGGCCCCAAACACAATTTTGCTATGGGGCATAGTGATTTCTAGCTACACCACTGATTGCTACTCTTGAAAGTGGCAAATTGCCACAAAGGCCTCAATTCATAAAGCATTACCGAATGAGGTAATGCAGAAAACAGCTGACTTTATTAAGCATTTGGGAAAATGTCAATTCATAAAAGCTATTACTGAATGGAAAGCTGAAATTACCGACTTGTGCAGTAAATACCTCAACACATGTCAGTAAACGTCAATTTATAAAGACTAGAACATGTGGTAAAGCCCAGAAACATTACAGGCAGCTCTGGTCTGTAGGAAATAGCGCAGAGACTGTGCGAAACCATGACTCCCAGAAGCAGAGATGGATAATTTATGACTGACAGGAGCAGAGAGCCAATAGCAACAGCCTATGTCTCCTGCAAGTCCCACTGATCGGATGTTGATAGGTTGTGATGCCTTCTCGGGATGGCCAAGCTTTTCTACCCCCCAGGCAGTGGAGCAGAGAGAACGGAACAAAAGAGGTTTCCCCTGGAGCCCAATTAACCCTCTAGGTTCCTGTTTGAAGATGCAGAGGAGCTAGTGAGGAAATCACCTAAACATGGCATGTTTAATGTTTCTTGCAGTTCATGTAAGCTGTGGCAATAAAATAAAATGTTAAGAAAGACTAATGGACAGATTCACAAGAAGCAGAGGGAGCATAACAAACATGTACATTCTAAATGGATGTCAGGGATGCCTCTTACTATTGTAATGCTCTCACTGCACGGGAACAGCATGTAACAACACAGAGACAACACCACACTGGTTTGCGATTACCAAACAGGTTTTTGTCAATCGAAGCGAGTAAATTACCAAAGTTCTACCGCACCTGACATTTCTATGAATTAGCAAACAAAAGTCTAAAATACCAAATGCGGTATTTTAACAACCAGATTTTTTTTTTATTGCACAGCCTTTTATGAATTGAGGCCAAAGTGATAACCAGGTGCTTGAAACAAGCATCCCTGCTCTCCACTGAATACAGTACTTAACTTTGTCTAGTGACAAATGCCATTTTACAATCTATAAAGTGATTATGCGGATTCCATTTTTAAACATAGCAATCAGCTCTGCTCATGTGGGAACAGGCAGGGAATATCAATCCCTTATAACATTGGCAATCATTTAACCACTTAACCCCCTCAGGCTATTGTAACCTTCCTGCCAAGAACCATTTTTACATTTCAGTGCTCCTCCCATTCATTCGGCCATAACTTTATCACTGCTTATCACACGCAAAGGATCTATATCTTGGTTTTTTTTTTTGCCACAAATTAGGATTTTTTTGGGGTGATACTTATTTTCAGTAGTTACTTTATTTTCTTTGAATTTTAATGTGAAAAACAAGGAAAGAAATGAAAAAATACACCATTTCTCCAATTCTATCCACTATAGTTTTAAAGTAAACAATGCTACTGTAGATAAAACTGAAACATTTTATTTGCCCATTTGTCCTCGCTATCACAACATTTAAATTATGTTCCTAGCACAATGTATGGTGATAATACATTATTTGGAAATAAAGGTTTATTTTTTTTCAGTTTTGTGGGGTTTTTTTTAAACCCTATCAATAATTACAAGCCCGTATTTGCTAAAATAACAGTATACCCTCATCACATACATATTAAAAAAGCTGTGTCCCTAAGTTAACAATATATGCATTTTTTTTAAAGCTTTCACTTTGGCTTTTGTTTTTTTACAAGTGTTTTATTTTGTTACGTATCTATGGGGGAGGAACAGAGGGCAAAAGGGGTTGATAAATATGGAAGGGGAGGGATGTATTCTGTAATGTAGTTTTATATATTGTGTTCCAGTTTAACAATTGTTGCTGAGTAAATCATGCCGTGAACAAGCATTAGGAGCACCCACAGCTGATTGGCACCCATATATACGTCCAGTTTGTGTTAAATAGTTAAAATGAACTTGTAACTCCCCCCTCGCAAAAAAAAAATGTTTGATGCATCTTTTGAGCTACTGCACAGATGCGACCTTACTCACGCATTCACAGTATGTTTGATACCTCAGTAGAGGGGAGCCTCTGGATAGAGCAGCGACTTCCTGATCAATCCAGGAGCCCATGATTCCTGTGCAGGGTCCTCTGTACATATCTAACAACAGCTTGTTGGATATGCTCATTTCAATGTTTTCTTCCCTATATGAATGCAAACATACTGTGAATGCGTGAGTAAGGTCGCATCTGTGCAGTAGTTTAAAAGATCCTTATGTACCACTCATCTGTCCACACATAGGGGAGTGCGCCTGCAAAGAAGGTCTCAGCCAGCAGCGTTGGGGTTGAGGAGGATGTAGGAATTATCTCTACTTTGCTAAGTATCGTACATTTGTTATGGGAAATTACAGGTTTGATTGAAGTTTTATAAATCAGGCGATCTGAAAAGTGCCATTATTTCTGCATCAGGGTAATAACCATGTTTATATGCCTGGAATATAATTTACAGCTATCCTAAAAATAAAAACGTTATGCTTTCCAGAAAACAAGTTACAGAAGTGTGTACACCATGCCGGTAACCTCATACTGGAATTAAATTACTTGATCTCTCGATCTCCTTGTAATATAACAAAGCACATATTACATTTAGAGCAAATATATGCGCATACACCATATCACAATTTAGCTGTTATCCAGCTGTGTACATAGCTTTACCTTTGCAACCCTCACATGCCATGTCTCTTCCCTGTTCTTGCACTGGGATGTGACATCACACAGAAGCAGTGCAGTGTGGGATATGCAGCTTCAGATTACAGTCCCCAAGGTCTGTTTGTCTTGGCTACAGTGTCAGCTGACTGTCAAACTCAACTACATTGCATCAATATTCCTAGACTGTCTGCTGAAAACAATTATCTGTCAAAATGAGCCTATGGCTTTTCCCTATCAATTACTTCCTAAGTCTCACAAACACTCGAAAGTGTATGCACAGTCTGGACTTTGACCATATTAGAATCTACCTGTATGCAATAGCTTTACCTAACTAAGCATGCTGACAGTTTATATTTTCCACACAGTGTTACATTGCTGTCTGCATTGTCATTAAAGGGGAACTGAAGAGAGAGGTATATGGAGGCTGCCATGTTTATTTCCTTTTAAGTAATACCAGTTGCCTGGCAGCCCTGCTGATCCTCTGCCTCTAATACTATTAGCCATAGCCCCTGAATAAGCATGCAGCAGATCAGGTGTTTCAGACTTTAAAGTCAGATCTGACAAGACTAGCTGCATGTTTGTTTCTGGTGTTATTGAGATACTACTGCAGAGAAATAGACCAGCAAGGCTGCCAGGCAACTGGTATTGATTAAAAGGAAATAAATATAGCAGCCTCCGTATACCTCTTACTTCAGTTCCCCTTTAAAGCGGTATTGTCACCATAAAAATCAAATTTCAACAGCAACTGGTCTGAGTGTATTAACTGATAAAGATGCTAATCCTGCATTCAAAACTTTTTCTGCTGTTATGATTTGGAGTTATCACATACTTAAGGAGCACTGCCCCATTAGTAGTCCGTGCCAAAGAATTGCATGCTGGGGGTTCTTTTTATCTATAATGTATTCCTCCTCTTTCCTTTATTTCCCTGCCAGCTGCTTATCTGAAACCTAATCCCCTTACCCACTTGTGTTTACAAGCAAGGCTGAGGTGACTCAGCGATTGGAGGAGACAAGAAAAAAAGTAAAGGGCAGAAATGACATCACGAGTTAGCCTTAACTGTGGGCAAAAGACATGGCCCCCACCACTAACAGAATTCTCGTCATTTACTATATAACATTCACTGAAATCAAAACGTAGACAGTATAATACGTGTTATGTAAGTAGATCAAGTATTTATCTACTTATATATGTGTTTTTTTCCCTGGCATAGTATGGCTGATCCTACTGCTTTAAAGAGAACCTGTACTGAGTAAAAATATTTAAAATAAACACATGAGGTAACTTCAAATGAACATTACATAGTTACCTTGCCATCAGTTCCTCTCAGAAGCTCACCATTTTCTTCTGACAATAATCCCTTCCAGTTCTGACAATATTTTGTCAGATCTGAAATATATCAATTGCTGTCAGTAAAATATCAGTTGCTGTCAGTTATAGCTGAGAGGAAAACTGATGTACCAGGTAATGTCCATGGTTCCCTATGGCTCAAGTGGGCGATCTTACAGTTTAACTGTGTGCTGACCAGAAAGCTGTTGTGGGTAATGGCCATTTTCAAAATGGAGGACGGAAAATTCCCTTGATCACAGTTAACAAACAGGACGCGGGAAAGGAGAAAGACACTGAGGAGTAGACTACATGGAAGGTAAGTATGACTTGTGTATGCTTATTTTGACTTTTGATTTTCAGTTCAGATTTTCTTTAAGAATCAGTCCCCCTTTAATTTCCTGGCATGTTAGCAAAGGGAATCACTAATGGGAACACAGACAGCAAAACAAACCCGACACAAAAGAGTGCTGGTCTTCTTGCAAATACACAAGTTTAACCTGCCATATGCTCTGGCAGTTTTTAACTGTGTGCGCTCACTTGAATTATAGTGGGGATAAGTCCCAAAAAAACTTTTTCTTTTCCAGCTAGCAGGCTCAAGACTGTAAATTCAGATGTGCATTTTTACACTGTCTTTAAAGCTCCATTCACACTTACGATCGCAAAACGCTAGTATCACTAGCGTTTTGCCGCATTCATTTTTTTTTGCGATCACTGTACATTTTTGAGCAATCACGATTTGCCTTTTAAATACAAAGCAATCGCTCTAAAATGCTGCATGTTACACATTTCAGTTTACTGAAAATCACCAGCAATGGTGGCAGTGAGCTCACTGCTATATACTTTTAATTGCATTAGCTCTTTTAAAAGCACTAGTGATCGCTGGCAATTCACTGTAAACACCCGCTAATCGTCCAAGTGTGAATGGGCCCTAATGCCCACCAAAAGCTCCAGCTTCTGTGTCTTGATGAACACCTCTGTGTTGTGCATTGCATTCTCTAACAGACTGTTTCCCTACTCTAAATACACCTCTCTAACACTGCAGCTGTCCTTGGCTGGTTTTGGGGCTCCATATCAATACAGTGGTTGGGCCCCTCTGCTCCCCTAAACATCGAGAAATGTCGCTGCTGTTGCCACATAACGAGGAGGCAATATCACGGGTAGAATAAATCGAGTTACTGCCTCATCATGTTGTTCCTTTTTCAGACAGGCATGGCGCATGCACGACTTGCACGTGACGCCCCAGCATCGGCTGATATATACAGCTGTTGTGAATTCTACTACGCATGCGCCTGGCGACCCGGGCAGCCCAGGCTGATAAGCAGTAGACCACGCCTCTTTCCGTACAACAACATGTAGTTCTTTTCTGGCTAGCTGCGAGACTTCCGTATTTGCATGCATTCGCGGCCATGTGACAGGCTGTCTGAGCATTACTGGAACGCTGCGGATCACGTGATAAAGTAAGGATCATCAGGGTAGGTTATCAATTTGCCATATGAGTGGGTGAAAAACCAGGGAATGATGGACGCAGGTGAGTTCAGCCTAGGTTTGGCATCTTATTCTTTATTATTAACTCTATTCCAACGCCCGATCTCAAAGGCTTGCATGTATTTTCTCTATGTTATGTCATCTCTACACAAATAATGTAATTATATCTCCCAGCTCAGTGTCCCAGAAGGCCTAGACAATAGCAATGTGTACATGTAAATTGCTATAGAATATGAATTCTATACATTTTATAAATGTTACTGCCTGTCACTGCTTTCCTTTGAATGTCATGTTCTGATGATTTGTTCCAGTAGTGTCTCTGGATCACAAGACTTGCTCTTATGATCTCACGATAAATGGTTTCTTTATTTCTAATCTATTATAACTTGTTAATGTTAGAATTGTGTGTGTATTATTGCTATTGCTGGCTATAACTCTCCCCCTGTCATTTGAGGTTAGTTTTTTTTGGTGCCTCATGCTGTGCTTATTTGACTGGTTCAGGTCTGTGTTCAGGTCTGTGACCTCTCCCGTTCAGAAAGAGTAGAGAAAGTCTCACTTGAACACTGCAGGAGTGAAATGTAGTCTACAATTACATCACTGGCCTTTGATGCAATCATGCTCTTATACAGGATCTTCTAAAAAAATTAGCATATTGTGATAAAGTTCATTATTTTCTGTAATGTACTGATAAACATTAGACTTTCATATATTTTAGATTCATTACACACAACTGAAGTAGTTCAAGCCTTTTATTGTTTTAATATTGATGATTTTGGCATACAGCTCATGAAAACCCAAATTTCCTATCTCAAAAAATTAGCATATTTCATTCGACCAATAAAAGAAAAGTGTTTTTAAAACAAAAAAAAGTCAACCTTCAAATAATTATGTTCAGTTATGCACTCAATACTTGGTCTGAAATCCTTTTGCGGAAATGACTGCTTCAATGCGGCGTGGCATGGAGGCAATCAGCCTGTGGCACTGCTCAGGTGTTGTGGAGGCCCAGGATGCTTCGATAGCGGCCTTAAAGAGAGTCTGAAGCGAGAATAAATCTCGCTTCAGACCTCATAAATAGCAGGGGCATGTGTGCCCCTGCTAAAACGCCACTATAGCGCGGCTTAACGGGGGTCCCTTCACCCCCAAATCCCCCTCGATACACCGGGGGAGCGCTTCCTGGTTGGGGCAGGGCTAACCGCCGCAGCCCTGCCCCACGCGCGTCTGTCAGTGTGTATCTCCGCCTCTCCCCCGCCCCTCTCAGTCTTCCTTCACTGAGAGGGGCGGGGGAGAGGCGGCGATGCGCCGCTGACAGACGCGACTGGAGGCAGGGCTGCAGCCGTTAGCCCTGCCTCCAGGAAGAGACAGCCAGCGACCTTTTCACGACACACTTTTGCGGGGGGTGGGTTGGGGATGAAGGGACCCCCGTTTAGCCGCGGGATAGCGGCGTTTTAGCAGGGGCACACGTGCCCCTGCTATTTATGAGCTCTGAAGCGAGATTTATTCTCGCTTCAGAGTCTCTTTAAGCTCATCCAGAGTGTTGGGTCTTGCGTCTCTCAACTTTCTCTTCACAATATCCCACAGATTCTCTATGGGGTTCAGGTCAAGAGAGTTGTCAGGCCAATTGAGCACAGTAATACCATGGTCAGTAAACCATTTACCAGTGGTTTTGGCACTGTGAGCAGGTGCCAGGTCGTGCTGAAAAATGAAATCTTCATCTCCATAAAGCTTTTCAGCAGAAAAGCAGAAAAACGTATCGTGTGTACCCAGCATTACATTCCCTAGCCTGCCCATGAGAAAGACAGAGATCCTCCTTTGACCTTTCTGCCTCCTAAATTTTGAAGACCTACCCATATCAGACAGCTGATCTGTATGGAAAGGAGAAGCACTTTGCAGACAGTCAGAGAAGGCAATGTCATATGCAGAGGTTACTAATGGATGTTTTAATTTCCTTAGATTGTAAGCTTGCAAGGGCAGGGCTCTGTGGTGATATATTGGGGTGCTGATAATGTTAAGGATAATAACAGAACATATTTCTGTCCTTTTTCTGTCTACTGGGTAAAACCTCAGATGTGTATTGTGCTTGGTAGTAATTGGTCACCTGGCCAGAGTAAACTGAAGGATAATGTAAGTCTGCATGTAAATGTACATTACCTCTGCCCTCATTGTCCAGCCGGGGAAACTGTGTGTACTGCTAATTAGCGGCCAATTGAGGAAGAATAGGCTGGTCGGCATGGCTTTTGAACTGGAATCAGCCATTGTCCCATCATACAAAGCAAGCCTACCAGAGTGTTGGGGATGGGAAGCTGACACCTGAAGGTTGGAAATTTACATGGAAGGGGTTGGAAATTTCTACAGACTTTAAAAACGGAAGTGGAATTACTTTGAAATCTGTAAGTGTAAACAGGATACTTGCTCTCAGGATACAATCTTACCTGTGAAATCGGCAACCTTCAAAAAAGCTGAATTAGGAACCCTTTGAAGTTCGCATATCACAGGAAGATTATGACAAGCGTTCAGTGATGTCACAAACGTGGAAAGTGCATTAGTTCCTGGGGGCTGGACATTAAATGCCCCAGGGGACACTTCGGACTATTTAAGCTGGCCCAGGACAGCCACCGGTATCTTCTCTTGGAGGTAGCGAATAGCTAGGGATGATCGCGACTCCTGGTCAAAACGGCGTCCTCCCGTCAAACAACGTTCTAACCTAAGCTGGTAACGTTCTTTTTTCCCCCGTTTATTTTTACGCAAATATCCGTGTGTTATCTTTGTAACCTTAATTTTGTAACTATTTTTACTTTGTTTTTTTGTAATCTTTTTGTATATATTAAGTTCTGCACTGTTCTATGTTTTTCTGGAATATTAAATTATTATTTAATAAGCTTGACTTCTGCCGTACTAAACTAACACTCATAGCCTAGAAGAGACTGAAGTGTAACCGTGTATAAGTTTCATGCTTAATTGTACGCTTGAGCAACACTACCGTATGAAATTGTAATTGCATTGTGTGTGGGGGCGTTTGTCATACGTTGGCCTAAGCGCGCAGCTGACCCAACGTACGAACAATGCCAGTGCGAGTAGCGACAGCAGAGTGGCTAACAGTATCGTTCGGAACGACTGTTAGTGGGTCCTTGCTTCACGACAGTGTAAGATTGCAACTGTGTGTGTGTGTGTGTGTGGGTGCGTGGCGTTCCCGTATTTGGCCTAAGCGCAAAGCTGACCCGAATACGAAAACGCGGAGTGCGCGCTGAGGACTCAACAGCAGAGTGGAAGTGTCTAGCGAACAGCTAGTGGTGGCAGTGAGAGGTGTTCTGAGGGGTCCCAGCCTTGTTTTAGCTTGAATAAGGCTGTTCCCCGCTTAATCTGGTCAAACCCGCAGTCGGGAACCGTATACGCAGGCGTGCCGTGGGCCGGTTCCTGACAGGCTCTCTCTCCCTTCTGTGTATTGGAATTCATTATACATGTTATTTATCATGTTTGTCATTGTAATTACCAATTCTGTATTTTGTATTAATTGTGTATTTTTGTACATTGGTGTATACCATCGTCTGTATTATTGCGCACCCCATGTTTGTTTTTTTCCTTTGTACAGCGCCACAGAATATGTTTGTGTTTTATAAATCAATCATAATAATAATTGCAATTATTTGAGAGCAGTTGGATCAGTGGATACTAGCATGGGATGGAGTAACTTTGAAGAAAGTGAACAGTATTATTACAAAAAATGTTTTTTTTACATATATTACAAATATACAAATGTTATAGTGTTTAATGTTTAAAAAATTAATGTAAGTTTAATGTAAAAAAAAATGTTTTAATGATTATTTATTTCTAGCCGGCATTCAGCACATTCAAAATAAGGGCTCAAACTCACTAGCAGCACTAGTGATTTGAAAAAGCTCTTGCTAATGTAATGCTATGGGTTTTATTTATTTTTTTATAAAATCATATCGCTCAAGTGGGATCACATCCATAGCATTACATTAGCAAGAGGTTTTCAAATCACAAAGCACTCAGAAAAGCGCTCCTAGTGGGTTTCAGGCCTAAAAATGATTTAAGTAGCAGTTTTACATAATTGTATACTTAACCTCCTTAGCGGTAACCCCGTGTGTGACACGGGGTAAGCCGCCGGAGGGTGCCGCTCAGGCCCTGCTGGGCCGATTTACTTAATTTTTTTTTTTTGGTGGACGCAGCTAGCACTTTGCTAGCTGCGCCAGCACCCCGATCGCCGCCGCCGCGCGCCCGATTGCCGCTATCCGGTGCGGCGCGCGCCCCCCCCCAGACCCCTGCGCTGCCTGACCAATCAGTGCCAGGCAGCGCCAAGGGGTGGATCGGGTCTCCCAATGACGTCCCGACGTTGCTGACGTCATTCCGCCCCGTCGCCATGGCGACGGGGGAAGCCCTCCAGGAAATCCCGTTCTTTGAACGGGATTTCCTGATCGCCTATCGCCGGAGGCGATCGGCGGGGCTGGGAGGATGCCGCTGAGCAGCGGCTATCATGTAGCGAGCCCTCGGCTCGCTACATGATTTAAAAAAAAAAATAATTAAGAAAAAACTGCTGCGCTGCCCCCTGGCGGTATTTTTCATACCGCCAAGGGGGTTAAATAGGACTTCCACAGTTAATACTAAAATTCGGCAGCCTGCAAGTAAAACAAAGTTATATTTACCCGAGAAGCCTTGTCCCGTGATGCCGTCCCGAAGTCCGTGCATCACACGACTTCCGGCGCCTGGCCCCGCCTCCTCTCTCTCCCCAGAGAAAAACACCAAGCTATTTACTGTAGTAAATAGCTTGGCATTTTTCTCTGCGGAGAGAGAGGAGGCGGGGCCAGGCGCCGGAAGTCGGGTGATGCAGGGACTTCGGGACGGCATCACGGGACAAGGCTTCTCGGGTAAATATAACTTTATTTTACTTGCAGGCTGCCGGATTTTAGTATTGACTCTGGAGGTCCTCTTTAATATTGATAATATTGGTATCTGCATTTGTTGACATTTTTAATATCTGAGATTTAAAAATGTCCCTTTGTCCAAATCATGTGAAGTAAGCCAAAACTGTGGAAAAAAAACCTGTGAAAATTATATAGGTTACCATCTTATGATTGCCTTATATCTGGTTTATTTTTGTTTTCAGTGTATTTTTTTTTTCTGAAACTTCCTTTTTTCCCCCTAATGTGTATGGAGTGAAACTTGGTTCTGAGCCCCTTCCTACTACACTGAACTGCTTCTATTGAGCAACTGTCACCATTTCTAGCCATGTGACATTTGTGACATGATTAGTGGGTGCCAGTTCTCAAAAGAATAGCCCACCACAACTGCCACAGAGCCCTTACCACCATAAGTCTGTGAGCACAGCTCAGCTGCCACACGAAGCTGCTGCCCGGGGTACAGCCTTCATATATAGGAGTCCCAGCAGATAGGCTGTTGAATGACCTGTTGCTGCTTGCTAACCATGCAGTTTAACTGTCGACTGGCCTCAGTGTGTCCATGCCGTGCATTACAACTGTCTTTTTTTTAGTTCTATAGATTCATATTTGATGCAGGTGTTCATGAGAAATCCCCTTTGGAAAAGTCAGTCATGTGACATAAGTATTTCATCGGAAAACAAGCAGTTGCTAGTGGAGTGGGAGTTCCTCAGCTAATGGCTCACCCTCCCCAGCTCAAAGCTGTCACTCAACACCACCCACCTGCTCCCTTTGTTGCTCAGAGATTAAGGTTACATTCACAGTGGGACGATGCGGAGCTGTGTTACAAACTCTTATAACGCAGCTTACCACACTGCAATGATAATCCTATGGGACATTAACAGTGCGACGTTAGCGTCGCATTGTATCGTTTAGTGTTACGGTAATGCACTGCTGTAGTGCATTACCTCTAAACGCACACGTTATCAGGTACAGGAAAGCATAGTTTTCATTGCCTGTATGCTTTACTGTATGTGACGGTTTAGTTAGGGATAACATATTAACCACCTTTTTTTTTTTTTTGCATTGCGTTGTAATGCTGCGTTGTGACTTTAACATCGCATTACAATGCAACATCCCACTGTGAATGAGCCCTTAGTCTTTGTGGAGTGCCTCACAGCAGTCTTATCCTTTTCTTGTTCAGTTCGGCCTTGTTCACATTATAAATCGCCAGCGCTATTGCAAGCGCTGGTGATTTATGAGTTGATTTGCGATTTTGGCTATTTTGGCTTTGAAAAGCGCTTTTCTAAGCGCTTTTGCGGAGCAATTAATGGCGCCAGGAAGTGGACTCTTTAACCCGGAAATTAATAAATACCATATATTTTTATTCATCATAGCACTCGGGAAATCGCAATACAAATCGCTTTTTCAAGCGCTTTGCGATTTCCCTAATACCTGGCATTGAGCCAAAAGGCTCAGAAAATGGTACAAGTAGCGCGGTTTCAATTCTTAAAAAATCGCAACGCTCAAATGTGAACACTGTCATAGGAAATCATTACACAAGCGCTTTTAGAGCGATTTGCAAAATCGTCAGCGCTTAAAAAAATCAGCAAAGGCTGTGTGAACAAGGCCTTGCTCCTGGCCCAAGTGTGTAATATAAAGGTCATATATACCTCTTATCATGCTGACAGAAATATTAAATGATTTCTTACTAATGTTCTTTCATTAATATACACAGTATTCAGGGGTGCAGACCCCTGCTATGGAAGTCGGGGGTCAGGCGGTACAAGGCCTAAAGCAGGTACACATAACGAAGGTTCGAAGAGACCGTAACAGGTCATGTGCTTTCAGCCACTAATACAATTGATACTGCAAGCAGCCCGTTGTGTGCCTCCTCTTACTTTATATTGAAGTTTGGCACTTAACTTTTATTTCACCCTTTTTTAATGACACTGGGGAATATGTGGGATGGTTAAATATGTTGGTACACACTGCTCAGGAAGGAACTAGACAGGAAGAGGACAAGGCTGAGTTGTAGCTGCAGTCCTGGCCACAAAGAGCAGAGAAAGTAAGTGGGTGGGGAAAGGCTCTGTGCTGGCAGGGATAGGCTCGCTGGAACTGCTTGACATATTCAGGCTCATAGTTTGATCTGACTACCATAATTCATAATTTACAGACCTGCCACTGATGAAAATTAAATTGGTTCATTTTACTTTCAGCCAATCCAATTAATCGTAGCGCTTTATGGTTTGTTTCTCCATAGCAACGCTCACCTATGACACATTACGCTTTTCTGATACACCCGATTTCCCAGAAACTGCAGAGCCAGTATGGATACTGGGGAAGAAGTACAGTGTATTGACAGGTATAGTAATTGTAGCTTTATGTTTTGCATTATTGTCTAATAACAATAACCTTGAGATCCAACTTTGAATGAAAGTTTCTCGGGTTTTGAAACTGAGCCAGTGAAACCTAGTGGTTAATTAACCATTTGTCAGAAAATTGAAGATCTGACCTAACATTCAATAAAAATGTGTTTTCCTACTATTTATTACCGATACAATTATCATATTCGCCTATTCGCATATCATATTTGTCTGTTTACAAATTACATGTACAGTTTATCTGCTCTGAAAGCAGCTATTGCATTTTATTGCATAGCTGCTGTATTTATATATTAAAATGACACTGAGCGGAAAAAAATTACGATATAATGAATTGTATGCGTTGTACAAATAATTATTAGAACATTAGCAGCAAGGAAAAGAGTCTCTCGTATTTATTTTTATAACATTGCATCAGTCACTCATATTTGCAGTTTACAAACTACACTCTGTATTTTAAACTATGAAACAGAGCAGAACTAATGACCTTTTGAACTTACCTGCAGTAAAATCTTATCTGAAGTTGTCTTTCAATGTTTCTTTGATGGATAAGTGCTTCAGAAAATAGCATTGCTCTCTGACTAAATTAGTTGGAGAGCTCAGAGAAGCTCTTTTGCATAGATAACAGTTAAGTTTCTCAACTCTTCCTGTACTGGAAACAATGAGACTCACATCTTTGCTACTATTTTGTAGCTGTACTACACATACAATTGATTACTGTATATCATAAGTTTATTTTCACTTCAGATTCCCTTTAAAGGAAACCTGTAACGAAAAAAACCTCCCCTGGGGGGTACTCACCTGGGGTGAGGGAAGCCTCTGGATCCTATTGAGGCTTCCCCCGTCCTCCTCGGTCCCACGGTGACTGCGATAAAGCTTCCCGAACAGCGGGGATGTAAATATTTACCTTCCCGGCTACAGTGCAGGTGCAGTATCGTCTCTCCGCTCGGAGATAGGCGGAAATAGCCGATCACTGTCGGGCCGCTCTACTGCGCAGGCGCAAGTCCCCTGCGCCTGCGCAGTAGAGCGGACTCGAGAGAGATCGGCTATTTTTGCCTATCTCTGTGCGGAGAGCCGCAACAGCGTCTCCGCTGGAACCAGGAAAGGTAAATAAATCAGCGCTTGTCAGCCTTGTCAAGGGAGGATTCCGGGACACTTCGGGGGAGCCAGCGCTGGACTGCCTGCAGCTACAGGGGAGGGGGAAGCCTCATTGGGACCCTGAGCCTTCCCCCTCCCGAGGTGAGTACCCCCCAGGGGAACTTTTTTTTTTTTTTTGTTACAGGTTCTCTTTAAAATCTATCTTGTGATCACTTCTCAGCTGCACACATACTAGAAGCAGAGAAAGCTCAGTTTCAGCACATTGCTAATGTTTATGAAGTGCATCTGATAGGATTGTAAACAAAATAAAGCTTTTAGAGCAAAGATAAAATGCTGAGTTTCGTACCACTTTAAGGAAATTGATATGCATCTTTACTGTAATTTCCAAGCATCCTGTTCTCATTTGAGTTCTCAAGGGTTTTTTGTCCTTTTCTTGCAGAGAAGGAGGAGCTTCTAAATGATGTCACATCAAGACTCTGGTTTACTTACCGAAGGAACTTTCCACCAATAGGTATGCAGGAATGACAGTCACAGGGAAGACGCATAGAATTCATATAATGTCTACCAATTGTATTATGTACCAGCATCTATATTTTGTGTATAGCATTGTCTATATTATTATGTACCTCATGGCAACAGGATATGTTGGGGCTTTATAAATCAATATTAATAATATAGGAATTTTCAATATTTGTGTTTTAATCACAATCATATATTAAAGTGAGCCTGAGGTGAAAATAAACTGAGATAAACAATTATTAACGTTTACAAGTAGGTTGAAAATTTTACTGTCTCTAATCAGTGGCAGTCCATTAAGTGTCCCGGAGTGAAAATACATGAACTATTGACCTTGTCCTATCTCTCCCCTGTCCTCAGAAGTTGTATTCTGCCAGGAAAACATTTATGCTGTAATTTGCTTATCAGTGATGTTTACTATACTCCACAAGGAACCAGCAGGACAGAAGCTGTCACTTCCCTGCCTAAAAATGTTAACTCTTTCAGTTAAGAGCCTGGTTATTAATATGCTTTGTACTATACATATACATGTTTATCTCATCATCTCATCATGTCATATGTCACCCCTGGTACACTCTAAGTGTCAGGGGCTGCTGTACAAACACTAGATTCTTGGCAGATGCGGCATCGGTTGAGAACTGCCTAGGGGGTGTACAGGTCTTTACAGTAAATATATTGATACTAATGTCTGATGTTTATTTCTGCTCTACTTGCTGCTATATCTGGTGCCCATTCTATTTGTACTGCTGTGTTTTTAGGAGGAACAGGACCAACTTCTGACACTGGCTGGGGCTGTATGCTGCGCTGTGGGCAGATGATATTTGCTCAGGCCATGATTTGTAGACATGTAGGAAGAGGTAAGATACTTACTTTAATGTCTTGTTTTACAAAACACCCTTTATAATAACCAGGCCATTTTATCTGCTGACTCCCACCTCTCTCATTGAATCATTTTATATACACCAGAGGTTGGCAGAAAGTGTATTCTGTGTTGCCTGTTAAAATGAGGTGAAGAACTTCAAAATTTTGTCTGGATGGTATGGAGACAGAGCCTTAATTAGTCACATTTTTCCAGACTTGCTGGAGATGTCAGTTTGGTGGAGGTGTTCTACTTCAAGAACTCTGAAGCTGGTAGGACCTAGGCTGGCAGAATGTACTACTAAAGACACAAAAGCGGCAACAGTGTTTGGCTGTGTGTATGTTTCTTTCTCTCTTGCTCATTAGGACTCCTTTTCTATTTTTTTTATGTTGTTTTTGATCTTTGAGCACATGGATAGTTTACTGGGTGAGGGCCTGAGCCCACTAATGCAGTTGTGTCCGCTTTTCAGCAACGCATCAATGTTAGGGCTGGTTCAGACGGACGTCTGCGTGGCGTAGCGTATGGGGGTGTTGCGGCTGCTGCGCGGTCAGGCTTTCATAAGCCTTCGCGTCGCGTTCCCATGCGGTCGTGTTTTTTCTTCCCCTAGGGGGACATTAGCCGTCGCAGTTGGCCGCCCCCTGAAAGCTACATGACGCTTCCAGGGGCAGCTCCAATGCTAGCGAAAATCGGGACCCGAACGCCACGATCGTGTAAACGCGCGCAAAAGCTCGGCGTAAACGCTCCCATTCACTTGAATGGGAGCGTTTACTGCGACGTTCCGAACGCTTGCGGTAAACGCTCCGCAAGCGTCCATCTGAACCAGCCCTAACAGATGCTGCAGGAGTGGACAAAACTGTGGAAGTGAGCGCAAGCCCTAAAAGCTCAGCCTCTGACATAGACCTGGGTTTGAATCGCCGCTCCTCCTATACCACCAGTATTCTGCTACTGCCTACAGAGCACTCCCCTAGTGGATGCCTCACAAGCCTTTCCAGTCCGATAGGAGAAAAGCGCTATATTTAAATTCCTTAGCATTATAGGATGGAGCGAAGCACCTCTCTGGATAAGCTTCTGATGTGCCATGGCAAAACCTGGCAGAACCCCAGGTCAATATCTTGTAGAAAAGAATCACGCCGGAACCATCCAGTATCTCAATGCTCTTTTATTCTTCAAAATACATGTCAGCCATCATTGCAACATTTCAGAGTACAGAACACCTTTCTCAAGCTAAGCATGCAGCCTTTGGATGGTGCCGGCGTGATCCTTCAACTTCCCTAGCGGTAACTTCGTAACAGGCTTGGGCCGATCATCCGCAGCTCAGAGCAGTAACCGCCAGGAGATATATGCAAAGCCTGTGCGCAGCGGGCATTTGTAACTTCCCTCCCCCGGGATCCAGATTCCAGATGCTAGCAGCCATTCTTCTTCCGGTCCTTATGACATTATCTCACTATAGGGGTAGAGCGGTGGATGGAGAGGGAATTGCAGCGGTGGATCCAGGGGAGGTGAATTATTTGCAGATAAATTAAGCTTGAATACATTAAAAACACTTCAGTTGTCTCATATACTGCACTGAAATTCACGGTAAAATCGCAATTGCGTTAACTTTGCGTGATTTTACAGCGATTGCGATTTTACTTTGATTTTAACCTTCTTGGCGGTATGGACGAGCTATGGACGAGCTCAGCTCGTCCATGACCGCCACTGTGCACTACTCCGGCCCTTCTGGGCCGATTTGCACAATTTTTTTAAACCTGCAACTAGCACTTTGCTAGCTGCGTGTTGGACGCGATCGCCGCCGATGCGATCGCCACGTAACAGTGCCAGGCAGTGCTGAAGGGTGGATCGGGACTCCCTGTGACGTCACAACGTCGATGACGTCATTCCGTTCGTCGCCATGGCAACGGGGGAAGCCCTAAAGGAAATCCCGTTCAGAACTGGATTTCCGGACGAGCTTGATCGCCGGCGGCGATCGGAGGGATGTGCGGGATGCTGCAGGGAGGGGGGAATCATGTAGCTAGCGCTAGGCTAGCTAGGATTTATAAAAAAAAATGCAAAAAATACTGCTGCGCCGCCACCCTGGCGCAATCAATACAACGCCCGGATGGTTAATGTAAGTCAATGGTTTTTTTTTTTTTTTTTTTTTGTGTGGTTTTTTTAGCTCTCAGAAGAGTGCTTCGTACTAAGAGAGAGAAGCTACACTGAATCTAAACTGGCCAGATCCTATTGTGGTTTCAATTCAACTGGATTAGCAGTGTCATTTATTTCATGGAAACTACAAGCAGAATTAGTTTATCCCAAGGACTTCACCTAAGGGCCGTTTTCCACTACCCTGCGGTTTGCGATCTGATTCTGATCGCTAACTGATCGCAAAATGTTGTCCATTTTCATTAGTGTGATCTGATTCCATTGTGATTTTGTCACAAGCACAATCGTCGTCCTGCCACATTTTGGATGCGATTGAGCTCCTAATACTGAGTATAGTAGTTCAATTGCAATCGCATTAATGGAAACTGGTTTGAAATGCATTCACACCGCAGCATGATTGTGACTGCGATCGTGTTAATTCAGCATGGCTGGATAGTGTACTGGTTAAGGGCTCTGCCTCTGACACAGGAGACCAGGGTTTTAATCGATTTACAGCTCTTCCTGTTCAATAAAGGCCCATACACACATCTGATTTTTGCGAACGATGGGTCGTTTGAACGTCCCGTCGTTCAGTCGTCCGCATGCCAAATCGGGCGTGTGTACAGACTGTCGTTCGCCTGATAAGACTGAGTTTGAGCGATCCGCCGGGTGGATCGCTCAAACTCAGTCTTATCACGCGAACGACAGTCTGTACACACGCCCGATTTGGCGTGCGGACGACTGAACGATGGGACGTTCAAACGACCCGTCGTTTGCAAAAATCAGATGTGTGTATGGGTCTTAAGCCTGCACCTAGTCAGTGGCTATAGAGCGCACTTAGTGGCTGCAGCTCCAATGCTTTGAATCTGCCAGGAGAAAAGCATGTTATTTGTCTTGTCTAAAGGTGGCCATACACTGGTCGATTTGCCATCAGATTCGACCAACAGATAGATCCCTCTCTGATCGAATCTGATCAGAGAGGGATCGTATGGCTACCTTTACAGCAAACAGATTGTGAACCGATTTCAGCCTGAAACCGTTCACAATCTGTTGTGGTGGTGCTGCTGCCCCCGCCCGCCCGCATACATTACCTGCTCCACCGGCGCGACTCCAGTCTCCCGGTCACCGCTGCTCTGTCTGCGCTCTGGTCTCCAGGTCCGGCATGCCTCACTTCTTCTAGCCCGGCAGGAAGTTTAAACAGTAGAGGGTGCTCTACTGTTTAAACTTCCTGCCGGGCTAGAAGAAGTGAGGCATGCCGGACCTGGAGACCAGAGCGCAGACAGAGCAGCGGTGACCGGGAGACTGGAGTCGCGCCGGCGGAGCAGGTAATGTATGCGGGCTCTATTGCGTCGGCGCCGCTAACGATGCGCTCTTTATGCGCGGGCGATCAACGGTTATTTTCCGCACGGCACGATCGACGGGATCGGACGAAATGGATCGAAATTCGGCGTGTAGCGTGAACGATTGGCAGCAGATTCGATCCCAGTGATCGAATCTGCTGTCGAAACGGGCGCAAATCGGGCCAGTGTATGGCCAGCTTAATTATGCTGCTTGTGCAATCTCCTGGACTGACAAAGGCCTACATTGCAGTACAGTTTTCATTGAAACCTTTATCAATAGGTAAATGGTGGAAGAGGGTTCCCTTTACCCATTTCCCTGGGGGAAGGGGGGGGGGGGGTTGATATCTGTGGACCATTATTAAAGAGGACTCGCAAATACAATGGAGCCTTGGTTTGCAAGCATAATTTGTTCTGGAGACATGCTTGTGATCCAAAACACTCTTATATAAAAGCAAATTTCCCCATAAGAATTAATGGAAACCCAGTTGATTTGTTCCAAAATCCAAAAAGTTATAGTAAAATAGTATAAAATAAAAAAAAATAAATAATACTTTCACTATAACTAACAGAATCATTGCCATCTATTGACTTGCACCAACTTTTTTTTTTTTTTGTACAGTATTGCTAAGAACTCTTTTTTTGCAAGATTTCTGCTCTGTTCCTGCAGAAGACGAGGTTTGTAAGGGCCCGTTCACACCTATAAGTTTTGTGGGAGTGATTTTCCCGCGATTAATGCGGAAAAATCACTGGACACTGCGGCGGTTTTGGAGCGATTAGCGCTAATCACGATCGCAAATCGCCGCCAAACCGCTGCATGCAGCGAGTTTGCAGTTATCGCTAACCACAAACGAGGCAGTCAAAACACTGCCACTGCTACTGTGTGTAGCGGTTTTTGTAAAACCGCTAGCGGTTTGCCATGAGCGGGAATCGTGCGATTCCCGCTCAGGTGAGAACGGGCCCTATTGTTTAGGAGGTGGAGTCTCGTGTTAGCAGGCACAGTTATTCTGGCAATATTAGCCTGCATGGGGAACAAAAGGCTAACCTAGACTTGGCTGAGGAGGTGGTTTGGGGGCTATGCCAATTTGATTTTTATTTAAAAAAAAAAAAAAATTTAAAATTACAAATTTTAAAAAAAGGTGCAAAAAGGCCCCATTTTTCTGATGTGCAATATGACTTCTCTCCTGGAAAAAACGGATGATTTATAGGATAAATTTAGGTCACTGTACAATGCCTCCCCACATCTAAAACACTAATTAAATCCATTAAAAATGCTTGGAGGATAAAGAAGACATTCATAGAAATTGTTTCCCGCATTGCCGGGTGAGCTAATACTTGCCTGGCACTATTGTATAATTGATTCATGCAAATTACTGTTCTGAATTAGACAATCGCCAGCCCTGACGCTGGCAATTTTTTCAAGGCCCTTGTAAGGCTTGGTGGTGTATTCTCCACAGTCAGCATGCAACGCATGAGCTGGCGTGGAGGAGGTACACACACTAGCACCAGGAAACAGGCTATCCCTAGTATAGTGGAGGGGAGGACTGACTCCAATAGGAGATTGTGGCGCACAGAGCCGGTGCAGATCTGACAGCCACAAACAATGCTTTCGTTATAACGTCTCAGCGCAAAGTAGCGCTGAGCGCACAAACCAGAACTGAGGAGATCAGGACAGGTAGACAGAATGAACGCTTGCTAGCTAGCGGCTACTTAGCGACAGCAAGCGTCCAAAACCAGACAGACTGGAATGAGGCAGCCAATGCGTTGCGGCGATGGCGTGCCTCACAAAGACAGGACAGGATGGTCAGGAAATAGCAGGATTGAGATAGATGAACGTAACACAGATAAATATACAATAAGTATGTTTTCCTAGCGTATTACAATTACAGCTATCAATGAAACTATTTGTAAGGTCTGACTAACATATGTATATATCGGCAATGAACCGATATATGACATAAGCAGGAACGCTGACTAGGACTGGAGTAATACAGGGAACAGGACTCAGAAGGATTCGCTATCTCTTCGCAGAGATGAACGCAATCCACAAACGGTAACAGAACAGGATTCAGAAGGATTCGCTATCTCTTCGCAGAGATGAACGCAATCCACAAACAGTAACAGAACAGGATTCAGAAGGATTCGTTATCTCTTCGCAGAGATGAACGCAATCCACAAACAGGACCAGGAACAGGATAACTAGCTCAGCACGGGTGTTCACGGTACGCGCAAACTACCGAAACGTGCTGGAAAACTGACTAACTGAACACAGGAAATAAACAGTTCGTGTACGTATACATCAGCGACACTGATGTATCAACGTAACACAAATACAAGGAAAATAATAAACGTGCTGGTATGCATATATATTGGCAATGAACCAATATATGATGCAAAGACCAGCAAAGTATCTTTATAACAAGAAACACGATCGGGGGCTAAAGCGACAGCAAGACTGGCTTACACTGAAGCTATGAAAACCCAAGGAAACCCTGCAGGAAGCAGATCTTTATACTGAGGTCATCCAATGGGAGCAGACATGCAGATTCCCACACAGGTGAATGATAATCAGTCACAAGCTGACAGCAGGGAAAGACAGACAAAGCTATGCAGCTTGCATGGAAATAGATCAGAACTGCCTGAGCTGCAGCACTACTTCTTCCAGCAATAGCTGCTGCAGCACTACTACTTCCAGCAATAGCTGCTGCAGCAGAGATCATTACAGTACCCCCGCCTTTAAAAGCGGATTCCAGACGCTTTTCAAAACTGAAATTCCCAACAAAACAGTCCGACTGATAATTCATGATGACCGGGACAGCCCGGCAAGACCGAATTCCAGAATCAGTCCCCACAAGACTGGACCCATCAGAACCAGAACCTACAGAACCATGCCCATCAGTACTACAAGCCCCAATGTGACACCCATCAGAACCATGATTTCCAGAAGAAAGCCCTCCGAAATTCCCTGAGCGATACCCACCGCCTTCCAGGAACCGTTCAGAAATGCCAAAGCCTTTGCAATGCCCACCGGTACGGTCTTTACCAACACAAAACCCACTGTTGAACCAGTCCAAGGCACCAGGACAAGTTTTCTCAGAGACCTCCCAGAACACCTTGAAGCTCCAAAGAGATCCCCATAGATCAGAATGCCCCTTAGGCTCACATGGAGAACTATCAAGAACCCCTATGGAACCTAGGGCAATTCCCGAGTCAGGGCCACAAGGACAAACATCAATATCAGGGCTTTCAGGGACCAGAACCATCTCTGGGCATGCAGGCAGACTGGCAACATCAGAACGTGTTCCCACTAAGGAAGCATCAGAGCACGCTAACACCTTAGACACACTTGGGCATTCTGGCACACAAAGAACATCTGGGCACACCGGCACAAGAGAAACCTCTGGGCATGTCAAGGAACTGTGAGCCTCAGGGTCAGCCAAGACAGGACCAAAACCAGGACTGGCCAAAAAAAAATCATCATGACTAAACTTCGCAACTACTGGACTTTTACACGAGAATGCTGGATCAGACTTAGATGTCGCTGATTCCAGCAAAGTCAGTAACAAATCAGATTCAGGGGCACTAACAAGACAGGACAAATCTTCTGATGTATGCACTGAACCAGATAGGGACTCCACAACTACCTCTGGACTGGACAGAGACTCATTTAATACACTGGATTGGAGCTCATGAGGCGCTGCAGAACAAGTCAGTATTGCAGCAGCCCCCACTGGACTAGGCAAAACTGAGGAATTCCCTGGACAGGAAGGGGACTCTGGAACCTCTGCCACAGCGGCCAGAGAACCAGAATCTTTCAGGATACAGGGCTGGGTTTCAGGAACACTCATCAGACCGGACTGAAATTCTGAGATTTCTATTATTTTGACCAGAGAATCAGAATTATCCATGTTACAGGGCAAGACTTCTGAAACATTCAGAGGACAGGGCTGGAGTTCCTCGGCTGTTACAACACTGGAGAGGGACTCAACATTGGTTAAATCAGACTGTGTACAGGGCAAGGTATCTAACACACTTGCTGACGAGGACAATATTTCAATGGCTTCTGCTTTGCTGGGCAGAAATTCATCAAGTTTTATTAGAGCAGACTGTAATTCCAAAACAGCTGCTAGACAAGTGAATATTACTGCAACACCAACTGAGGTAAGCAGTGCCTCAGACTGCTCTGCTAGAGGGTTTGAAATATCCAAAGTACTGGGTGAAGCATAAGACTCTGCGACCACAGCTTCACTGGACAGGATAACTGAACAGTCCATATTGCAGGGCAAAACCATGGAAGCACCTGCTGGACAGCATAATGATTCTGTGACCTGAGTTTCATTGGAGAGATCTACTGCACAATTCATGGATCAGGGCAAATTTATTGGAACATTTTCTGAACAAGGTAATAATTCTGCGATTTCAGGTTCACAGAGCAGATGCTCTGAGCTATTCACGAAACTAGAGCGAGGTGTAGAAACAGGAAGATCAAGACACAATGTTTGCGCATCTGAATCACCATTCAATTGTAAAATTGGAAAATTCAGATGCTGGGGTTCTGAGGTTTCTGGACAGGATTGCTGGGACTCGGAAACTGATGTAGTGCATCTATTGGCATCTGCTGGATCAGACAGGAGTTGAACCTTATTAACACGGGTAATTTCTGCAGAAGTGTTTGCAGAGACAGGCAAGATTTTTCTGGTGTCTGTTTCACTAAACAAAGAGTCATGAGTACTGGCTAGGCTGGACTCGGAAGTCAGCAGGACCTCTGGATTCTCTGCTGAGAAATTTGCGCAGGGCAAGGTTAAGAATGTATCAGTGGCTTCTGTTTTACTGGGAAGTAACACGGAGTTATCCATGGTACAGGGTGGAATTGCAGGAACTTCAATTTCACACAAAAAGAGCTCCGAATCACCTGCTGAATCAGCCAAAGGTGCTGAAGCAGGCGGGTCAGAACGCCAAATTTGCGAATTCGGAGTCACATAAAAATCATCCAAAATCAGTTCCCACACATCAATCAAAGGAGCCACACAGTCATACCTACACACACCAGCCTCTATTAGGTTATAGGCTGACTTAATGCATGCGTTCAATACCATTTCACTTTTTGCACTGTAAAATTGACAAAATGAACTTGAATCATTCTTCCATTCACAGACCAGGGCTTCCATCTCTCCCCTCTCGAATGGAGGATCCCATGCATACTTAACAGCGAAACATTTAGGCTGATCACAGTCTGCAGATATGATTGTGGCAGGCACATGTATAGGGTTAATTAGCAGGTGATTGGCAGATTCCTTATTCTTAAGAATCTCCAATACCTGTAGCAAGTGTTGAACTGTAGTGTATGCAAACTTCCCTTGGTTCACAAATAAGTTGATTTGTTCAATACTCTGTAATATCTCATCATAATCATACTCAGATAATTCTTTTAAACAAAAATCTTTATTTTCCCTAGCCAGGGAGGAAAGTTCATTAGTAGTTTCATAAGTCCATTTTTACTCCCCTGAAAGACAATTGCATTTCATTATCTGTTAATGGCAGAATCTCATTATAGGTCTCAGTCGCTAAGGATAACGATTCTGCAGATTGGACACGTTTCTTAGAACGTTTGCGTTTTGCCTTTGACCCTGCCGTTTTTTGTGATTTATTCAAAGCTGCAGGAAAATTATCAGTAACACTTTCTGCTTGCTGCTCATTCTTGCAAGCAATTGAAGGAGTAGCTGATTGGCCTGCTGCCAGGAGTTCATTAAGAGGAAAAGGCAATGGATCTATGCGCAACCAGTTATGGACCACAAACGCTAGAAATTCCAGCGGTCTATCTTTCAAATCGGAATGATTGAGAACATCAAATGTCCACTGGAATAATTCCCCTTTAACCACTTGCCGACCGCACACTCATAACGTGCGTCGGCAAAGTGGCAGCTGCAGGACCAGCGACGCAGTACTGCGTCGCCAGCTGCAGCCTAATTAATCAGGAAGCAGCCGCTCGTACGAGCGGCTGCTTCCTGTCAAATCACGGCGGGGGGCTCCGTGAATAGCCTGCGGGCCGCCGATGGCGGCTCGCAGGCTAGATGTAAACACAAGCGGAAATAATCCGCTTTGTTTACATTTGTACGGCGCTGCTGCGCAGCAGCGCCGTAAGGCAGATCGGCGATCCCCGGCCAATCAGCGGCCGGGGATCGCCGCCATGTGACAGACCACATCCTGTCACTGGCTGCACAGGACGGATAGCGTCCTGTGCAGCCCGGAACACCAGGGGGAGGCAGCAGGTAGGAGAGGGAGGGGGAATTTCGCCGCGGAGGGGGGCTTTGAGGTGCCCCCCCCGCCACCCACAGCAGGCAGGAGAGATCAGACCCCCCCAGCACATCATCCCCATAGGGGGGAAAAAAGGGGGGCAATCTGATCTCCCTGCCTGCACCCTGATCTGTGCTGGGGGCTGCAGAGCCCACCCAGCACAGATCAATCAAACCAGCGCTGGTCCTTAAGGGGGGGTAAAGGGTGGGTCATCAAGTGGTTAAACAAAATATAACTTAGTTGGAGTGCCCAGGTTGAAACAGGAGTCGCTTGGAGATCAGGATTGGTCAGGAACCTGGCACATTCAGAGAAAAACTCATTTTCTGTTTCAGAGCTAAGTTCTTCAAATTTCTTAAAGGAACAGGAACCATAATTAACAGTGTCATACTTTCTGGGAATCCCCCCCACAATGGGGATTGGTAAAGGGGTTTTCATAATGTAAGGCTTGGTGGTGTATTCTCCACAGTCAGCATGCAACGCATGAGCTGGCGTGGAGGAGGTACACACACTAGCACCAGGAAACAGGCTATCCCTAGTATAGTGGAGGGGAGGACTGACTCCAATAGGAGATTGTGGCGCACAGAGCCGGTGCAGATCTGACAGCCACAAACTATGCTTTCGTTATAACGTCTCAGCGCAAAGTAGCGCTGAGCGCACAAACCAGAACTGAGGAGATCAGGACAGGTAGACAGAATGAACGCTTGCTAGCTAGCGGCTACTTAGCGACAGCAAGCGTCCAAAACCAGACAGACTGGAATGAGGCAGCCAATGCGTTGCGGCGATGGCGTGCCTCACAAAGACAGGACAGGATGGTCAGGAAATAGCAGGATTGAGATAGATGAACGTAACACAGATAAATATACAATAAGTATGTTTTCCTAGCGTATTACAATTACAGCTATCAATGAAACTATTTGTAAGGTCTGACTAACATATGTATATATCGGCAATGAACCGATATATGACATAAGCAGGAATGCTGACTAGGACTGGAGTAATACAGGGAACAGGACTCAGAAGGATTCGCTATCTCTTCGCAGAGATGAACGCAATCCACAAACGGTAACAGAACAGGATTCAGAAGGATTCGCTATCTCTTCGCAGAGATGAACGCAATCCACAAACAGTAACAGAACAGGATTCAGAAGGATTCGTTATCTCTTCGCAGAGATGAACGCAATCCACAAACAGGACCAGGAACAGGATAACTAGCTCAGCACGGGTGTTCACGGTACGCGCAAACTACCGAAACGTGCTGGAAAACTGACTAACTGAACACAGGAAATAAACAGTTCGTGTACGTATACATCAGCGACACTGATGTATCAACGTAACACAAATACAAGGAAAATAATAAACGTGCTGGTATGCATATATATTGGCAATGAACCAATATATGATGCAAAGACCAGCAAAGTATCTTTATAACAAGAAACACGATCGGGGGCTAAAGCGACAGCAAGACTGGCTTACACTGAAGCTATGAAAACCCAAGGAAACCCTGCAGGAAGCAGATCTTTATACTGAGGTCATCCAATGGGAGCAGACATGCAGATTCCCACACAGGTGAATGATAATCAGTCACAAGCTGACAGCAGGGAAAGACAGACAAAGCTATGCAGCTTGCATGGAAATAGATCAGAACTGCCTGAGCTGCAGCACTACTACTTCCAGCAATAGCTGCTGCAGCACTACTACTTCCAGCAATAGCTGCTGCAGCAGCGATCATTACAGCCCTGTGCACAGCGGTCAGTCAGGGCTGTGGAGTCGGTACAAAAATCATCCGAATCCTCATTTTTATGAAACCACTGACTCTGACTCCAGGTACCCAAAATTGCTCCGACTCCTCGACTCCGACTCCTTAGTCTAATTTTTACAAAGGCTTTGGTTTAAAAATCATCCAACTCTTCAGTTTACTGAAACCACAGACTCCCGACTCCAGGTACACAATATTCCTCCGACTCCACAGCCCTGGTCAGTTGCGTTGCCGAATAATTCTGGATGTCAACTCACTGCCCATACAGTTCTATGGGCCTGATCACAGTGGCGGATCACTTAATTCTAACTCGCTACATGAAGGCTTTGCATTAAAGTCTACGGCCAGTCTCCATTACAGTTCACACACATTTTGACGCAACTGACCACTATGAACCTAGTCTAAGTGAATGGGGCCCAGGGCGATACAACTTAGTGGAATGCCCATACAGCAAGCTCTTTTGGTAACCTGTCTGACTGGCTGGATCAATGATTACATCAGCAAAACCTATGCTGATTGGCTTCTAGTCACAGGTCGTCTAGTGGGTGACATCCACTTATTAATCATTTGTTTTATGCAAACTCTCGCCTTTTCTCAGCATTATCTGCAGTTATCTGCAGTAAAGTATCACTTGTGAAATTTAAAGAGAAACTCCGACCAAGAATTGAACTTTATCCCAATCAGTAACAGCCCCTTTTACATGAGAAATCTATTCCTTTTCACAAACGGACCATCAGGGGGCGCTGTATGGCTAATATTGTGGTGAAACCCCTCCCACAAGAAACAAGAAAAGTACGTACTCCTGGCAGTTTCCTGTCTGTGAACCTTGCTGCATTGTGGGAAATAGCTGTTTACAGCTGTTTCCAACTGCCAAAAAAAGCATGCAGCAGCTACATTACCTGCCGACAGTAAAAATGTCACCATGTAATAAATGTCAGAATGTAAATCAGGGATTTAAAAGATTTTACAATGGGCAAACACTGACTAAATCATTTATACATAATTATTGTAAAAATGAAGCACTTTTTTTTATTACATTATTTTCACTGGAGTTCCTCTTTAAGATGGTTGGGCAATTGTTCGCTTTCATATTGCCCATTAAATTCTAACAAGTGGATTCATTTCTGTTATTTTCCCCTCAGACTGGAGATGGGACAAGAAGAAGCCACAAGGAGAATACCTCAGTATCCTGACTGCTTTCCTAGACAAGAAAGACAGTTACTATTCCATTCATCAGATTGGTGAGAATCCTGTGGTGGTGAAACAATGTATTTCAACAGGAACCCTTGTAAATGAAAGTACAGTGCCTGAAAATAAAACTGTTGCCATAGTAACAAGGTTATTCACTTTTTTTAGAATGCAACTGTTGGGAACAAGTTTATTTAATTGGTGTAGGCAATATATACAGTGTTTTTTCCCTTCAAATATTTTGGGCCCATTCACACTTGAGCGCTTAGCAGGCATTTACCGCTAATCGCCGGCGATCGCTAGAGCTTTTTAAAGCACTAGTGCAATGTTAACTATATGGCAGTGATCTCACTGCGGCGATTCGTGCTAAACTCAAACGTGCTACATGCAGCATTGTTTGCGATTTTAGAGCGATCGCAATGTATTTCAATCGCTAATCGCTATCACTCAAAAATCGCAAAAATGTCCAGTAAAAAAACTTGATTATCGTGTAAAAGACGCAGCTGCAAACCGCTAACAATGATCGCTACGTTTTAGGATCGTAAGTGTGAACGGGGCCAGTGTTTTAGGTCTCATTCACACTGGGAATCACAAAACGTGATTGCATTCCGATGTTCTACGATTTTACTGCAATTGTGTTTTTTAGTTCTAATTTCAGTGAGTATCACAATCGCCTGCAGCATGTTTCCAATAAGATTACATGTGTTAGGCTCCCTGCACACTGCAAATCCGTTTTCCGATTCCGATTCCGTTTCCGATTCCGTTTCCGATTTTCCTTGAATACATTCAACAGAAAAACGGATCAAAAAACGCAGCATGCAGTTAAGATTAAAAATCTGAATCGGAATCGGATGTAAAAACAGATTAAAAATCTGAATCTGAATCTGATTTGCTTGCAGTGTGCAAGAGGCCTTACAGTGATTTTCTGATCACTGGCGATCAGCAACGTGCAAAATGCTGCTGAAAAGTGCCCGATTCTTATATCTGTTCAATATGGTCATCTGGTTATCTTTTGAGTGATTTCAAACAGAACTTCACCCTCCCTCTCTATCAAGAGTGCATTGAAATTCTTATTCATTAGAGCTAGTCCACACTAGGTCCGGAAACGTATCCGTGGCTGCGTTTTTCAAACCTGATGAAAAACGGAGTCCCGGATACTAATGTTGAAAATAGCAGCCAGCCTCACCCAAGTAAAAAACGGATCCGTCTGCGTTTGCGGGGATCCGTTTTCAAAACCTGAACGGAAGGTCCGGATCTGCTGCATTTTCACGCAACGGATCAGGACCACGGATACACGCAGGGGTAGTGAAAGCAATGAGAAAACGCATCTCCAGCTCCACAGGCAAAAAACGGATGTGAAAACGGATAGCCTGAGCTTTATGATTGGCCCAAAAAAATCCTCCCACTCCTCCCTAATGATGGAGACGTTTTCTGTCAGGGAAAAACCTGAACGGAAACTAATGCAAAACTGATGCACTTTCATCAGTTTGCAGTACGGTGGGTACTTCCCCTGATCCGGACTGCAGTGTCCGTCCTGCAACCGGGTCTAGTGTGGACCTAGCCTTACTGATCAAGTTGCACACTACATCACTGTGATATTTCCTTACAGCATCCTTGGGCCATTTCATGGGTATTCAGTGGTAGATTCAACTTTGGTAAATTGCCATGCAAAACAGACACTACACTAACATCACAGTGAAATGCACATCAGCCTCCATACAGTGCACATTCCTGACCCTCCCTGTCTCTAGTGTGGATCTAGACTTTGACTCCACACCCCAGATGAGCCTGTATTACCTGCTATCGGCTGGCGAGAATACAGCCTCTTCAAACTTGCCTACCTGCCTTCCTCTCGCTCTCTTAGGCTTGGTTCACACATAAAAAGGTGTTCTGTCAGTTGGCATCAGTTTTGCATGTGTTTCTATGGCTGTGACCACACATAAAAGGTGTACCTTTCCAGACCAGTCAGGTAAAACTGATACAAGACTGACAGGACAGTACTGAACTGGATTGGAAATGTGCAGATTTAGGTGTGAACCATGCCTTAATCACCACTTATTTGCCACAGTTCAAGATAATGTACCTATTGAATACTATATTCCCCTCAGACTATAACCTTAATTGGGCTGAATCCTCCTTCTCCTGAGTCATATTTTTATAGTTCACATATGTTGATATATTCAGATTTGTCATCCCCCACCCAGAGATGGATTAAGATGTCATAGGGCCCAAGGCACAGTAGTAGATTTGGGGCCCCTTGTGGTCCATGTGGTAGAGTAAGTAGCTGGTGGGCCCCGTGACCCCCACTAGGCCCCAGGCACCGGCCTAAGTTGCCTGCTGGATGATCCTGCTCTGCCCCCACCCCATTTACTGTACATGCTGCATAATAGGTTGGAGCCTGAATAAGTTTAAAACGTGTTTAATCCTCAGATATTCTGAATGCTTTCACAAAAATCCCTGTTGAAGACAGCCCAAACCAGTTTTCACTCTTTCAGCATGTCATTAGCTTCCTCAGTGCACTTCATTATTTCCCTCAGCGGAGCAGTTGTGCTTAGTTACAGCTTTAAGTAAGAGTCTCATGGGGTGTGTTATTTGTAAAGCTATGTGATAATAGAACCCTGCACATTCCAATCCACATTATTTATTTACAAGGAGTGACTTATTCAGACAGAGCCCTGCAGAGTGTGTATTGTTATGTCTTCATTCCAGGGGTGACGGGTCCCCGTCTCAGATGTAGACAAGTTTTTTTATTTGAAGTAATGGCAATAAATGTGCTATAAATAATTAATGTAAATTACTGGGTGGAATAGAACAGCAATTATTGTTTCACGTTAGTGCCTTTCATCATGAGCGTGATATTGCTGTTCAGTCCTGAAAGTGAACTCTTGCACAGGACAGAAGGAAAACATAGAGAAATGCACCCTGTATGGGCTGGTGCACACCGAGCGGCTTTTTGGGCGTTTTCAGATCCGCTTGCGGCTGCGGATCCGCTTGGTCAATGTATCTCAATGGGGTGGTGCACACTAGAGCGGGAGGCGTTTTGCAGAAACGCTTACTCCCGGGGTGAGGCATTTTTTTGGATTGTGGATGCGTTTCTGCCTCAATGTTAAGTATAGGAAAAATGCAAACCGCTCTGAAAAACGGCACTTCAGAGCGGTTTGCCAGGCGTTTTTTGTTACAGTAGCTGTTCAGTAACAGCTTTACTGTAACAATACATGAAATCTACTACACCAAAAACGCTTCCCAAAACCGCAAAATGCTAGCTGACACGCTACAGAAAAATAAGAAAAAGCGTTTCAAAATCTGCTAGCATTTTGCGGATCTGCTAGCGGGTTTTGGTGTGCACCAGGCCTATGTATTTAGAGAGGTTAGCCTGTCTAATTATCCCTCGTCTATGACTAATCACTAGGGGGTATTACACTATTATCTGTATTATTATGTAAGCATGGAGGAAGAGGGCGAAGCCAGCACTGCAGTTAGGGTTCTTTTATTGATCAAGGTTTAAACACACAGTTATGTAGTAGCCAGGTGTCATAGCAGGTAAAGTGGGCGCCAGGTCTGAGATCCCCTGCGGACGACCGTTTCGCGCTGAACGCGCTTGTTCACCGCTATGGGGAAGTTGGGGGCGGGCTGCCTCAGCGCGGGTTACATACCCACGTCACGGCGGCACTTCCGCCTTCGTCTGCTAGCCACGCCCCCGTTGCCATGTCATTCCATGACGCTCACTCGCCCTGCAGACAGGACGGAAAGCGTCCATGTTCCCCGGCGACAGTGGGCACGCCCACAGATACGCCCAGCCGCGCCATCCAATGCCCAGCCTGCCAGCCGAAGGGTGCACATCAGTGACCGCTGTTGGTAAACAGCGGAACATGTGCACTTACAGCAGAGTGCGTACTATATTAGAGGCACATATATACACAGTATAACCTAGGGCTAGAGAGGCACGGGCAGCGGAGGCAAGGGCAGGCATGCCTGCAGGCGCAACCCAGAGTGTCAGGGTTAATAAGACATAAAAGCAAATACCGAGAGGTATATGTACAGTTAGGAACAAATCCACGGAGAGGGGAGAGAGGGAGGCGGAAAAGGGACAGAGCGGATACACATAGGGCTACAAGCCAACCGCAGAGAGAAGGAAGGGGAGAAAAACGTGCATAAAGGCAGAGTCATGTGCGCACGCGCGGCACGGTATACAACTCTCAGCCGCGCGGGCGCACAGACAGAGGAGTGGAATATAAGGAGGAGAAAAGCCAGCAGCGGCCACTGATGTGCACCCTTCGGCTGGCAGGCTGGGCATTGGATGGCGCGGATGGGCGTATCTGTGGGCGTGCCCACTGTCGCCGGGGAACATGGACGCTTTCCGTCCTGTCTGCAGGGCGAGTGAGCGTCATGGAATGACATGGCAACGGGGGCGTGGCTAGCAGACGAAGGCGGAAGTGCCGCCGTGACGTGGGTATGTAACCCGCGCTGAGGCAGCCCGCCCCCAACTTCCCCATAGCGGTGAACAAGCGCGTTCAGCGCGAAACGGTCGTCCGCAGGGGATCTCAGACCTGGCGCCCACTTTACCTGCTATGACACCTGGCTACTACATAACTGTGAGTGTTTAAACCTTGATCAATAAAAGAACCCTAACTGCAGTGCTGGCTTCGCCCTCTTCCTCCATGCTTACAAGTTCACCACTTCCTTCCTGCCGGAGCACGCAGCCTAGAGGGACTTACATCTACACAGTTTGCAGCACAGCATAGCCCAGCCCAGCCTCCTGTTGCATCCCCTGTTGAGTGCTGGAACTTTACTTTCCTTTGCCTACCTCGACGTTTGTATCTATTCCGAGCACCTCCGTGATGCTCACAGAAGAGGCGAGTCCAGAAACGGCGGCCTCTGGGGCTGAAGGCTTAGATGTCATAGCAGAGGGGAGAGCGGACCTGGAGGGTTTTTTCTCTAACCTCAGCTCTGCCACCACCTCCCATAACAAATCAGTGGGCGCCAGGGTTTTGGAATTGAAGCTTTGGAGGGAGAGAGAGAGAGAGGTGAAACTTTTTTGGACGGCAGCCACATTGCAGAGATACGAGGACGACAAGATCGCGGCCCGAGGGTTCAGACACTACCGAGAGCCCTCGGAGTATAGGGAGGACAGGCAATTTGTGGAGGAGTGGGAGGAGGAGCACGTAAATCACGCCAGAAGGCTCCAAGCTATCGTCCTAGCCAGAACAGAGAGAGAGCACAAATTGGTGACCGAGGAGATTGTGAACATCAAAGCGCAGCTCGGATCCATATTACCACCTGACGATTTACAAAAAAGCCTGAAAACGATCAGCGATAAACTAGTACCGGTGCAGAACGAAATTAAGGAGAGAAAGCTACGCAAATTGCTAAGGGACAAAAGTGACTTTGCGACTGGAAAAATCTTTACGTGGAACACCACACGCAACACAGAGCAATCACGCAAAAACAGGAAGCCCAGGGGCTACTGGACTACCGACTCTGCCTCCGACACCAGCGGAGACGACAACAACAAGAAAAGACCCATCAAGCCTACACCTAAACTAAGTAAACCATCCACACCTGGGGTCGCACAAACCTTTGGGGAAAACACACAATCATGTGCATCGGTCCCTTTAGACGCAGATTGCATAGGGGAGGGCGGAAACACCACAGGAGGACCCCAGAAACAAGTCCCCTGGAGGGATGGTCGCTCCTGGAGGGCAAGACGCAGAGGCAAGAGGCAGAGAACCCAGGAATAGAGGATGCCCTAGAATTGGAAATAGTCAACATTGCAGGCATTGAGATCACGGAAGACTGCAAGAGCTTGCTACAAAAAGGACTGAACTATTCGATCACGAGAAAGTTTGACCCTGTTCAATTTGAAATTGATCTATACAAGGGGGTAAGGTAGCTGAACATCAGGCATTTCTTTGCACGCAAAGAGAATCTGCAGGACAACATCAAGACGAGAATTGGCCCATTAGGCTTTATTGCCCCTAGCCGAGAGAGGGATCTCCCAAACACTGAGGACTGTATCCTTAAGACCCTATTAGACCTATTAGAGGAAAACGAGAATCAAACCAAAGACTCCATCCCTCTAACAGAGGATTCCACACCCTTTAGGCCCTGCAGATCTATCGCACCCTTTCCAACTACTCCAGGCTCCAGTATTGATAGCTTTTATAGAATCGTCCTGAAGGAAACCAAGGCCTTGGTCTATCGAGAGGAAGCTAATAATCTTACTCAAGGAGAACTATCCGCCTTGAAATGGCTAAGGGCAAGGGAGGACTTGATCTTAAAGCAGGCAGATAAGGGGGGCAATCTTGTCCTTATGACTAGAACACAGTATGAAGAGGAAGCAATGAGCCAACTCCTGGATGTAACAGTATACCAACCGCTGGACAGTAACCCAACATGGAGATATGTATCCGCATTACGATCCCTACTTCGTAGGGGGGTAGAGGCAGGTTTCTTGACCAAGAAAATGGGGGAACAGCTACTGCCGGAGCACCCAAGGTTTCCAGTATGGTACATGTTACCTAAGATACATAAATCCAGGACCAGACCACCGGGACGTCCGATAGTCTCCGGTATCGGCTCGATTACCGAGAGGCTGTCAAAGTGCCTCGACCATCTCCTCAGGCCACTGCTGTCACTGGTGCCATCGCACCTCGCCGATACTATCGACGTCCTTGATGGGGTCGACGACCTTGTCTGGTGCGTAGGCGACAGGCTGGCCACAATTGATGTGGTCAGCCTGTACAGCAGGATACCACACGAAGACGGCATTGCGGCGGTCGAGTCGTTCCTCAAACGTGGTACACACACGGATGAGCATTGCGACTACATCTGCGACTGCCTACGATTTGTGCTTACCCACAATTCTTTCTTATTTAGGGAGAAGTGGTACCAGCAGGTGTCAGGCACCGCCATGGGTACGGCGGTGGCTTGCACGTACGCGAATCTTTTCCTGGCTCGCTGGGAGGAGATTTGCGTGCACGGCGACGCCAACCCGTACCGTGGGTGCCTGCGGAGATGGTCGAGGTACGTGGACGACGTCCTGGTGTTCTGGACAAGTACTGAACAGGATTTCTCCCTTTTTATCGACTATCTGAACGACAACCAGATCAACATGAAGTTCACGGCTGAAATAGATCCATGCCACATCAACTTCCTTGACCTGGAGCTTGTCGTTCAGCATGATAGATTAGTAACCAGAGGTTATCGAAAGAGTACAGCCACTAACTCAATACTGCATCAAAAGAGCTTTCATCCCCCCTGGGTGACGAGGTCCATACCCTATGGGCAATTCCTACGTCTTCGTAGAAACAATAGTGAGGTTTCTCAATACCTGAAACAGGCAGAAGAGCTCAAAGCACGCTTACAGCATAGAGGCTATGACCCGATAGTGTTAGAAGAGGCGAAAAATAGGGCCCTCTCTAGACCCAGAAGTGACTTGATCAAAAGGCGACGTCAACACTCTGCACAAAAAGATGGTTCCAACACCACAACCAGACAAGTGTTTGCCTTTGATTACTCACCAATGGCAACCACTATCAAAAAAATCATCTGCAAAAACTGGCATGTCTTACAGGGAGATCCACACCTGACAGGGGTGACCACTGGACCCCCCCTGGTGACGTTCAGGAGGGCCCCCACTTTGGGTGATATGTTGACGAGTAGTGAACACAGGAAACCCAACTCGAACAATTGGCTGAACACCCTTAAACGGCCAGGCAATTACCGCTGTGGGACGTGTGGCATCTGTGATCAGATCCTGAAACATGGAATATCGATGTTGGGAGGGACTCCTGTTAAAATTAAAGATGTATTATCATGCAGGTCCAAATTTGTGGTGTATTGCCTGTTGTGCCCCTGTAATAGATATTACATTGGTCAAACTACTCGAGAAATGCAGACAAGGATCAAGGAGCATCTCCGCTCACTTAAATCTAAGGATAAGTCTACTAGACTAGTAACACATATGGCTCAGTGCCACGGGAGAAATGCCTACTGCCTCAGATTCTTTGCCCTAGAAAGCATATCCTTTACACACCGAGGAGGAGATAGGGAGCGAACTCTACTACAACATGAAGCTCGGTGGATAATACAAACTAATGCTCTCGGCCCTCTTGGATTGAATGATAAAAACGAATTAGCCTGCTTCTTAGAGAAATGAATTTGAATGACGCTGTATCTTTGATTTCCTGTTGTGCCTTGGCTTTGACACACTTGCGTAGCTTTACTCCTTGGTTCTGCCTTCCACTGTCTCTTGCTGGCTTTTCTCCTCCTTATATTCCACTCCTCTGTCTGTGCGCCCGCGCGGCTGAGAGTTGTATACCGTGCCGCGCGTGCGCACATGACTCTGCCTTTATGCACGTTTTTCTCCCCTTCCTTCTCTCTGCGGTTGGCTTGTAGCCCTATGTGTATCCGCTCTGTCCCTTTTCCGCCTCCCTCTCTCCCCTCTCCGTGGATTTGTTCCTAACTGTACATATACCTCTCGGTATTTGCTTTTATGTCTTATTAACCCTGACACTCTGGGTTGCGCCTGCAGGCATGCCTGCCCTTGCCTCCGCTGCCCGTGCCTCTCTAGCCCTAGGTTATACTGTGTATATATTATTATTATTATTATTATTATTTTTTATTTATATAGCGCCAACATCTTCCGTAGCGCTGTACATAGTACAAACAAATAATGGGGAACAAATATACATAAGAAATACAAGACACTGTACAGTCATGACATTGAATAGAGTAAATACAGATACATACATAGTTGATATGTAGTTGGTACATATACATATGTTAAAATTACAGCAGTATGAGAAACACTAGGAGGAGGTCCCTGCCCTTGCGAGCTTACAATCTAGAGGGTAGTGGGGAGGAAACAAAGGGGAAGGAAACACAAGGATTAGTGGGTGAGCCAGTGTGCCTTCAGTGCTGCCTATAGCAAATTATAGGCTTGTCTGAACAGGTGTGTTTTCAGAGTACGTTTGAAGGTTTCCAGACTCGTGGCATGACGAACCGGTTGAGGGAGAGAGTTCCAAAGGAAAGGGACCGCCCGTGAGAAGTCTTGGATGCGAGAGTGAGAGGAGGTGACTAGGCTGGAGGACAAAAGGGTCTCCTGTGAGGAACGGAGGGTCCGAGCGGGGAGGTATCTGGAGATTAAAGAGGAAATGTATGGAGGCGATAGCTTGTGTAGAGCTTTGTATGCAAGTGTGAGAAGTTTAAACTGGATCCTTTGGGCAACTGGTAACCAATGGAGGGATTGGCAGAGAGGGGCTGCCTCAGAGGATCTAGAAGAGAGGTGGATGAGACGGGCCGCAGAGTTTAGTAGGGATTGGAGAGGTGCCAATCTGGTTTTTGGTAGACCACAGAGTAGGGTGTTGCAGTAGTCAAGACGGGAGATGATTAGGGCATGCACAAGCATTTTAGTTGCTTCTTGTGAAAGGAAGGGACGGATTCTGGAAATGTTTTTGAGATGGAAGTAGCAGGAGGTAGTTAAAGTGTTAATATGTGGTTTTAAGGAGAGCTCAGAGTCCAGAGTTACCCCTAGGCAACGAGCTTTGGGGGTTGATGCTATTGGGGTGTTCTCTACATTGATTGTGACAGTGGGAGGTGGAACAGAGAGTGAAGGTGGAAATATTACAATCTCCGTTTTGCTCATATTGACTTTAAGGAAGCGGGATGACATAAATGTAGATACAGCGGATAGACATTTGGGGACTTTTGATAGTAGTGTGGAGAGGTCTGGGGCAGAACAATAAATTTGAGTGTCATCAGCATATAGGTGGTATTGAAACCCAAAAGAGCTTATTATCTGTCCCAGGCCATGGGTGTAAATGGAAAAGAGGAGGGGTCCGAGGACGGACCCTTGTGGTACTCCCACAGACAGTGGGCGTGGAGAGGAGTTGGTATTGGCATAGGAGACCATGAAAGAACGTCCAGACAGGTAAGAGTTGAGCCAGGAGTGTGCTAAGCCCTTGATTCCCAGTGTTGAGAGGGTTTGGAAAAGCAGGGTATGATCAACAGTGTCGAAGGCAGAGGACATATCTAGGAGTATTAGTACCGAAAATCTGCCTTTGGCTTTAGCAACTAGGAGGTCATTGGCAACCTTAGTGAGAACGGTTTCCGTAGAGTGTTGAGGGCGGAAGCCAGACTGGAAGGGGTCCAACAGGGAATTAGCAGAGAGAAAGTTAGACAACTCTGAGTAAATGTGGCGTTCCAGCAGTTTGGAGGCAAAGGGAAGGAGAGAGACTGGGCGGTAATTAGAAAGGGCAGTAGAGTCTAAAGAGGGGTTTTTGATTAGTGGCGTTATGATAGCTTGTTTAAATGAAGAAGGGAAAATGCCAGTTGAGATGGAAAGGTTAAACAGTGTTGTTAAAGCAGGAATGAGGGGGGAGGAGAGCTGGGGGATAAGATGAGAGGGAATAGGGTCTGAGGCGCATGTAGTAAGATGAGCTTTAGAGATTAGTGAAGAAAGATGCTGTTCAGTTAAGGCAGAGAAGGTTGTTAGCAGGGAGGGGGTTTGAGTGGGTGAGTGGTTATGTGGAGAGGGATAGTTAATAGTAGGGGAGCTGCCGGGCAGAGAGGAAAAAGGAAGAGGTGATTGGACCGGTGAAGAGGGTTGCTTTTGAAAGCTGTTCTGTAGCGTTTCAATTTTGCTCACAAAATATGCTGCAAAGTCCTCTGCAGACAAGTTTGTGGTTGTAGGGGGAGGCGGGGGGTGGAGAAGAGAGTTGAAGGTGTTAAAAAGTTGTTTAGGGTTATGGGATTGTGAAGAAATAAGTATAGAGAAGTATGACTGCTTTGCAAGTGAGAGAGCGTCCCTGAGCTGGAGCAGCGTGTTTTTATAGTGGGCAAAGTCATCTGCATTGGAGCTTTTCCTCCACTGCCGTTCTGCTGCCCTGGACTGTCTTTTCAGTTGTTTGATGGGTTCAGTCAGCCAGGGCTGTCTGTTGATGCGGCGGGGGCTGAAGTTGGTGAGAGGGGCGGCTGTGTTCATGGCAGCAGAGACTGTGGTGGAGTAGTAGATGGATGCTGACTCGGGGTCGGTGTAGGATGACAGGGAGCCCAGGGGTTTTAGAGAATCAGCTAGGGAGCAGAGGTCGAGGTTGCGATAATTCCTGCATAAGCGTGATGGCTGCACTACAGTAGCTGGAGGAGGCAGGGAGGGGCTGATTGTAAACGTTATGAGATTGTGATCTGAAAGGGGGAATGAAGAGTTATTAAATGTGGAAACTGGACAGAGCCGGGTAAAAACTAGGTCCAAAGTGTGGCCATCTTTGTGGGTGGAGGTTGAGGACCATTGGGAGAGGTCATAGGATGAGGTGAGTGAGAGGAATTTTGTGGTAGTGGAACATTTAGTGTCTATGGGGATGTTAAAGTCCCCAATGATGATGGAAGGAATGTCAGTGGATAGAAAGTGGAGAAGCCATGTTGAAAAGTGGTCAATGAAGGTGGAGGCTGTGCCAGGAGGACGGTAGATGACAGCAACCTGGAACTGGTGAGGGGAGTAGATGCGGACAGCATGAGCCTCAAAGGAAGAGAAAGCCAGAGAAGGTGCAGGTGCAAGCGGTGTAAAGGAGCAGTGTTCGGAAAGAAGAATTCCCACCCCACCCCCATGTTTGTCACCCGATCTAGGTGTGTGGCTAAACTTGAGGCCACCGTATGAAAGGGCAGCTGGAGACACAGTATCAGATGGGGTTAGCCATGTCTCAGTGAGCCCCAGGAAGGTGAAAGCATTAGTGATGAACAGATCATGGACGTGGGCTAGTTTGTTGACTACAGAGCGTGCATTCCAGAGAGCCCCAGATATGGGAGGGGGAGAGCTGGGAAGGCAAGGAATGGTGATCAGGTTACATCGGTTAATGTGTGCGGAGGAGTGAGGACGGTCAGTGCGGGATGTGGTATTTACCAGAGTGTAGTGCGGTCTGGGAGAGGGTCCTGGATTGGGTGATATGTCCCCAGCAGCAAGTAAGAGTAGTAGGCAGAGATGAGAGAGGTGAGGATGTGATTTGTATGTGACAGAGGGCTGTTTGAGAGATGTTGAGGAAGGTATGTGTGATTTGAGAAATAAGAATAGTTCATGAGTAGAGAGGAGAGAGGATGGTAGGAGAGAGGGAGCAATGTAGATGTTATTGCTGGCAGCGGGAGGGGTGAGTGATGTAGGTATTTTAAGTAGTGGGGCTGACAGAATAATGGCTGTAAAAATGATATTAAACATTTTGCAAGTTGGTGTGTGTATAATTAGGGAAAATAAGTGTCAGAGTTAAAGAGTGCAGGGTAGTTTGTGTGATATTATCAGGTGTATGTTGATGGTTGAAATCAGGGTAGTTCAGGGATTGATAAACATGAGCTGATGGTGGAAGTCAGGGAAACCAAAGAGAAAAGATCATACCAGTGTTAGATCAGCAGATGAGCAGCCATGGAGAGATTTGTGTTTGTTCTCATCTGGTCTCTTCTGGTTCAATTCTGGGCTAATTCGGGGTGTCTTATACACCCTTAAAGATATACCCTTTAAGCATATGCCCTGCTGACCTTTGAGATCTACTAATATAGGCCCTAACTGAGTTTGGAGTTAATAGGCAGACTGCTAACAGGTGAGGATTGGCTGGCCAATTTGTCTCACAGGGGCAGGGCTAGTCAAACATATGCAAAGGCTCTATTGAATAGGTAAGAAGTAGCAGGAAGTGGCCTAAGTTAATAATGCATACCAGTTAAAATAGAGAAATTAGCAATGCAGGATTCAAGGAGCAGATCAATCAGTCAGGAAATATTGCATAGAGTCAAATGCATACCAGTTAAAATAGAGAAATTAGCAATGCAGATGTAAGTCCCTCTAGGCTGCGTGCTCCGGCAGGAAGGAAGTGGTGAACTTGTAAGCATGGAGGAAGAGGGCGAAGCCAGCACTGCAGTTAGGGTTCTTCTATTGATCAAGGTTTAAACACTCACAGTTATGTAGTAGCCAGGTGTCATAGCAGGTAAAGTGGGCGCCAGGTCTGAGATCCCCTGCGGACGACCGTTTCGCGCTGAACGCGCTTGTTCACCGCTATGGGGAAGTTGGGGGCGGGCTGCCTATGTGCCTCTAATATAGTACGCACTCTGCTGTAAGTGCACATGTTCCTGTGCACCCTTCGGCTGGCAGGCTGGGCATTGGATGGCGCGGATGGGCGTATCTGTGGGCGTGCCCACTGTCGCCGGGGAACATGGACGCTTTCCGTCCTGTCTGCAGGGCGAGTGAGCGTCATGGAATGACATGGCAACGGGGGCGTGGCTAGCAGACGAAGGCGGAAGTGCCGCCGTGACGTGGGTATGTAACCCGCGCTGAGGCAGCCCGCCCCCAACTTCCCCATAGCGGTGAACAAGCGCGTTCAGCGCGAAACGGTCGTCCGCAGGGGATCTCAGACCTGGCGCCCACTTTACCTGCTATGACACCTGGCTACTACATAACTGTGAGTGTTTAAACCTTGATCAATAAAAGAACCCTAACTGCAGTGCTGGCTTCGCCCTCTTCCTCCATGCTTACAAGTTCACCACTTCCTTCCTGCCGGAGCACGCAGCCTAGAGGGACTTACATCTACACAGTTTGCAGCACAGCATAGCCCAGCCCAGCCTCCTGTTGCATCCCCTGTTGAGTGCTGGAACTTTACTTTCCTTTGCCTACCTTGTATTATTATGTAACCCATGTTCGTTTCTTACTTTGTACAGTGCCACAGAATATGTTGGCACTTTTTTATAAATCAATAATAATAATCACAACTGTAATTTGATCTTTCAGCTGTGTCAGCTCAGGAATCTCCTCTGCCATGGCAGAGCAGCTAATTTGTAAACACAGGATGTTAACTTTATGTCTGCTTTTGTGAAAGTTGGACACACTGCAGATGTATTGCAGTGTTTGCATCAGCTATAACAAAGAAATATTTTATTTAAAGGTTAATATGCTGTTGCGTATCTTATAGAACAGAGAGGAAGTTCGGAGTTCAGGTCCACTTTAACCAATAAACGGTGTGTTTGTTGTTGCAGCTCAAATGGGAGTGGGAGAAGGGAAATACATTGGACAGTGGTATGGCCCAAACACAGTAGCACAAGTGCTGAGGTTTGTTACACAAGCTTTCCATGGCTATATATTCCACTTTTGTGTATCTGCTGCTTGCGGAGTTAAACTCAGTTGCTCTCCTTGCAGGAAGTTGGCTGCGTTTGACCGATGGACCTCGATGGCTGTTCACATAGCTATGGATAACACAGTTGTTACTGATGAGATTAGTAAGTACAGAAAACGTTTTATTTCTTAGAAGATCATTTAAAGAGTACCAGAGATGGGGTTAGGAAAAAAAACATACATACCTGGGGCTTCCTTCAGCCCCCTTCAGGCTGATCGCTCCCTCAACAACCTCCTGCTGCCTCGTTCGTTTGCAACTGGCCCCCGGGAAGGTTCTCCAGTTGCGGCCAGATAACGCAGCCGCTGCCCAGCCACGTCTCATCACTGGGAGTGTTCTGCGTAGTACAGTGCAGGCGCAGAACGCTCCCAGCGATGGGAGTGCCCAAGCGGCAGGGCCACACATGCACAGTTGGCCCCGGACCAGAGGACTTAACGGGGTCAATTGCAGATGATCCAGGCAGTGGCAGAGGACGACGGTGAGGGAGCGATCAGCCTGAAGGGGGCTGGAGGAAGCCCCAGGTACGGTATGTATGTTTTTTATTGTTTGTTTGTTTTTTTTTCCTGCCCCATCTCAGGTTTACTTTAAAGCTTATCTAGGCTCATTGCACACACAAAAAAAAAAATAAAAAAAATAACCAACACATTTAAAGGTACCCATACACTGGCTCGAATTCCCGCCGATATTAAGCAGATTCGATCACTGTGATCAAATCTGTTGTGAAATTGATAACGCAAATGCTGACCGATTGCCATCCGACATTGGTCGATTCAGTCAATATTGTCGGCGGGTCGGGAGGGCATCGCTATCGGTTTTCAATTCAGAAACGACTGACGCAGCAATAACATCACCTGTCCGGCTGGCGTGAGTCCCCGGGTCCATGCTGTCCCTTCTTCTGGCAGACCTTCTTCTCCATATCCTCTTCACTTCCTATTGCGTCCTGTGACAAGCCAAAGTTTAAACAGTAGAGTGTCCTGTACTGTTTAAACTTCCACTTGCCACTGGACAAGACAGAAAGTCTGGAGGACGCCGAAAGTGAGACTGCGTGGATCCCGGAGACTCGCTCTTGCCGGACAGGTGATGTTGTTGCTGCTGGCTGGGGGAGCAGGAATGACCTGGGGGCGGCGAGGCAGGCAACACTGACGGTTTCCAACCAATTTCATGCTGAAATCGATTCAAATCTGTGTGCAGTGTATGGGTAGCCAGTAGATCCCTCTGTGATCAGATTAGATCAGAGAGGGATCTATCTATTGGTCGATCTGGTGGCTATCGACCAGTGAATGGCTACCCTTAGACTAGTCCACTTCTTCATGGGGGAACCTAAATGTTTCCATTATTCTTTTAAACGCACTTGTTGGCAAGAATCATTACAATCTGCCGGCCTTGTCTCCTGTCCATTATTCAGGAGGTTGGACGGAGCAACTGCTGTTCAGTAAGTGCTGTTGGAAATATCCTGAAAATCCTCCATGAGGAAATGGATTAGTTCAAATCTTGTTGGTAAGAGGTCAGAACTGTTAGGTGCCCATACACTCGTCAGATTGGCAGCAGATAGATAAGAAATGCATCTGATGATCTATCTGATGCGTTTTTAGAACATTTTTTACCAGGATAGAATTCCAATAGATTTCAGTTTGAAATCTATTGAAATTCGATCTGATGGCATTTTTTTTTGCCATCAGATTTCCATTAAGGCCAATGCAAACTGATAAGCAATCTCATCAGATCGACCTAGATTTTCCACCCTGCCAGTTCGATGGAAAACCATCGAAATCGGCCATCGATCGGTCGATTGGCCAACCAATTTGGATCGATCGGTCGGCCAGAAAATCGGCTTAGTGTATGGGCCCCTTAAGGCTGGGATAAAACTACACAATGTGGACCTTTTTGTTATACAAGAATAAAGTAACCATGTACTGCAAGATAAAGTAATCACATGCTTCCTGATAACATAATTACGTATTCATATGCCTATAGATAAAGGAATTTAGTAGTCACTTGCCTCCAGATGGAAGACTCAAGTGCCAAAGATAGGTGCCAAAGATAAAATGAGTAATTGCATGTCCTCAGATAAGAGAAGTAAGTAGTCACATGCAGCCAGATTAAAGGATTACGGGAAAGGTGGCTATACATCAGACGACTTGGCGGCCGATCGACCATCCAATTCGATTATTCTAATTGAATTGGATGAAAATCGGTGCTGCCAAGTGCATGCTGACCAACAAAGCGACCAATTTCGGGCCGGAAATTGGTCGCGCGGTCGATCGTGCATGCCGCAAGATGTCAGGCCGAAGTTTGTTGGTCGAGTGTGCGGCGGTACGGTAGTGATTTCCGGAACAAGCGACGAGATGACGAAACCCCTGGCGCAATGTATAAGTGTGCCCCCCATATGTGCAATTATACGTTACCTGTCCTGTTGCAGTCTCCGCGCGATGTCCGTAACCTCCGGGCGGCTTTCTGTACCAGCCCGCCACTGGCACATAGCGTCTGTTGTCAAATGCTATGCGGCGATGTCGGACACAGTAGCGTGTGCGAAGAGCCGCCCGGAGGTTACGGGACATCGGGCGGAGGCTGCAACAGGACAGGTAACGTATAAATGCACGCGGTGGGCACATTTATACATTGGGGGCTGCGGCGTTGCAGACTAACCTGATTCCCTGACGATTTCATGCTGTAATCAGACAGGAATTGGCCTGTAGTATATGGGCAGAATCGACAAAAAGACAAATTTTATCTCTAATCGGATTCGATTAGAGATAAATTTGTCTTTGTCGAATCTGCCCATTATCGCAAGGTCTATGGGCACCTTTAGGCAGATAGATGATAACGCAATTTGAGCAACAATAGCCTGCTAACCTACTAATCCCCTATGTCCAATGAGTACAAATGTGCCATTTTACAGCAAAGATAAGTGATGGCAGTCTATCCCTGGAATCTCTCTGCATATTTTGTATACAGTTTCTTTTGCCTCAGTTAATAAGTCATAGCCAGCATAAAAGTTTAGGAAAAGGTGAAGGGAGGGGTAAGCTCCAAGCAACACACAAAAACAATATATTCTTTTAATACCATAACTTAATTATACGATGTAGAAAAATAAAAAGTCATAGCCAGCTGCTTGCTCTGTTCTTCCCTGACAGTTTATAGGTACAGTATCTGTTCTGTACCCATTACTGTATTACATTTTTCAATCATTTTCCACTGCCTTTCTGGTCTATCCACTAAGCAGAACTGCAGTGTCTACATATTCATATTCCTTCTCCATTAGCCACACTGCGTAATCTCATAGCCAGCCTTTTTGAGTGGAACTATAAAAATACTAACAGACCATATTGAGAAATACAGCTTTAACGCCCAGAAAATAGGCAGCCAAGGTTTTTCACCTTTAAAGGGGAACTATGGTGAAATTTTTTTTTACATTTTTAAAATATGTGCAAGCATAGACAAATAAGTACGTTTTTTCCAGAGTAAAATGAGCCATAAATTACTTTTCTGCTGCCACTTACAGTAGGTAGTAGACATCTGACAGAAGTGACAGGTTTTGGACTAGTCAAGCTCTTCATAGGGGATACTCAGCACGGCTTTTATTCTTTATAAAGCTATTCCCTAAAAAGGATTTAAACAATGATGCTGGCCAGCTTCCCTGCTCACTACACAGTTTTTTGGCAGTTGGACAGAGCAACTGCCATTCACTAATGCTGCGTACACACTGGCGACTATGGTCGTTTGAAACAGCTCATTAACGATCGTTCCGCCGACAATCGGGGAAAGAACTTTACCCAACGATCATTAACATGAACGACAAAAGAACGACATCGGGAAGATGGAAATATCCAACCTGACAGATCATATCTACCGACAATCGTTGGAAAACTATAGTGTGTACAGACATCGGCCGAGAACGATCGTTACAGTGGCCAATGCGCCTGCGTTGGATTCTGCCCAGCTTCAGTACTTCCTTTGTAGCGCAGCCGTAAAGATTGTTCCATTGCCCATTTCAATTAAACTTTGTTTTCAAGTTTAACAATCATATATTTGTATCTATTGTAACTCCATGTTAGTGTTTTTTTTTTTTATTTTATATAAATATGTACGCAACATTTCCTTCTGATCGTTCTTTTCTGCGAGAACGATCGTTACAATGTGTATGATGATCGCTGCATCCCATCGTTGCATTCCAATCTTTCCAATATCGTTCGTCTGGTAACTATCGTTCCTTGCAAACGATAGTTATCGCAAGTGTGTACGTACCATAAGTACTTTTGAAAATAAATCCCTTAGAATCCCCCATGAAGAGATGGACTAGTCCAAAACCTGTCACTTCTGTCAGATTTCTACTACCTACTGTAAGTGACAGCAACATAAGAGAAAAGTAATTTATGGCTCATTTTACTCTGTAAAAAAACGTACTTCTTATTTGTATATGTTTGCACATATTTTAAATTTTTACAATTTTTCACACGTAGTGCCCCTTTAAGTATGATAAGGCAATTAATTTCAGTTAAACTGCCGCGCTCTCCACTCCTGTAATCACAAAAGACAGACTCCGCATAGGGTAATATTGTTTTAGTCCTGCTTTTCACACCATTCCACCAACTCCAAATCACTTGTGCTCTGTGCTCCCCAGGTGGTGAATCATCTGTCTCCCTCACCCCCTGTTCATAAATGCTCACCAGATTCTCTCCACCTCAGTTGTCAGGTGGGTCTCACGTATATTGCAAACACTTGCTCCCAATCCTCTCTACCTCAGCTGCCGAGCGGGTTTTATGGATATCACAAGACCTTATTCCTGCAAGGGAAAGATCTCTGCATAGGGTAGTACAGTTCAAGCTGCAGTACAGTTATATACTCCCGCCTCTATATCCACACCTGTGACAAGTGCCAGTCCACCGCAATACGTGCCAAACTGCTTACCAGATGTATCCCACCTCTTTACTGGGTGGAAACAGCGCTTTTTATTATTCCAATCACCACGATCCTCAGTAGTTTGTAAAAACCTCTTATAGGAACTTTGATTTATTTTCTCCGTTAAAATCAATCATAAAACATAAAAAGAGAAAAGGAAGCATACATAGCGTAATCCTGTTAACACTGCCTCTGTGCGCAATGTAGAATCTCACTTACGCGTTCAGAAGCACTCTGCTCGTATTAAATACAGTTGGCTGCCAATGCCCATCCGTCTGGCTCCCGGGTGTGTGTCTATCACACTTGCGTTCTCCCGTTGCCGTCGCCTCCTCCTTCAGTCGCGGGGTTTACTTGCGTGCACCTCTAACTTGACCGGCCGGTCCGTGCGCTGTCCTCACGACGTCAGACGCTTAGCTCCGCCCTACGCGCGTTTCGTCCTCACGCCAGACTCATCAGGGGCTCCGCCTCCTGACGTCTGACGTCTCTATACATAGTGCCTGCCGCCTACTGATTGGAGGGCACTACTCACTGCTTGTGGATGGGCATTGTTTACAAAGTTACGTAAAACAATATAATAAAACAATATTAAGACCTATCTATCTCTAACCACTTATATCGCTTTTGCTATATACATTTATTTTGACACAATATACATGATTCTTATTCTTAATATACTCCTAAATACACCCTCTCGTGGTCAGTGCTAGTATGATTCCTCCGTGTTCTGTTGTATCACTATGTGCGGTGTACTCATAAGCCTGTTTAGTGCTCCATCTTGTGGTTATTCTTGAACATCACAATCTCATCTGTAAATCCTATTCATTCCTTTTCTTACTAGTAAGTGTTGTCCTTATATTTAGGAATCTGTCTCTCCTTATCTTCATCGTGCTACACTTCTATTATAAACTCTAAGGTGCTCTATATTTCATTAGTGTTCTGATAAACGTTTAAAAAGTGCTAAGTGCTTAATTTATCCAAAATTGTACAACTCACTAAAGTGCTATATTGAACTGTCCCTCTGTCATTCCATATATCTTAACCTCACTTACTCCTCACAGTGCTGTGTCTGACCTATCACTCTATTTCTCCGTGTCCCATGAAATCACTTGCTCCAATTATATTCCTCATTATCTTCTTAACCCACTGCATCAATCATTAGAAATATGACAGTTTAAGTCGAACTCAATGTTCAACCCATGTGGATTCATTGTGTTTAAATTAAAAATCCATCTACCCTCAGCTTTAGAAATTTCTTTAGTGAGGTTGGACCCTCTCCATTTTTTCATATACTTCTCCAGGGCCATAAATTTCAAACCTTTTGGATTCTTGTTATGATGTATTCTAAAATGGTTAGACACGCTGTGGCTTTCCAGACCTTTTTTGATATTGTTAACATGCTCCCTTATACGTTTAAAAAGTTCTCTTGTCGTTCGTCCTATATATTCTAATCCGCAGGGGCACCACAGTATATACACTACCCCCTTCGTTTTGCAGGTAATACATTGCTGAATTTTGTGTGTTCTTCCCGTGTTTCTTGATATGATCTGTTGTCCCCTTACTCCAGTGGCTTCTCTGCAGCCTAGACAGCTTCTGCATGGGAAAAATCCCTTCTGTCCCAGCAGATCGCTTGTTGTTATCCTAGGTGGTTCTATGCAGCTTGACACTAGTGTAGATTTCAATGTCGGGGCCCTTCTATATACAAACTGAGGTTTCTGAGGTAAAACCTTTTTTAGCGTTCCATCAGCCTGAACAATATTCCAGTTTTTCCTAATTATTTTCTCCAGATTCCTATGTTGTTGGTTATAGTCCAGAATAATTGAGTACTCCTTAATGTTGGTACTTTGTCTGGCTCCCTTCTGTAGTAACTGCTGTCTAGGGAGTTTTCCCACCCGTATTCTTTCTGCTCTCAGTGTTTGTTCATTGTATCCTTTTTCCATAAATCTACCTAGGACGACTTCACTTTGTTGTAAATAATCTTCTATGTGGGTACAGTTTCGTCTGAGCCTTATAAACTGCCCTCTTGGGATGTTCTTGAGCCAGTTCTCATGATGGCAACTACCCCTGGGTATATAGCCATTCCTGTCCGTACTCTTGAAGTATGTCTTAGTCGTAAGTGTCCCTTGCTCTTTCTTAATTTGTAGATCCAAGAAATCAACCCTCTCTTTGTTGATGTTAACTGTTATCTTAATTTCTGGCCACACTTCATTCAAATTCTCACCAAATTGTCTCAATGCTTGCTCTGACCCCCTCCAGATAAAAAATATGTCATCAATAAATCTTGCCCAGAAAGTCACCTGATTATATTGCTCCATTCCCTGTATTGTCTTCTCCCACTCCCCCATATATAGGTTAGCTACACTCGGTGCGAACTTCGCTCCCATTGCGCATCCTGTCTGTTGCACATAATATGATCCATCATACCAGAAATAATTGTGGTATAAAGAATATTCCAAAAGCTTTATGATAAACTCAATTTGGGCCTCTTTCAGGGATCCGTGTTCTTCCATAACTTTTCTAATGATTCCTAGACTCTTATTGTGGGGGATAACGGTGTACAAAGAGGCCACATCGCCCGTAACCAAAAGATCCCCCTCCTGCACATCCAATTGCTCCAGGCGCTCCAGTATATGTTTGGTGTCTTTTAGTAGGTTTGGCACCTCAGCTACTCTCGGTTGTAAAAAAATATCTATATATTCCCCTAATCTCTGTGTTAGGGACCCTATACCACTGACTATAGGTCGTCCCGGTGGCTGCTCAAGATTCTTATGTATCTTGGGGTTGTAATAGATGACCGGAATCCTTGGTGTATTCGGGAGAAGATATTTAAACTCATCTGTGGTGATGATATTCTTCTTCTCCCCTTCTAGTAGTATTTGCTTCAGTGTTTCCTTATATTTGGTAGTTGGATTCCCTCTCAACAGTTTATAAGTTGAGGGGTCCTTTACAATTCTTGTCATTTCTGTCCTGTATTGCTCTTTGCTTAACACTACTAGGCCTCCCCCCTTGTCCGCTGGTTTTAATACAAGATCTTTGTTGTCAGCTAATTGTTTAATCTGTGTTTTGATCTGCTTATATCCCTGTATCTTCTTTGTTTGTATCTTCTCCATATCACTAAGGACAGCCCTTTTGAATATTTCTACCGAATTCTCCTTACTATGATCCTGCGGATTAAAAAGTGATCGATTCCTTAGGTGTGTGTGTACATACTGGGTTGGGGGATTTACTCGATTATTGGGCCCCTCTTTCCCCAAGAAATATTTTTTAATATTGAGCTTCCTTGTGTACTTCTGAATATCCAAATACGCTCCAAATTTATTAAACGATTTTGGGGGGGCATAGTTTAAACCCTTATCTAATAATTTGATTTGAGAATTTGTGAGAGGTATTCCACTGATATTGAATATTCCTGTGCCTTGTTTTTCCTCTATCTTCTCCTTTTGTTTTCTAATTCCTCCTCTGCCTCCTCTTCTATTAGTCTTTTGTTTCCTCTGCCCCATCCCTCCTCCTCCTTCTCCTGTATATAGTCCCATTCCTCCCATTGATCTATCCCTAAAAAACGTTCCCTATCCTCGTTTCTGGGCAAATGTTTGTTGATTAGGGAGGGATCTCTATCATCATTTTCTAGAGGCTGATATCGATTGTATCTGTGACTATCAGGGGGATTTCTATCCCTAAGGTGATAGTATTGAGTACCATATCTGTCCTGCTTCTGTGGATATTTGTGGATATCATTCTATCAAATGATGATAGAGATCCCTCCCTAATCAACAAACATTTGCCCAGAAACGAGGATAGGGAACGTTTTTTAGGGATAGATCAATGGGAGGAATGGGACTATATACAGGAGAAGGAGGAGGAGGGATGGGGCAGAGGAAACAAAAGACTAATAGAAGAGGAGGCAGAGGAGGAATTAGAAAACAAAAGGAGAAGATAGAGGAAAAACAAGGCACAGGAATATTCAATATCAGTGGAATACCTCTCACAAATTCTCAAATCAAATTATTAGATAAGGGTTTAAACTATGCCCCCCCAAAATCGTTTAATAAATTTGGAGCGTATTTGGATATTCAGAAGTACACAAGGAAGCTCAATATTAAAAAATATTTCTTGGGGAAAGAGGGGCCCAATAATCGAGTAAATCCCCCAACCCAGTATGTACACACACACCTAAGGAATCGATCACTTTTTAATCCGCAGGATCATAGTAAGGAGAATTCGGTAGAAATATTCAAAAGGGCTGTCCTTAGTGATATGGAGAAGATACAAACAAAGAAGATACAGGGATATAAGCAGATCAAAACACAGATTAAACAATTAGCTGACAACAAAGATCTTGTATTAAAACCAGCGGACAAGGGGGGAGGCCTAGTAGTGTTAAGCAAAGAGCAATACAGGACAGAAATGACAAGAATTGTAAAGGACCCCTCAACTTATAAACTGTTGAGAGGGAATCCAACTACCAAATATAAGGAAACACTGAAGCAAATACTACTAGAAGGGGAGAAGAAGAATATCATCACCACAGATGAGTTTAAATATCTTCTCCCGAATACACCAAGGATTCCGGTCATCTATTACAACCCCAAGATACATAAGAATCTTGAGCAGCCACCGGGACGACCTATAGTCAGTGGTATAGGGTCCCTAACACAGAGATTAGGGGAATATATAGATATTTTTTTACAACCGAGAGTAGCTGAGGTGCCAAACCTACTAAAAGACACCAAACATATACTGGAGCGCCTGGAGCAATTGGATGTGCAGGAGGGGGATCTTTTGGTTACGGGCGATGTGGCCTCTTTGTACACCGTTATCCCCCACAATAAGAGTCTAGGAATCATTAGAAAAGTTATGGAAGAACACGGATCCCTGAAAGAGGCCCAAATTGAGTTTATCATAAAGCTTTTGGAATATTCTTTATACCACAATTATTTCTGGTATGATGGATCATATTATGTGCAACAGACAGGATGCGCAATGGGAGCGAAGTTCGCACCGAGTGTAGCTAACCTATATATGGGGGAGTGGGAGAAGACAATACAGGGAATGGAGCAATATAATCAGGTGACTTTCTGGGCAAGATTTATTGATGACATATTTTTTATCTGGAGGGGGTCAGAGCAAGCATTGAGACAATTTTGTGAGAATTTGAATGAAGTGTGGCCAGAAATTAAGATAACAGTTAACATCAACAAAGAGAGGGTTGATTTCTTGGATCTACAAATTAAGAAAGAGCAAGGGACACTTACGACTAAGACATACTTCAAGAGTACGGACAGGAATGGCTATATACCCAGGGGTAGTTGCCATCATGAGAACTGGCTCAAGAACATCCCAAGAGGGCAGTTTATAAGGCTCAGACGAAACTGTACCCACATAGAAGATTATTTACAACAAAGTGAAGTCGTCCTAGGTAGATTTATGGAAAAAGGATACAATGAACAAACACTGAGAGCAGAAAGAATACGGGTGGGAAAACTCCCTAGACAGCAGTTACTACAGAAGGGAGCCAGACAAAGTACCAACATTAAGGAGTACTCAATTATTCTGGACTATAACCAACAACATAGGGATCTGGAGAAAATAATTAGGAAAAACTGGAATATTGTTCAGGCTGATGGAACGCTAAAAAAGGTTTTACCTCAGAAACCTCAGTTTGTATATAGAAGGGCCCCGACATTGAAATCTACACTAGTGTCAAGCTGCATAGAACCACCTAGGATAACAACAAGCGATCTGCTGGGACAGAAGGGATTTTTCCCATGCAGAAGCTGTCTAGGCTGCAGAGAAGCCACTGGAGTAAGGGGACAACAGATCATATCAAGAAACACGGGAAGAACACACAAAATTCAGCAATGTATTACCTGCAAAACGAAGGGGGTAGTGTATATACTGTGGTGCCCCTGCGGATTAGAATATATAGGACGAACGACAAGAGAACTTTTTAAACGTATAAGGGAGCATGTTAACAATATCAAAAAAGGTCTGGAAAGCCACAGCGTGTCTAACCATTTTAGAATACATCATAACAAGAATCCAAAAGGTTTGAAATTTATGGCCCTGGAGAAGTATATGAAAAAATGGAGAGGGTCCAACCTCACTAAAGAAATTTCTAAAGCTGAGGGTAGATGGATTTTTAATTTAAACACAATGAATCCACATGGGTTGAACATTGAGTTCGACTTAAACTGTCATATTTCTAATGATTGATGCAGTGGGTTAAGAAGATAATGAGGAATATAATTGGAGCAAGTGATTTCATGGGACACGGAGAAATAGAGTGATAGGTCAGACACAGCACTGTGAGGAGTAAGTGAGGTTAAGATATATGGAATGACAGAGGGACAGTTCAATATAGCACTTTAGTGAGTTGTACAATTTTGGATAAATTAAGCACTTAGCACTTTTTAAACGTTTATCAGAACACTAATGAAATATAGAGCACCTTAGAGTTTATAATAGAAGTGTAGCACGATGAAGATAAGGAGAGACAGATTCCTAAATATAAGGACAACACTTACTAGTAAGAAAAGGAATGAATAGGATTTACAGATGAGATTGTGATGTTCAAGAATAACCACAAGATGGAGCACTAAACAGGCTTATGAGTACACCGCACATAGTGATACAACAGAACACGGAGGAATCATACTAGCACTGACCACGAGAGGGTGTATTTAGGAGTATATTAAGAATAAGAATCATGTATATTGTGTCAAAATAAATGTATATAGCAAAAGCGATATAAGTGGTTAGAGATAGATAGGTCTTAATATTGTTTTATTATATTGTTTTACGTAACTTTGTAAACAATGCCCATCCACAAGCAGTGAGTAGTGCCCTCCAATCAGTAGGCGGCAGGCACTATGTATAGAGACGTCAGACGTCAGGAGGCGGAGCCCCTGATGAGTCTGGCGTGAGGACGAAACGCGCGTAGGGCGGAGCTAAGCGTCTGACGTCGTGAGGACAGCGCACGGACCGGCCGGTCAAGTTAGAGGTGCACGCAAGTAAACCCCGCGACTGAAGGAGGAGGCGACGGCAACGGGAGAACGCAAGTGTGATAGACACACACCCGGGAGCCAGACGGATGGGCATTGGCAGCCAACTGTATTTAATACGAGCAGAGTGCTTCTGAACGCGTAAGTGAGATTCTACATTGCGCACAGAGGCAGTGTTAACAGGATTACGCTATGTATGCTTCCTTTTCTCTTTTTATGTTTTATGATTGATTTTAACGGAGAAAATAAATCAAAGTTCCTATAAGAGGTTTTTACAAACTACTGAGGATCGTGGTGATTGGAATAATAAAAAGCGCTGTTTCCACCCAGTAAAGAGGTGGGATACATCTGGTAAGCAGTTTGGCACGTATTGCGGTGGACTGGCACTTGTCACAGGTGTGGATATAGAGGCGGGAGTATATAACTGTACTGCAGCTTGAACTGTACTACCCTATGCAGAGATCTTTCCCTTGCAGGAATAAGGTCTTGTGATATCCATAAAACCCGCTCGGCAGCTGAGGTAGAGAGGATTGGGAGCAAGTGTTTGCAATATACGTGAGACCCACCTGACAACTGAGGTGGAGAGAATCTGGTGAGCATTTATGAACAGGGGGTGAGGGAGACAGATGATTCACCACCTGGGGAGCACAGAGCACAAGTGATTTGGAGTTGGTGGAATGGTGTGAAAAGCAGGACTAAAACAATATTACCCTATGCGGAGTCTGTCTTTTGTGATTACAGGAGTGGAGAGCGCGGCAGTTTAACTGAAATTTGTTATCCAAGAACTGGACTTTCTGCAGGCGAACCCATCTTTGATTGTTGACTGTATGAAGTGGTAATCAGTGTATGAACTTTGGCGCAGTGTTTCTCTGAATAGATGATAAGGCAATTAGCAGTACATTCTACTGTAAACCAGCTGTATCATCATAAAGCGATTTGGTTCCCTTGAGTAACTGATCTTTATAGCTGTCAGTAACTGTGCTGACTTTGTTTTGTACAGGAAGACTGTGTAGAACAGGAAGCTGTGAGGCTGAACCGCTGTGCAATGGTCACGCTGGAGCCTGTGACTCAGATTTGCTGTGGAAACCTCTTGTTTTACTCATACCACTCCGACTGGGCCTAAGCGAGATCAATGCAGCCTACATCGAAACGCTGAAGGTATTACTCTTACTGTGTGTGAGATCAGTCATGCTTCTAATGCATATTGTACCTAAAAAGGTAACTACAGCAAGACCCTTGTTATCCAGAACTCAGGAAACGGAGTCTCAACTAACCACCATGCCTGAGGGGGATAATGGAGGCTGTATTTTAGCAATATGCAGAGCTTTTCAGAAGCAACGTACCCATCCTCTGGGCTTCCCTGTATCTATGTACGAGTCCTGGCATGTCATGTGATCCACGGTGGGTCACATGACGGGACTCGTACACAGAGGATGCTGAAAAGCCACTGGGAGCTACAGGAAGTGATGAAGATGGCACCCCGGGGAATCAGTAAGTCGTTTGTCCTATTTTCGGCCACATATCCAGCATCAGGCAATCCTTCTCCTGTGCCGGATATCAGGGGTCTTGCTGTACTGTATTTTCCTATTGTAATGGTAAAATTTAGTGTTAATATTTTATTTCCTTATCTATTATTACACAGCACTGCTTCATGCTACCACAGTCTTTAGGTGTCATCGGAGGTCGTCCCAACAGTGCTCATTATTTCATAGGGTATGTAGGTAGGTATTACTTGAAATCATCCATTTTTATCCAGTTAGGTGAGCGCAGTAATGGGTGAAGTGTTACTGCTGGAGTTCTAATCATAAGGGCTTTTCCTTACATTTCTGATTAATGCATTACAGATGTTTTTTTTAGATATTAATATGGTCTTGAGTATTTGGTACACTTTGTTATTTTGACCTTGCTAAATGTGATCATATATTAATTGCACTGATGATTTGATGTTGCAGGAGAGGAGTTGATTTATCTGGATCCTCATACTACTCAGGTTACCGTGGAGCCCAGTGACAGTGGGAATATAGCAGACGACAGCTTCCACTGTCAGCATCCTCCATGCAGAATGCATGTGTCTGATATTGACCCCTCCATTGCAGTGGTGAGTATAACGTACATTTAGTTCACACAGGGACACTAGTATGCTCCGTGCGAACACCGACCACATCTTTCTCAATTTCCTAGGGATTCTTCTGCAACTCTGAGGAGGATTTTAACGATTGGTGTCAACAAATTAGAAAGGTGGGTACTACAGCAGCTGTACGTCTGTGCATAACAAAGGTTCTCATCATTATAACACTGTTTGTTTGCCTCTAGTTATCTCTTACTAGTGGAGCCTTACCTATGTTTGAGGTGGTAGATCACTTGCCTCTTCACTTATCCAATCCAGATGTACTTAACCTTACACCAGGTAAGCATGCTTTTAACTTGAAGGAAATGTGCGTTGAGGGTAACACGGTAGCTGGCAGTGATGTTTTCTTGATCTTCCACTATTAACACTCAGTGCATTGCTGTTCCAGAACAAACATGCAGATCACGTTTTGACTTCACTAACGTTGCTCATTGCATGTTTGTTGCTGGACTGTGTGTAAAAAAATAAATAAAAATAAAGATAATAATAAAATAAATATATACTAAACTTTTTTTTCTGTTGAGTTGGAGTAATTGGCATGTATAGAAAAATGGGGAATCTTGGCCATCCTCACATACAGCACCCTTTCTTAGTAATATATTCTGTTCCTGGCCTATAAATCTGTGCACAAAACATGCCCTACCTTCATCTCGGTCCTCCAATGACTTTCGCCTAACTGCCCCGTGCATTTTTAACTCCCATGCACGCCTGCAGGATTTCTAAAGAGCTGCCCCCCACCCACTGAAACACCCTTCCACCGCTCAAAACCCAACTCTTTAACCTTTGGCAGACCGCGTGTAGTAAATCCTACACCACACGTGTGGCTGCCTAACTCTGATGCGGTGTAGGATTTATGCTACCTGCCATTTCTGCTCCCCACACGATCATGCGCACCCGAGAGGGGAGATTAAGCTGTCATATAACAGCTGAAATTTCCCCTCAGTGATCAGTAGCCATTACGATTGGCTCCTGATCATGTGATCACTACGATCGCTGGCCGATCGTAGTAATCACTATTGGCAGCGGCGGTCTGAGGGGAGAAGAGGACGGGGACTAACCTTCCTAACGTTCCCTCGGCGATCATCGCTCCCCTCCGCTCTAGCCGGCATCCCCGCTCGCCCTGCCTTGAGTGTCGGGTCCTGGCTTGATGACATCATCAAGCCGCGACCGGGAACTTAGCATCAGTACGAGTGGGGATGCTGGCCAGAGCGTAGGGGGATAGAGCTGCTAATCGCTGGAGCCTGGGATGTGAGTAAAGGCTGCTGGCAATACGGGGGACACCTGGCTACACTGGGGACACAATGCTTAGCTAACTATACTGGGGATCCGACTGCCTGACCCCCCCCCCCCCCCTACATTGAAAATGGCCTGGTCCTTAAGGGGGATTACACAGCCGGTCCCCAGAAGGTTAAGATGGCCTACCCAACCCCTACCAAGCAGTAACTCTCTGCTGAATACTTATTCTACAGCCCCACCTAGCGTGTCCATCACACCTCTCCTTCAATTGTAAGCCTTTGGCAGGGTCCTCCCTTTCCTAGTGTATTCTACATCATATTATCATATTCTGTATTCGTTTCCTATGACTGCCTTGTACTTGAATTACTGGACTTACCTAACCAGCCCAAAATTGATGATCATGTATCTTGTACCTGGCTGGATAGTGTAATGGGTAAGGGCTCTGCTTCTGACATAGGAGACAGCGCTGTGGAAGATGTTGGCATTGTATAAATACTAAATAATAATCATCTTAATGGTAGGTACCTTGATTAGTGGTGTAGACAGATCCCACAATAGACCAGTCCATTCCTGAGTGATAATGGTGATGGACTAGCTCTGGCAGAGATGCCCCAGGAAGTTCCGGCTTCCTAACATCTTATGCTGGGAATACACGTTACGTTTTTTGCGGAGAATCGTTCTGATAGATGCCTTCAAAGATAAAATTCCGACATGTCCGATTCTCTGCTCAATTCTTTTCCGCTCGATTTCTCATAGAAGTGAATGGAAAAAAGATAAGAAAAATGCGCAGAAGATAAAAGAATCGAGCAGAGAATCGAATGGCTAATTGCGCAGAGAATCGAACGCGTACACCGTAACGTGTATTCCCAGCATTAGTTAATAATTAGGCCAAAAGCTGTGACCTGCTGATTGGCTAGTCCCCTCTCATTCTAATGTACATCCAAAGCTCCCCATGCACAGTGCACATTGGAGCATACTTCAGCATGTATTGCAACCTGTCCTTGCTCCTGCTTGCACTCAGTGGTGTTCCATGCAGCTTTTCAACTGGCTGCTAGAGCTCCAGGCTCCAATGCACACTCTGCATATGGCCCCCCACAGATGTGACCTCCCGTATGTCGCCTGTGGATAGACCAAACACCACACACTTTAGCTCCTGTGGATGTTTATCATAATATTTGCAAACCCTGGGCACCATCCTAATAGAAATGCGAGTGCTCAGCTCTATACCATTATCAGTGTGACACACTGTGCCTCTCTTGTGAGGCTTGCTGCAGTGACTGCAATAAGTCCTTAAGCCCTGTACACACAGCCTGACTAAAGGCGGGTGGCCAGTAACGACCAGCACCAGCTGAAAGGCGTGTGTACAGCGACCCTGCTCCACAAGTGATCCACCTGGCAGATCAACTTGGTCAAGTGGCAGCCAACTTCTTTGTTCACGCTGCTCTCCCACCCGCTGCATGCTCTCACGCATGCACTGCTCTGTCATCCCTCTGCCCTCCCCCACATAGCAACACAATGTGTTGTCACCTACACAGCTGACACATATCTGTACAGGCCAGCCCAGCGATGTCGCCCAAGGAGTTTGGGTCCCGATCTCCGTCAGGCGTTATCCATCATGTGCACCATGTACATAACTTTAAACTGTGCAAGCGCTCAGACATAATGATTTGGATCTCTGTATTGACTGATAGTTGCATAATAACTGTACAAACACCTTCTATACCACCCATTATAACATAAATCCCGTAATCTGAACTAAGACCATTGATTATATCATGGTGTACCGTTAGTAACAAATAACGGTTTTATGTTATGTTTATGTCAGACTCCTCAGATGCTGATCGCCTGGACAGGTTCTTTGATTCTGAAGATGAAGAATTTGAAATTCTTTCTTTTTGAAGTAAAAATGAGAAAGGACAGTAAAAGATGGTAATAATCTTAAAATGTCTTGGAAATGGTTTCCCTGTGGTTCATAAACTGAAAACCGCTGGATATTTTATCCTGGAGGATCTAAGTTATTCCATGAACCAATTCCCATAAAGAGAGTATATGAAGCATTGAAACCTGAATTGTAATGCAGTGCCTACAGCTGGGATGTTTACATACTGCCAGGATTCAGTGTCATGCTTTTGGCTCTATTACATTCCATGCAAAAAGGGATCAACAGTAGGGCCAACCTGCTACCAAGAACATGACACAGGACGAGGAGGACCGATAATGGCAGGAATCGAGCAGAATGGATTGGCTGTTGGTTGAACATTTTTTTGCTGGATTTCAAAATAGGATGAATCCCTCAAGTGTCACTTGTGATTGTGGAAAACATCCACTATTTCAGACAAGCCTTTTATGGTATGAAACTGTATAATGCTGTGTGGATATCAGAAGGTGATGAAGTAGTAGATAGGTGTGTTGTATCTGTAAGTGAAGCTGTCCTATGCACTGTAGAAGAGAAGGCCTTTTTTTTCAGTGCTCTTGTGGGTTTTTGAGCCTCATAGTCCAGTCTTTAACTTGATTTCCTCCACTGTGTGCTGAGGCCACAAAGCTCGTATGTGTGCCGTTGCTTTTAGAATGGCCGAGATTGAAAACTGGGTCAGACATTTTAGCAGTTACCGATGCTTTCACTTTGAATACGTTACACATTTTAAGGTCCATGGTATCTGGTTTTAATGGTATAATGTGTGAATACAGCTACAAGAGGTCAGGTTTGGTGTATGCAAACATATAACAGTGCATTCAATTCATTATTTATGGGTAATATACAAGGTTTACCATGAATTAATTTTAATGTATTATTTAGCTTTTAATACTTCAGTTCAGTTCATATAACTTGTCTCCAGCATATAATAAAGTCTGTGCCACACAATTTATATGTGCTGTTTTTATTAATTGTTGTTGTTTAAAAGAAAACGCACACCGCCTAATTAATTAGTGAAGAAATATTATTTTCCAATGGAACATTAGAAGTTAAACCCAGGATTCTTATCCATTATTCCTGCACTGCCCATAGTAGGAGTATGGGTGGCTGACTGACAATAGCTCTGCTTGCTCCCTGTCGTCCCTCACTACCTTACCCAGAATCCTACTAGGGGAGGGGAAGTTGCAGCTGTAGCTACCATATCCAGTCTGAGGTGCAACTACAAATCCTGGGGCTTCCCAGCAAAACTTTGATGGTGCCACTAAATGTTCACACCCTTTTTCTTGCCTATGCTTATGACCCTCACAGTCCATGGGCCCATCTTGCAAGGGTCATAAAACAAGTGTGGCCATCACACCCATAACAAGTGTAGTCACAAGTCTCCTAGGTGATATTTTCACACCTTCCTTAACGTTTTCTCCTGACTTTTCTCTTAGGTGATACTTTCAAACTTGTCAATAAAATGCCTTGTCATTAAACCACCAGCAAGCAAAAAAATACTCAAAATAACTTTGATGCTACTTTTCCACCTATTTTCTGAGACTTTTTCCATTGCAAAGTGATGAAAAGTTATTCTAAACTGAAGATGAAAAATGATCTCCTATATGAAAACTCAAAAGAAAAAGTTAATTGCATATGGCCCCATGTCTTAACTACTTGATGCACGTCGTGCAGTATATTGATGGCCCTGCAAAATTGACAGGATGCACCAGGGCTGTGAATACAAGTCTGCAGCGCTCCCGTTCTCCCGCGCGCACCGCTGCTTAGAGGGGAAGTTAACCCCCCTGGCGGTATGAAGAATTCCGCCAGGGGGCAGCGCAGCAGTTTTTTTTATTTTTTATTTTTTTAAAATCATGTAGCGAGCCCAGGGCTCGCTACATGATAGCCGCTGCTCAGCGGCATCCCCCCGCCCGCTTCGATCGCCTTCGGCGATCTCCGATCAGGAAATCCCGTTCAAAGAACGGGATTTCCTGGAGGGCTTCCCCCGTCGTCATGGCGACGGGGCGGGATGACGTCAGCGACGTCATTGGGAGTCCCGAACTACCCCTCGGCGCTGCCTGGCACTGATTGGCCAGGCAGCGCACGGGGTCTGGGGGGGGGGGGGGGCCGCACGCCGCAACAGATAGCGGCGATCGGGCGGGGGCCGGCAGCGATCAGAGTGCTGGCGCAGCTAGCAAAGTGCTAGCTGCATCTAGCAAAAAAAAAATTATGAAAATCGGCCCAGCAGGGCCTGAGCGGCAACCTCCAGCGGCTTACCCCGTGTCCAGCACGGGGTTACCGCTAAGGAGGTTAATGAATGGGACCGCAGGTCCCATTCATAAATCTAAGTCCCCAATTCAATGAATACCGGCGTCTACAAGACGCCGGCATTCATTGTATCTTCCTGTTGTTACACTGGTACGCATTACTTCCGATTCACATGCTTATGTACGGGAATCGAAAAAAAAATGACTTGTTGCCAAATAGTATATTACACCAAAATTCATTTTTGTTGAATAAAAATCCCCACACTGACTTTTATAATTATTTCCCTCCCACAGTACCCAAACTTTTTTTTTTATATTTATAGAAAGAAGGGGGGGGGGGGGGGCGGGAAATTACATTAAAAAAATATATAAGTAGTTACCTTAGGGACTGACCTTTTTAAAAATTTATCGAGGCGGTATATTACTATTCATTTTTAATTTATGGGCTTGTAATTAGTGATGGACGCAAAACTGAAAAACATGCACCTTTTATTTCCAAATAAAATATTGGCGCCATACATTGTACTAGGGAAATTTAACTGGGGCAAACGGGCAAATACTGTGTGGCTTTTATCCGCAGTAGAACGTTTTATTTTAACACTGTAATGGCCAAAAACTAAAAAATTCATTTAATTTTTTTTTTCTTATTCATGTTAAAATGCATTTAGGATAAAATAATTCTTGGCATACTGTACCTCCCAAAGAAAGCCTAATTGGTGGCGGGAAAAACAAGATATAGATCATTACGCTGTGATTAGTAGTAGTTAAGTTATTGGCGAAAGATAGAGGAGCGCTGACAGGTGAAAATTGGTCTGGTCCACAAGTGGGAAAAACCCTCAGTCATCAAGTGGTTAAATCACCAGTAAGCAAGATAATACACAAAATAATTTGAATACTTTTTCAGTTGTAAAAGGTTTAAAAGTTATTTTAAAGAGAACATGAAAATTATCTCCTAGGAGAAAAAGTGAATTGTATAGGGGGGCCCTGATCTGAAAGGTAGACTATAGCAGAGGAAGTCGTAGTTGGAGCCACCTTGCAGCTCTGGGCCCCCCTGAAGTTACAGGGGCTGCTCCCCTATAGTTACACCCCTGTATCCAATGATGACAATGAGAGGAAGGATGATTTGCAGAAGATCATAAAGTACAGGTCAGATGAAGTTTCTGTAGGCATTTGGAGAGGATAAAGGTATGTGTTTATTTTGCTTGGAAGGGGTTGGTTTAAAAAAAATCCTAGCCATGTTCTTTAATCCTCCAGACAAAAACTTAAAACTTTCAGCACATATTTAGATAGAAAATATATGCGCCAACTTGGCAGGACTACGTTTTGTACACCACATTTTTTCTCCATGTCATTTCAGCACCAAGCCCATGACATGTGACTAGATAGGAAGTAGGGTATAATATTGTAATTAGCCACAGATCACCTCTCTCTCTCCCTCCCCTCTCTCATTTTAAAAGCTCTTGCTAATGCAACGCTGTGGGGGATTTTTACAGAATCACATCACTCCCATGCACACACATGGGATAACGTTAGCAGGAGCTTTTATAATCACAAAGCGCTCAGAAAAGCTCTTGTAGTGTGAACTCGCCCTCTCGGTCTCTCAACAGATCTCTCTTCTACATTCCACAGATCAAGAAATGTACCGTATCTTCTTTCCAGGTGATGTACTTCAGCTCCTCAAAAGTTAAATCTTTCTAGAGATTGAATTCCTTCAGAAACCAACATGGCTCACTGGATGAATTTGATATTTTTTCTAGCTTACTAGTCACAGGGAAACAGTTACTATGGTCATGAAATGGTCTGAAGCACGCTAAGCTCTTTTCCCAATACCTCGTACAGCTCTGAGAACACTGCACAGATTGTTTGTTTTATCATTTAATTTGTTGAATGTTTTGCTGCACTCTCCTCTCCTCCACACATAAATCGAGTTCCCCAGTAACTGTCAGCGTTTTATTGCTAATCTACTGAATCCACCACCTTCTAAATTCCATTGCCCTGAAAAAAAACTGTGCCACACATGCCTCAAACTTAACAAGCCAAGTTGGAGGCTTACCAGATACAAACTACCTTCATCACATGGTGGAAATATTGTTCAAAACAGCATTAATCGGGACCCCTGATAAGTCTAATCAGAAGGTGAAACGTAGGGAGTGGCTTGGCGAGCCGCATGTCTGATAGCATCACAGGAGTAAAGCTGGGCACACACATGAGATCAGTCTTTGGAAGACGAGGAATCTGCCGCAGAGGTTTGAAAGACTAATTGTTCTAAAGATGCTGTACACATGCAAAAGATCAGTTCATGCAAAAAAAAACAAAAAACAAAAAAAAAACCCTGAGAAATGCTTTTGTAGTCTATTTACTTTCTTCTTTTCACACATGAGCTGGTGGTTTCTTGTGATTTAAGAATAAATGTTTACGAAGCGGAAGTTACAGACCCCTTCATGACTGTGGTGCACAAAGATTAGATGAATACTGTTTTGATCAAGATTTCCTCCATATAAAGGTGTTCTGTATCTGTTAAGCCTCCAATTTATGGGGATGGCTTGTGAAGTTTGAGGCATGTGTAGCACAGTGTTTCACTCAGCACAATGGAGTTTAAAAGGTGGTGGATTTAGTAGATCAGCAATAATACTCTATCACCAGTATCTATGACAGTTACTGGTGGAACAGAACGAGGAGGATTTGTGTGTTTGTGGAGGAGAGAACACAGCAGAACATTCATCAAACAAAGTTTGACAACTGAAGTGAGAGGGATATGAAGGCTGCCATATTTTACTCCTTATAAGCAATACCATTTGCCTAGCTGTCCTGCTAATGCTCTAATACTTTTAGCCATAGACCCTGAACAAGCAAGCAACAGATCAGGTGTTTCTAACATTATTGTCAGATCTGACAAGATTAGCTGCATGCTTGTTTCTTGTGTTATTCAGACACTACTGCAGACAAATAGACCAATGGAAAAAAAAAACCGTGTGCTCTAATGAATTGTATATGTAGTGCAGATAAGTTATAGAACATTACTAGCAAATACAAGTTATATAGCTTTGTTCTATAACATTGCATCATTCTGTCTTATTTGCAATTACATACACTGTATTTTAAACTATAAAATAGAGCAGAAATAATGACCCTTTGAACGTTGTACTACAGACAATAGGAATGTCTCTGACCCAAGTTAGGTCAGAGAGCTCAGAGAAGCTCTTTTGCATAGATAACTGATGTTCAACTCTTCCTGTACTAGAAACAATATAATAAATACACTTTCCTATACTACTAATGTTCTATTTCTTAGCTGTACTACACATCAGTGGTGCTCAGCAGAGCTCGAATATTCGAGTAGCTCGAATATTCGAGCTCTTTTTCAGCTATTCGAGCTCGGTATTCGAGCTCCGAATAGCTGGAGCTATTCGAATGGGCTATTCGAGTGAACTCGAATAGCCCATTCACTATTCGCGCCATTCGAGCTAACAGCGCTATTCGAGCTCGAATACCGAGCTCGAATAGCGTCATAGCCCAGATTGATGTCCTTAGAGCCAATCAGAGGGCTCCCAGGCCCTCTGACGGCAGCCAATCACTGAGGGGGACCCTGGCCAGCCCCTACCCTATAAATAGCGGCCGCCATGTTCTGTTTCTCCGTCCTTGCCCGACTTTGCACAGAGAGAGATCTGCTCCTTTGTGCGTTGGCTTAGCAAGAGCTTTATTGTGGTCATTTACCTAGCGTTTTTGCTCACATACACCTCCTATATACACCTATATTGTTGTTAGTTAGATAGACATTGTATTTTAGTTAGTAGCTTTTGTGTTACATAGAGAGAGACTCAGACAGCTGCTGCAGGCTTACAGCTTTAGGCCTCAGGGCCTTGCCTGTGTGGGCAGCTGTTCTCTCCTGTCCTCTGTTTATTTCTCATCTATACCAGTATTTCTGCTGTCCTTTAGTACTGATTGATTGTATTTTGTATTGTAGTTATATACTGTAACTGTACTAGGACACTCACTCAGTCACTGTTCATAGGCTACTAGCTCCTGCGTGTGCGTGCAGTGCACTCACTGTCTGTGTACTGTACACACACTCTATTTCCTTCTGAATAGTTATATACTGTAACTGTACTAGGACACTCACTGACTGTCACTGTTCATAGGCTACTAGCTCCTGCGTGTGCGTGCACTCACTGTCTGTGTACTGTAGTGTACACACACTCTACTTCCTTCTGAATAGTTATATACTGTAACTGTACTAGGACACTCACTGTCACTGTTCATAGGCTACTAGCTCCTGCGTGTGCGTGCACTCACTGTCTGTGTACTGTAGTGTACACACACTCTATTTCCTTCTGAATAGTTATATACTGTAACTGTACTAGGACACTCACTCACTGACACTGTTCATAGGCTACTAGCTCCTGCGTGTGCACTCACTGTCTATGTACTGTAGTGTACACACACTCTATTTCCTTCTGAATAGTTATATACTGTAACTGTACTAGGACACTGTCACTGTTCATAGGCTACTAGCTCCTGCGTGTGCGTGCACTCACTGTCTGTGTACTGTAGTGTACACACTCTATTTCCTTCTGAATAGTTATATACTGTAACTGTACTAGGACACTCACTGACACTGTTCATAGGCTAGCTCCTGCGTGTGCGTGCACTCACTGTCTGTGTACACACACTCTATTTCCTTGTGATTATTACTACTGATTATTGTAACTTCTAGTTGTACTTACTGACTCTGTAACGACTTACTTACTGTACTAGACACTCACTCAGTCACCTCGCCCACCAACCCACTCCATTAAAGTACCCCACTTTTCACCCGCCCTTTTAAAAAACTTTTGTGTTTACGCCCAAAACATCGAAGATGTCTGGAAGTGGCAGCCAGCGCGGTTTGGGCAAGGGGAAGGGCAGCAAGGGAATCAGGAGGAGAGGGAGCAGCATTGTGGCAAGCCGCGGGCGCGGCCGCGCCACCATGCACAGTTCCGCAGCAGCAGCAGCAGCAGCAGCGTCAGTGGCTAACATTCCTCCTATAGCCACTGGCCGTGGACGCCTTGGGCGCCGCCCAGCAGGAGCATCTGCAACTCACGCTGCAGAGACACAGCAGCAGCAGCGTGTAGCACCTGCTCCGATTTTCCTCCAGCCGGGTCGGAAACGTCCCATTGAGGAAAAGGATGCAGACACTGTGGTGCAACTGATGACGGAGGATGAGCAGCCCGCCATCAGCTCTGTATCCGAGGCCTCCACCCTCACCACCACCACCACCACCACCCCTGTTCGCAGCAGCCGCCCAGCAGGGCCTGGGGAGGAGGCCAGTTCACCGTCAGTCGCCGACCTGTCACTTAGCACTCTTTTGACCCCAGGCATGATGAGTCAATTGTCTGCTGTTGTTGGCGATTTGGAGGAGGAGATGCTGATGGGCACTTTGGGGGATGAGGGATTGGACAGCAAGACTGTGGCGACAGTCAAGCAGCCCATCCATGCATCAGGAGAGGAGTTTGGGGGGTCATCATCCCAGCAGGACATGTTTCAGGAGGGGGAGGATGATGATGACACGGTGACAGACAGAGACTGGGTGCCACCAGCTCCAGGGGATGTCGTCATCAGCAGCTCTGAGGAGGAGGAGGTGGATGCGCTTGTAGGCCTTGCAAGGAGGCGCATCATTGCAAGCATTGGCAGCAGTAGGCAGGTCCCCCAGCCTGCTGGTGTCTCTGGCTCAGCAGCAGCAGCATCTGCCAGTACCACCACCAGCCGCACCCAAGCCCCCCCCCCAACCACCACAGGGAGACAGGCAGCAGCGGTTCCATGCCGTAGGGGGTTGTTTTTGTCACCAATCTGGCGCTTTTTCACCATGCTCACAGTGTACAGCAAGTACGCCACTTGCAACCACTGTCAGCGGAAGTTGAGCAGAGGTGCAGACCCCTTAAAGTTCAGCACCAGCTCGCTCATCAACCACCTTGCTGCGAAACATTTCCACCAGCATGAGGAGTTCCAGAGGCTGAAGGCATCTGGTGCTGGCAGTGGCACCACACCCATCACTGCACAGCCTTCAGCAGCAGCAGCAGCAACAGCAGCCACCCGCCCTCCTGCTCCTCCAGCAGCACCAGCAGGAGTGCGGAAACGCACTGCTCCTCCCCCCTCTGCAACTCCTGCCGCCGACACTGAGGCCTGTTCTGGCAGCCAGTCCTCAGTGGCCTCCTCTGCTGTGTCTGCTGATTCCCGTGCCAGCAAAAGGCCACGCCAGAGCCTTTTGAGCGAGTCCTTCCAGGGGGTGGTTAGGGCTCTGCCTCCCAGCAGCCGTCGCGTGCGGCAGCTGAACGGCTTGCTGGCACGGGCCATGTGCTCCCAACTCCTGCCGTACACGCTCGTGCAGGAGGGGAGCGACATTCGTGCGCTGCTTGCTTGCGCAGCCCCAGACTGGCAGCTCCCCAGCAGACACTTCTTCGCCCGCAAGGCCATTCCTGCACTGCACCGCTTTGTGATGGCCAATGTGGAGCGAGGGCTGGAGCACGCGGTTGGTGAAAGGGTCCACGTCACCATGGACTCCTGGAGCAGCCGCTTCGGGACAGGCCGCTACCTGTCCTTCACTGTCCACTGGGTCAGCTTGGTGGAAGGGGGTGAGGATGGGAGAGCAGCAGCGGGCACAGCAGCAGCAGCAACACAGTGGGTGGTGCCACCCCGCAGGGTCGGGGGAACTGCAGCAGGTTCCTCCGATCCTCTGCCATCCTCCGGCACACCTGGCCAAACCCCCCGCCTCAGCAGCAGCGTGAAGGCCCGCCACTGCCAAGCGCTGCTGCACTTGGTCAGCCTTGGGAAGACCAAGCTGACGGCAACCCATGTGTTGGCCAAACTCCAGGAGCAGGAGAGGATTTGGCTGACCCCCAGAGGCCTCAGAGTCGGAGAGGTGGTGGCCGACAATGGGGCCAATCTGGTTGCCGCAATAGACAGGGGAAACCTGACCCACATCCCCTGTCTTGCCCACGTGCTGAACCTGGTGGTGCAGAAGTTCTTGCGCACCTACCAGGGGATGGGCGAACTGCTGGAAACGGCAAGGAACGTTGTGCATCACTTCCGGCGCTCGGCTGCAGCCTGTGCGAGCCTGGAAGACGTGCAAAAGGAGCTGGAGCTGCCACGCCATCGGCTGATCCTTGACGTTCCGACTCGCTGGAACTCCACCCTGGCGATGTTGGAGCGTCTGGTTGAACAGAAGCACGCTGTCAACCAGTACCTTGCCCTGGCCACTGTTTCCGCCGCTCAGAGAAGGGACAAGACCAGCAACATCCCGTCCATCGTCCCTGATGATGACTGGAGGCACATGCAGCAGGTGTGCTTAGTGCTGGCTCCCTTTCTGCAGGCCACTAACATGGTGAGCAGGGACCATGCTATGGTCTGCGAGTGGGTGCCCCTGGTTTGTCTGCTGAACAGGGCACTCGATGCTTTGCTGGAACAGGGAGCGGCAGCCTTGGACCAGCAGGAGAGGCAAGCAGCTGCACAGTCCACCTCTGAGGGGGAGGAGGAGGAGGACTTGGTGGAGGTCCCTGACCTTGCTGCTGATGAGGGGGAGCAGCACAGCGCAGCTGAGTTGGTGCGGGGGTGGAGAGAGGATGAGGCTGACGAGGCAGAGGAGGAGGATGAGGACAGCACTGCCATCGATGTGCCAGCACACGTGGCCCGCCTCTTCCCAATGGCAGCGCACATGCTGGCGTGCCTGCGCAAGGACCCCAGGGTGATCCAGATGAAGCAGAGGGAGGACATCTGGATCAGCATGATGTTGGACCCACGCCTCAAGGGGAAGTTGAGCCAGTTCCTGCCGCCTGCAGGAGGAGACCCAGCGCAACAAATAAGGAGCTTGCAGCAGGCCCTTGTTGAGCGCTTGGAGGAAGCCTTCCCCCAGCCTTCCACCCCCACTGTCCAGCAGCCAGCACAGAGGCAGCAGCAGGTGCCTGCATCCAGCAGCAAGCGCCCCACAGACCTGCTGTCTCTCAGCCACGAGCTCTACAGGACTGTAGAGGCTCCGGCAGCAGTGACTAGAGAGGAGGTGCATGCAGCAGCATCCTCCTCCGGTCACAGCCAGCGCCTGACCCGCATGGTGGCTGACTACATGGGGTCCTACAGCGGGCTTGACAGCGATGCCCCTGTTGATCCCATGGAGTATTGGGTCAAGCGCCTGGAGATCTGGAGCGAGCTGGCGCAGTACGCCCTGGAAGTGCTGTCCTGCCCCCCTTCCAGCGTGCTGTCCGAGCGCTGCTTCAGTGCAGCTGGTGGCGTGGTCACCGAGAAACGCTCACGTCTGTCTCACAAGTCTGTGGACAGACTGACGTTTCTCAAGATGAACCAGGCGTGGGTGGAAGGCGAGTTCCTGGCCCCTGTTGTCGGCGAGAGGGGGACATGAACTGGCTGCCGGAACTTAGAACCATCGTTAATGTGCCTTACCACCCTTTACCACCTCCTGGCTCCTGCTCACTAAGCCAGCCTGGTTCACTTTAACTATTACGTCGCCTGCAGCCACACATTTTACAACTACAGTGGGCTGCTGTGTACTGCCCTTCTGCTGTCTGTCTGTGTTTCCCACTGCCAGGGTACACAGATTTACATTCTGCTGCCACTCTGCCACCAGCTATTACGTCAAAAAATAGCTATATCTGTATAATTGGTTGTAAAACCAAAACTACAAAACCATAAAAAAAAAAAAAAAAAGGTTTAATTTTTCTGAGGTGCCCGGGTTGAAAACTGTGTTGTCCCAGTTGTGTATTGGACACGATGTGGGCTGCACGACCGCTGTCTGGGACCTCCTGTTGTGTTTATTTACAGCCCTGGTATCACCCGCTAGGTACCAGGGCTATTATGTCACGCTGCCTGCCTGCTGCCACACTCACACTACTCCTCCATTCCTCCTGCTGCTGTCTGCCTGTGTTTCCCACTGCCAGGGTACACAGAATTACATTCTGCTGCCACTCTGCCACCAGCTATTACGTCAAACAATAGCTGCTCACATTACTCCTCCATTCCTCCTGCTGCTGTCTGTCTGTGTTTCCCACTGCCAGGGTACACAGAATTACATTCTGCTGCCACTCTGCCACCAGCTATTACGTCAAAAAATAGCTATATCTGTGTAATTTGTTTTACAAACAAAACCAAAAAACCATAAAAAAAAAAAAAAAATCTTTAATTTTTCAGAGGTGCCCGGGTTGAAAACTGTGTTGTCCCAGTTGTGTATTGGACACGACGTGGGCTGCACGACCGCTGTCTGGGACCTCCTGTTGTGTTTATTTACAGCCCTGGTATCACCCGCTAGGTACCAGGGCTATTATGTCACGCTGCCTGCCTGCTGCCACACTCACACTACTCCTCCATTCCTCCTGCTGCTGCTGCTGTCTGCCTGTGTTTCCCACTGCCAGGGTACACAGAATTACATTCTGCTGCGACTCTGCCACCAGCTATTACGTCAAACAATAGCTGCTCACATTACTCCTCCATTCCTCCTGCTGCTGCTGCTGTCTGTCTGTGTTTCCCACTGCCAGGGTACACAGAATTACATTCTGCTGCCACTCTGCCACCAGCTATTACGTCAAAAAATAGCTATATATCTGTGTAATTTGTTTTACAAACAAAACCAAAAAACCATAAAAAAAAAAAAGGTTTAATTTTTCAGAGGTGCCCGGGTTGAAAACTGTGTTGTCCCAGTTGTGTATTGGACACTAGGTGGGCTGCACGACCGCTGTCTGGGACCTCCTGCCTGCTGTGTTTATTTACAGCCCTGGTATCACCGCTAGGTACCAGGGCTATTATGTCACGCTGCCTGCCTCATTGACTGCCTGCTGCCACACACTCATCCTCCTCCTCCTGCTGCTGAATTTACCTCCTGCTGTCTGTGTGTTTCCACTGCCAGGGAGCACATACAATGGCGCTTCCAACATGCGTGCGCCACCAGCTATTTGTTACGCTCAAAAATAGCTGCATTTCTTTAAAAAAAAAATTGAAAAGAGAAATAAGTGAAGAAGATGGAGAAGATGAAGAAGAAGAAGAAGAAGAAGAAGAAGAAGAAGAAGAAGAAGAAGATGAAGAAGAAGATGAAGAAGAAGATGAAGAAGAAGATGAAGAAGAAGATGAAGAAGATGATGAAGAAGATGATGAAGAAGATGATGAAGAAGATGAAGAAGAAGAAGAAGATGAAGAAGAAGAAGAAGATGAAGAAGAAGAAGAAGATGAAGATGAAGAAGATGATGATGATGAAGACAATATAGATGAAGAAGAAGACAATATAGAAGAAGAAGAAGAAGATATAGAAGAAGAAGAAGAAGATATAGAAGAAGAAGAAGATATAGAAGATAAAGAAGAAGAAGAAGAAGTATATACAGTACTGAACAAAATTCTGGACACAACTTCTCTTTCCACCTTTTTTTTTTTAAAGGAACATCCCCACATAATCACTTGCTGTTGTTACTTGGAAAAAAAGATGTTTCTTGCATCATTCACCCTCAAAACAAGTGTTGGAAGCTATTTAAGGCCAATTCGAATAGTCAGCTCGAATAATGAGCTCGAATACCGACTCGAATAGTGAGCTCGAAGTCCGAGGTCGAATCGAATAGTAAAAATTATTCGACTTGAATATTCGACTGACCTTGAATAATTTACTATTCGAATTCGACCAAACTCGAATTTTAAAAAGGGGTATTTGAGCACCACTACTACACATACAATTCATTATCTCATGTTTATTTTCACTTCAGATTACCCTTAAAAGGTAATAAATATGGCAGTCTCCTTAATCTTTTTATTATAGTTGTCCATTAAAGATGCCACGCCACCACACATAGGAGCTGCACATAAATTGTACCAGGAGATTATACATGTCAAGCTGATTATTCTGCTTTTCAACAAACTCTGGCCAGGGCATTATAGTTGGCGTGTACTGGATGCAGGCGCTGCCAACACCTGCTTTGGCCCAGTACACTGCAGTATTGGTAAGTTTACGCTTTGTATAGTGGAAATGTAGGCACAGTGTTCGCACCGATTCTCCTGTTATGCAATAAATTTAAATTACTTACACATTGTTATGCAGGTTATATGGAGCTTCAAGAGACTCTGTAACAAAATGTTCAGCCTTATCTCTTCTATCCTATAAGCTCCTATACCTGTTCTAATTTGGTCTGGATTACTGCAGCCTTTTCTAGTTGCACTGTCTCTGTAATATATCTAATCTTTTCTTTGTCAAGCTTTGTCGACCCAGGGAGGAATGGGCTGCCTCTGTTGTAGTGAAAACAAATTATGCACACCCCCTGCAGGCTCTGTGTGCTTTGTTTACTCCTCACAGACAGCGGCTCTGCTCTCAGTTTCAGCTTGTCTGTGATGCAGTTTGTGAGGCTGAGGGAGCTGCCTGTCACATGCTGAGAAACGGTGAGAATCCCAGACTGGGATGAAGATGATTCCCTATGTAATAAAAAACTTGTATACTGTAACATGATACACATATTAGTGTGTGTGTATATATACACACATACACACACACACACACACCACTTCCTGGTTAGCGGCCATGTTTGTTTGTAAACACTGCCTAAAACTGGCGATTAAGACAGGATCGCAGCGGAATCGGCAAAGAAGGATCCAGGAGATCACAGTGACTCGATTGGTATGTTTTTTCATTGTACAAATCGGACAGTACAGATTCTCTTTAAAACTGGGCCTGTCAACTACATGTCCTGCTGAGGCTACGTTCACAGTGAGATGTTGCATTGTAAAGTTGCAAGGCAACATTACAACGCAACAAAAAAAAGTGGTAACGCAGATTAACTTGGTGTTGCTGTTGCATACAGTAGGTACAGAAAAGCATACAGTCAATGAAAATACTGCATATAAGCCCACCCGTGTATAACCCAAGGTACCCACTTTTCCCTCAGAAACCAGGAAAAAGTGATTGACTCATGTATAAGCCCCCTTTCTAGTATAGCGCCCCCCCCCCCCCATAGCCAGATGTGTCTCAAGGATGATACAGCTGTCTCAAGACGCCAACAAATGGTGTCATAAATATGAAACATGGCGATTGCCACACAGTCGCTGGGTCACAGGTAGTTGGAGCAGCGCATTCTGCACACCATGTTGCACAATCCTTATGCTCCTCTGCCAGTAACAAAACCTGCTCCCCATCTATTCTGCTCCACTGACTCACCTATAAGCCTAGGGGGTAACTTTTAAGCACTTTTTTTGCTGAAAAAATAGGCTTATACGCAAGTATATAAAGGTATGCTTTCCTGTACCTAGTAATGTGTGTTTAGAGAGAACGCACTGCAGCAGTGCATTACAATGAAACGTCACACTGAATGTCCCATGGGCTTATCATTGCAGTGCGGTAAGCTGCATTATAAGACTTTAACGTAGCTCCGCAACATGCCACTGTGAATGTAGCTTGATTCTGACTCAGTTCCAGCCTGCATAGAACCTTCGTTTGCATTTTGAATGTGAGTCAATTATTTTTCTGCTAAGGATTCAGTTAAATCTAAGGTCCTCAGTCATAAAAGCATGAGAAATCCAAGCAGAAGCTTCAGGACATTTATAATCTAGAGGGTTGTTGGCTGAGGTGACAATGTTTGCAGATAATCTAGTGCCTTTTTTTGAGAGGTTGCTGAGAAATCCAGAATGGGCATACTGCACTATTGCATTACCCTTGGAAGTCAGTCCATCGTACCTCCTCCCCACTCCATAGCAGACCCATAACACAAAAGGATGTTTCTAGCCTTATGTGTTTGTACAGCAATCACCTGTCGGCTTCGAGTCCTGATCCCTGCAGGTGGCGTTCCTTCATCAGTGTATGCAACCAAATACATCAAAGAGCCTTCACAGATCTGTTCAAGATCAGGTTAAAGGTGGCCATACACTTATAGATTTGCAGCGGATTCAACCATTAGATACATTTCTGTCAGATGCCTGTAAAGTCGAATCTGACAGGACTCTGATGTATGCCACACACTAGGAACAGATTTCCAATAGATTTCAGAATGAAATCTATTGAAAATCGATCTAAATGCAATATTGCACTATTTTATTTATTTATTGCATTTATAAAGTGCCAACATATTACGCAGCGCTGGACATTAGTTTAGGTTACAGACAATATTTAGGGGTGACATACAGCAATATGACTATACAGGAATACAAGAAAAACAAGTACAAGGTAAAGCTTAGTCAGTCACTGAATGGGAGCATTAAGCAAGTTAGGTTCACTCAAATGCATAGCATGGGTGCAGAGTAATGGAGGTGCATGATCAGGTAGGACACAAAAGGAGGAGGGCCCTGCCCAAAGGCTTACAATCTAGAGGGAGAGGTAGGGACACAAAAGGTACAGGACCAGAGTTCAGCTGCGGGTTTAGAGCACTTGTGAGGGGTGGTAGGCCAGAGTGAAAAGGTGAGTTTTGAGGGCCTTCTTGAAGATGTTGAAGGAGGGGGCTGCCCTAATGGGTGGAGGTAGGGAGTTCCATAGTGTTGGAGCAGCTCTTGAGAAGTCCTGGAGGTGTGCATGGGACTGAGTGGCGGTCAGGCAAAGTTCTTTGGAGGAGCGGAGTGAGCAGCTAGGTGCATACCTCTGAGTAAGATCGGAAATGTAGGTTGGACAGGTTTTGTGGACAGATTTGTAGGTCAGACACCTGTCCAGAATCAGATTCAAGATACGGATAGGAAGCCAGTGGAGGGATTCGCAGAGAGGAGCCGCCCTGTTGGAGCGATGGGAGTAGTGGATAATTCGGGCTGCCGCATTCATGATGGACTGCAGTGGGGCTATGCAGGTCATAGGGAGACCAGACAGAAGGACATCTGCCAGTAGCAGATTGTCCTAGATTTTCCATCCTGTCAGATCAAATCTATCGATTGGCTGATTTGAAAGAATCGATCGATTGCTCAAATTGACCAGTATATGGGCCCCTTTACAGTGGTATTCAATAGGCAGAAAATTTCCCACAAGCAAATCATTGAGGGAAAAAATTCTAGCACAATGGCATGAGCAAGAGAAATATGGTTCAGAATTCAAAATATTAACCACTTGAGGACCATAGTCTTTTCACCCCTTAAGGACCAGAGCCTTTTTCTCCATTCAGACTACTGCAGCTTTCACGGTTTATTGCTCGCTCATACAACCTACCACCAATGAATTTTACCTCCTTTTCTTGTCACTAATACAGCTTTCTTTTGGTGCTATTTGATTGCTGCTGCGAGTTTTACTTTTTATTATATTCATCAAAAAAGACATGAATTTTGTCAATAAATTAATTTTTTCACTTTCTGTGCTGACATTTTTCAAATAAAGTAAAATTTCCTATACATTTGAGCGCAAAAGTTATTCTGCTACATGTCTTTGATAAAAAAAAAACATTCAGTGTATATTTATTGGATTTGGTAAAAGTTATAGCGTTTACAAACTATGGTGCCAAAAGTGAATTTTCCCATTTTCAAGCATCTCTGACTTTTCTGCGCACCTGTCAGGTTTCATGAGGGGCTAAAATTCCAGGATAGTACAAATACCCCCCAAATGACCCCATTTTGGAAATAAGACATCCCAAAGTATTCAGTGAGAGGCATGGTGAGTTCATAGAAGATTTCATTTTTTGTCACAAGTTAGCGGAAAATGACACTTTGTGACAAAAAAAAAAAGTTTCCATTTCCTCTAACTTGCGACAAAAAAAATGAAATCTGCCACGGACTCACTATGCTCCTCTCTGAATACCTTGAAGTGTCTACTTTCCAAAATGGGGTAATTTGTGGGGTGTGTTAACTGTCCTGGCATTTTGGGGGGTGCCTAATTGTAAGCAAAGCATGGGTATGTGGAAAAATACACCCCAAAACACATTATACTACTTCTCCTGAGTACGGCGATACCACATGTGTGGCACTTTTTTGCACCCTAACTGCGCTAAGGGGCCCAAAGTCCAATGAGTACCTTTAGGATTTCACAGGTCATTTTGAGAAATTTGGTTTCAAGACTACTCCTCACGGTTTAGGGCCCCTAAAATGCCAGGACAGTATAGGAACCCCACAAATTACCCCACTTTAGAAAGAAGACACCCCAAGGTATTCCGTTAGGAGTATGGTGAGTTCATAGAAGATTATTTTTTTTTGTCACAAGTTAGCGGAAATTGATTTTAATTGTTTTTTTTTTCACAAAGTGTCATTTTCCGCTAACTTGTGACAAAAAATAAAATCTTCTATGAACTCACCATACTCCTAACGGAATACCTTGGGGTGTCTTCTTTCTAAAATGGGGTCATTTGTGGGGTTCCTATACTGCCCTGGCATTTTAGGGGCCCTAAACTGTGAGGAGTAGTCTTGAAACCAAATGTCGCAAAATGACCTGTGAAATCCTAAAGGTACTCATTGGACTTTGGGCCCCTTAGCGCAGTTAGGGTGCAAAAAAGTGCCACACATGTGGTATCGCCGTACTCAAAAGAAGTAGTATAATGTGTTTTGTGGTGTATTTTTACATATAACCATGCTGGGTGGGAGAAATATCTCTGTAAATGACAATCTTGATTTTTTTTTACACACAATTGTCCATTTACAGAGAGATTTCTCCCACCCAGCATGGGTATGTGTAAAAATACACCACAAAACACATTATACTACTTTTCCTGAGTATGGCGATACCACGTGTGACACTTTTTTGCAGCCTAGGTGCGCTAAGGGGCCCAACGTCCTATTCACAGGTCATTTTGAGGCATTTGTTTGCTAGACTACTCCTCACGGTTTAGGGCCCCTAAAATGCCAGGGCAGTATAGGAACCCCACAAGTGACCCCATTTTAGAAAGAAGACACCCCAAGGTATTCCGTTAGGGGTATGGTGAGTTCATAGAAGATTTTATTTTTTGTCACAAGTTAGTGAAAAATGACACTTTGTGAAAAAAACAATAAAAATCCAATTTCCGCTAACTTTTGACAAAAAATAAAATCTTCTATGAACTCATCATACACCTAACAGAATACCTTGGGGTGTCTTCTTTCTAAAATGGGGTCACTTGTGGGGTTCCTATACTGCCCTGGCATTTTACGGGCCCAAAACTGTGAGTAGTCTGGAAACCAAATTTCTCAAAATGACTGTTCAGGGGTATAAGCATCTGCAAATTTTGATGACAGGTGGTCTATGAGGGGGCAAATTTTGTGGAACCGGTCATAAGCAGGGTGGCCTCTTAGATGACAGGATGTATTGGGCCTGATCTGATGGATAGGAGTGCTAGGGGGGTGACAGGAGGTGATTGATGGGTGTCTCAGGGGGCGGTTAGAGGGGAAAATAGATGCAATCAATGCACTGGGGAGGTGATCGGAAGGGGGTCTGAGGGGGATCTGAGGGTTTGGCCGAGTGATCAGGAGCCCACACGGGGCAAATTAGGGCCTGATCTGATGGGTAGGTGTGCTAGGGGGTGACAGGAGGTGATTGATGGGTGTCTCAAGGTGTGATTAGAGGGGGGAAATAGATGCAAGCAATGCACTGGCGAGGTGATCAGGACTGGGGTCTGACGGCGTTCTGAGGTGTGGGCGGGTGATTGGGTGCCCTAGGGGCAGATTAGGGTCTAATCTGATGGGTAACAGTGACAGGTGGTGATAGGGGGTGATTGATGGGTAATTAGTGGGTGTTTAGAGGAGAGAAGAGATGTAAACACTGCACTTGGGAGGTGATCTGATGTCGGACCTGCGGGCGATCTATTGGTGTGGGTGGGTGATCAGATTGCCCGCAAGGGGCAGGTTAGGGGCTGATTGATGGGTGGCAGTGACAGGGGGTGATTGATGGGTGGCAGTGACAGGGGGTGATTGACAGGTGATCAGTGGGTTATTACAGGGAATAACAGATGTAAATATTGCACTGGCGAATTGATAAAGGGGGGTCTGAGGGCAATCTGAGCGTGTGGGCGGGTGATTGGGTGCCCGCAAGGGGCAGATTAGGGTCTAATCTGATGGGTAACAGTGACAGGTGGTGATTGATGGGTAATTAGTGGGTGTTTAGAGGAGAGAATAGATGTAAACGCTGCGCTTGGGTGGTGATCTGATGTCAGATCTGCGGGCGATCTATTGGTGTGGGTGGGTGATCAGATTGCCCGCAAGGGGCAGGTTAGGGGCTGATTGATGGGTGGCAGTGACAGTGGGTGATTGACAGGTGATCAGGGGGGATAGATGCATACAGTACATGGGGGGGGGGGGGTCTGGGGAGAATCTGAGGGGTGGGGGGGTGATCAGGAGGGAGTAGGGGGCAGATTAGGGACTAAAAAAAAATAGCGTTGACAGATAGTGACAGGGAGTGATTGATGGGTGATTAGGGGGGTGACTGGGTGCAAACAGTGGTCTGGGGGGGTGGGCCTGTGGGGTGCTGTGGGCGATCAGGGGGCAGGGGGGGAATCAGTGTGCTTGGGTGCAGACTAGGGTGGCTGCAGCCTGCCCTGGTGGTCCCTCGGACACTGGGACCACCAGGGCAGGAGGCAGCCAGTATAATAGGCTTTGTATACATTACAAAGCCTATTATACATTGTTTCAGCGGCGATCCGGGTGCTAGTAACCCGCCGGCGCTTCCGAACGGCCGGCGGGTTACAGCGAACGGTGGGCGGAGCCAGTCCCCGGCGGCTGATCGCGTCACGAATGACGCGATCGCGCATAGCCACTCCCCAGCCCCCCCCGCCGATGGGCGTATTGCGGTCGTTTGGGCCCGGACTTTGCCGCCGCCCATCGGCTGGGGGCGGTCGGGAAGTGGTTAAGACAATAAGAAATAGGTCAAGTCTTGTGGCTTGACAGATCTTTATTACAATACTCTTAGGGCCCCTTCAAACTACGTCATTCACGTTGAAGAATAATTTTACAAGCCATCTCACTGTGCACACAATTCTCTGGGGCTGTTCACACTTCTGTAATGTTTTGCACTTTTCTAACTCGCTGCATGCAGGCTTGAAAAGAATGTCTACAGTATATCCAGTCTCCATTGCAGTTCACAATACCACATGCATTATTGCAGTGATGGCTAACCTTGGCACTCCATCTGTGACAAAACTACAAATCCCATGTCTCTGCCTCCCTGAGTTATGCTTAGAGCTGCCAGAGTATTGCAATGCTTCATGGGACTTGTAGTTCCACCACAGCTGGAGTTCCAAGGTTAGCCATCACTGCATTATTCTAATGTGCATAGTGTAAATCCAGCCTTAAAGCAAACCTGAAATCAAAACTTCCTCTCTGCTCTAAAAGATACGCAACAGCATGATAACCTTTAAAAAACATTTCTTTGTTACAGCTGATACAAATGCTATAATAAATATGCAGTGTGTCCACTTCCTGCTTTTATGGAAGCAGGCATATTAACATCCTGTGCAGTTGCAGTCAGGTGACACAGGAAAAGATCAAATTACAAGTTGTGATTAGACACAGATGAGGGTGAATTAGACTAGGGCTGTGGAGTCAGGAACAAAATTATTCCAACTCCAGGTACCCAAAATGGCTCCGACTCCACAGCCCTGAATTAAGACAGGCTAAACGCTAAATACATTTCTGTTTTCGTTCTGTCCTGTGCAAGAGTTCAGGTCCACTTTAAAGCAGACCGGGACTCAGAATGTCCCCTCTGCTCTAAAAGATAACAGCATAATACCCTTTACAGAAAAAACATTTGTTGCAGCCCATAAAACTCCTGCAATAAATCTGCAGTGTCTGCTTTCATGGAAGCAGACATTTTGTTAATATCCTGTGTTTACCAAATTAGTTCACTGCTTTAGCAGGAGCTGACACAGCTAAGAGATCAAATTTCACTCGTAATTAGTCACAGATGAGGGGGGATTAGACAGGCTAAACTCTCTAAATACATACAGGGTACATCTCTGTATGTCTTTCTTTTGTCCTGTGCAAGTGTTCAAGTCCACTTTGACGTGTTCCTGAGACATATGAAAGATAAGCATGCGCAGTGAAACACGACTGGGGGCAACTGGCAGATTCAGCAGGCCGCCAGCGGAGAACAGAGTGACACAGAGCGCTCACAGCGGCAGGTACGCATGCGCAGAAGCTCTCAACCTGGCCTATGTCATTGGGCTTCCAGAACTGAAAGGAGCTTGCTGGAGGAGAACCGAGCCCTAGTGTGAGACCTGATAGACTTCAAGGGGCTGGAAGAAGCCCCAGGTGGGTAAAGGTTTTTTTTTTTTTTTTTTTTAGCTTTAGAATTCCTTTTAAAGATCCAATATCCTCAAAGGAGAGGGAAGCATTTTCAAGGTTTAGATAGAAAAGTAGTATTTTTGCATTATGCCAATTCACATGAGACAAAGTTCACGTGTTTTAAAGTGGCTCCCCGGACTTGCTAAAATTTTCTACACCCATGGCTAGAACACCTCAGATCAGAGTAATCTGACTGAACTCCGACTTAATCTAATTGGACTTCAACTGCAAGTTTAGGTGTTTAATCCAGATACTGTTGCAGGTAATGAAAACAACAGGATCACCGGGCAGGGCAACTCAAATGGTTTATAAGGAAATAAATATGGCAGCCTCCATATCACTATCAGTTCAGTTGTCCTTTAGGGCCCATTCACACTTAAAAGCGCAAATCGCCAGCAATTTTTGCAAGGAAGGAAAAAAAAAATCACTGAACACTGCGGCGATTTTTCCACGATCGCGTTTAGCGCTTCTTTAGCACTGAAACACTATCGCCGGGAAGTCGCCTGAAAATGGTGCAGGCGACACATTTGCGTTTCACTTTTTGGGAGATTTGCAGCGATTAGCGCAAATCGCCCAAGTAAGAACGGGCCCATAAGGTTTCATTACACTAGCGCCTTTAAAAAGCGCTAGCGTTTGAGCGTTTTGCCAAAATCGTTGCAAAATGCTCTAGTGTGAATGGGCCCTTAAGGCTAAGTTCCCAATGGAGGGGGGGGGGGGGGGGGGTTGCAGTGCAATGTAACAGAAGCATTTTAATGCACAAAACGCCACTACAATTGTAAGTCCATGCAATGCTCAGAGTGCATCTGGTGCAATCCAATGGACTACGGTATCCCAATGCAGTGGCAGTGAAGCATCATTTTTAATAGACGATGTGATAGAACACGCAATGCAACTTTTCCTCTCCATTGCATTCCTATTTTTAGATAACACAATGCAGCTCCAACTTCAAACCTAGCCCAAGTCTTCCCAAGTGCTAGTAGCAGTATATAATTCAACTGTGGATGTGATTGGATGCTTAATGTGAGCTTGTTAACCTATCCTCTCTGGTGGTAACCCCGAGTCAGGATTGGAAATCCGCAGTTCAGAGCGGTAACCCTGAGCCAGTACTTGTGGTGACCTCTACGATGTCTATGCAGTGCCATGGCACTCGGCGGGGGTTTCCACTCACCTCCCCAGGGAACCAGATGCTAGCAGCCATTCTTCTTTCTGTCCTGAGGCTCTGATCCCCCTGGTAAAATCACCGCCTGTCGTAATGACAACAGCCAACGATCTCACTATAGGAACACAGCACCACCCAGAATACAGAAGGAGAACTGCAGCATTTGATCCCAGGGAGGCAAGTGCTGGGGCTGCCACAGATCTCTCTATGGTGTGATTATTTCTGCATTTTAGAGTCCACTTTTAGACCCTGAAGTCTAAAAATAATCCTACTGCCAGGGAGGTTAAATTGACACTGTATTTTGTGGTGATAACAATTCTACAACCAGCCATTTATTGCCCACAAAAAAAATTCCACCAAGCCATGTAAAAAACTTTAAAAAGACTTCTTTATATACAATACAGAAACCATGATATAAGCCAACATTTGGCTTTGCACCTTACATGAATATTGCACAGTTCAAGGCAGGAACACTTAAGCCAATTTTATACAAGTCTCTGCTCATCATAAAAATGTGAACTACAGGCCATAAATGACATACAAACATCCAAATTGAGCCAATCCGCATTTGACTAGCCTGAGGGCATTTCCCTGCCCGTGTCACCGGTGGGGAAACGTGGCAGATTTGGCCCTAGGGCAAATGGGCCCTAAAGTTGAATATAATTTACAAGAAAGCTTGTATCCGCCTGGAAAAACGTGTATTTTATTTATGGAATGTAAAATGGCAGTTAAATCCCCAATTTAGTTCAATTTCTGTACACTTATTTTTAAAGTCCAACACGAAAAGTCCACAGCACCACGTCAGTAATGTATAGCCCTTTTATTTAAAAGAAAGACAAAGAGATAGCCATAACAGCGACAGACGCTGATTCGGACAAGGTCCTTCCTCACGCTGTATCAGGCTCTCTCTGAAATACAATCCAAATGCTACTCCTATATATACTAGTCATGACCAATCAGGATGCAGAGAGTACATGGAGGACCTGATGGGGAACTGCACAAAAGCCAGGTAAGCTACACCCACTCCGATCAGAGACCAATCACAATCAGACCTAGTAATTCAAATGTTTCCTTACCTCCTCCTTCCAACTGCCAAATATGGAGAGGACCTGATGGGGAACTGCAGCTCACACCCCGTATGTCATGCCAAAACACTTCCTGGAACGTCATGATGACCTCATGACGTACGCATGGACGCATGCGTAAACGTAGGTACATGCGTACAAAAATCCGCATGACTACATGCGTACATGTGTCTGCGCATGCGTAAAAATATACGCATAAATCCCAAAAATGGGAAATAGAAAAATACAAGAAGGCATAAACACCAGGTATATAGGTATATACCTGGTGTTTATGCCTTCTTGTATTTTTCTATTTCCCATTTTTGGGATTTATGCGTATATTTTTACATCCTCCATGTACTCTCTGCATCCTGATTGGTCATGACTAGTATATATAGGAGTAGCATTTGGATTGTATTTCAGAGAAAGCCTGATACAGCTTGAGGAAGGACCTTGTCCGAATCAGCGTCTGTCGCTGTTATGGCTATCTCTTTGTCTTTCTTTTAAATAAAAGAGCTATACATTACTGACGTGGTGCTGTGGACTTTGCTGACCCTCTGAGGGCTATTGGGTCTTTCCACTCTAGCATACGTCTGTCCCCATTTGGGTGCTGGTCTACCCAGTTTCTACACTTATTTTTAACCACTTCGTCCACAGGTCAGTAGATATACGTCCTCTGGGACTTCATCTAAGCAACAGGTCAGTAGATATACGTCTTGTAGCAGAAGCAGTGCTGTGCAGGATTGGGCTTGCTCCTGTGCATATTTCTGGCACTATTTGATGCAGGACTAATTGGTGAATGGGAATATAAGTTTCCTGAGCTAATGAGATTGATTTTTACTATGAAAAATATTTGTATTTTCTCATTTCATAGTGAAAAACACACTTTGTAGCACTATTTCAGAATCAAATATCTTCACCATAAATTGTGACAGGAACATAATCGAAGTTTTGTGATAAGCAGTAAGAATAGCCAAACAAAATGTGTGTTTTTTTATTGACAGTAGCACTTTTTATTTTTAAACTGGAATTGGTAAAACTGAGAAATACATGTTTTTTCCTATTTTTTCTTTGTTTTCCCATTAAAATTCATAGAAAACAAAATTGTTTGAGGGAAAAAATGGCATACAATGAAAGCCTAGTTTGTCTTGAAAAAAAACAATATATATTTAATTTCTGTGTCATAAGTAGGGATAAAGTTATTTCTGATTAAATAGGGACATAGCTAAACTGTCAAAACTGCTCTGGTCATAAGTTGAAAACAAGGTCTGGATGCGAAGTGGTTAAAGGACATCCAAGGTGAAAATAAACTGATGAGATGAACAATTGTATCTATCCTTTTCCTAAAAATAACTTTAGATATCCCAGTTTTATTTTAGATTGAAATCTAGTTTTTATTGTTTGCCTCTGTTCAATGACACCTTCATTTAAGTACGCCAGAGATAAGATCTGAATTATTGACCCTTTATCTTTTTCCTGGTCACAGAAGCCATTTACTGTCAGAAAAGTTTTATGGCTGTAATTAAAGGACAACTGTAGTGAGAGGTAAATGGAGGCTGCCATACTTATTTCCTATTAAGCAATACCAGTTACCTGGCTATCCAGCTTATCCTCTGCCTGTAATACTTTTAGCCATAGCCTCTGAACAAGCATACAGCAGATCAGGTGTTTCTGACATTGTCAGATCTGACAAGACTAGCTGCATGCTTGTTTCTGGTGTTATTCAGACACTACTGCAACCAAATAGATCAGCAGGGCTGCCAGGCAACTGGTATTGTTTAAAAAGACAAATATGGCAGCCTCCATATACACCTCTCTCTACAGTTGTCCTTTAAGTGAGGGTTATGCTATAGTCCGACCCAGACAAACTGTCACTTACATACCTGATGTTTAACTTTTCAGGCAGAGGAAGGGAAAAAAGGAACACAGCATAGTCATTTATGGGCTTGGCACTGTACATACACATGTCTATCATCATGTCCCTTGTCACCTCGGTTGTCCTTTAAGAAAAATGAGGGGTGTCAGCTTACACTCAAATAAAACCATTTTCTTAGAGTTACAGCTAAAACACTAGACTTACTTCCTACATGCAAGGCAGAACAGGAAATAAATATGAGGATGGGATTATAGTTATCTGTCTTCTAGTGGTCTTCAGCCCTCTTTCCTCTCAGAGAAAGACTCTCATGGTACTTGCAGGCCATGTCATAGGCAGGTGAGGAGCAGCAGCATTTACCCCCACCCCACAACTAGGTCAGTGCCAGGAACATCACTTGGCAGACTGCTGTGGAGGGGAGTTGTGTGAGCGAGTGTTAGCAGAACAGATTTGGTCACCAACAGAGATAGTCAATGAGATGTTACATTTTGAGTTAATGTAAATATTAAAAATGCACATGAAAAGGCAATGCTAACTCACAAAACAGCACCTGTAATTAATCTGTTCTGCAGAACACAACCAATCAGACTAATAAAAAAAAGACACAGTATGTGTCCAGATCTGCAACACCGATGTATGCACGGGATGAACCAAATTCACCATCTCCCCTGTGCTAGAACCTCAGTTTCACATGGTAATGTGACGACAGGTGCAGCTCAGTCTCCAGACCCCTGTCCTACCACAAAACTCACCTGTAAGTTGCATTACCTATAAAATGCTTAAAGTGAACCAGAGACGAAGCACCCTCGTGTATTTTACCATATAGATCAGTGGGAACATTAGAGAAAGCACTTACCCTGCTGTTTCCTGATTTACTGTTCAGATTGCTTCTCATCAGCCCTGATAAAATCCGATAGAGCATTCAGTCTGGCTTTGCTATAAGGACTCAGCTATAATCATTCATGAGCAGAGCTACAAGGGGGCAGGCTTGGGCTTAAAAAGACAACACAGAAGACAGACTCAGCTATAAAGATTCCTGAACAAACCCAGGCTGAATGCTCAGTCGGGAATTTTATCAGGGCTGATTAGAAGCAGGATAAACAGTAAATAATGAAACAGAGCAGGGTAGGCGTTTTCTCTAATGTTCCCACTAATATGTATGGTAAAATACATGAGGATGCTTCGTCTCTGGTTCTTTAAGCTACAGAGGTGAGCAATACGGGGGGCCACTGAGCATACATCGGTACTGCAGATCTGGACTTCTAATTAGCCAAGTGACTGTGCTCTGCAGACCAAATTAACTGCAGGTGTTTGGCAAGTTAGCATTGCCTTTTCATGTATGTTTTTGCATTTAATTTGGGTAGCATTGGTGGGTGGTTTCTCTGATGGTGAGGGTACTAGGACTGCTGTAGAAAGGGTTCTACACCCTTCAGTGTAACGTATGGTTGGGGGTCGAGAGATAGTAGTTTGGTTACTCCCGCCCCCCCCCATGTTGCTCACCTATGTTTGAAGCTGATGTAAATAGGCATATTTATGCAGCTTAGATGTGGACCAATCAAAACTAGGTACTCTAATTCTCAATACTTAAAGTGGACCCAAAAAAAAAAAAATACAAGATTTCAGAAATAAAATCTATTTTCTAAATTATAATAATAAAATAGCAGCCTTTTTCAGCTGCATGACAACAAATATAAAATATTTTACATTTATTGGAGGAACCCCTCCCTTCCTTTCATATTGCCGGGTCAGAATCCGGCAGACTGGTGGAGGAGATAAAAAAAAAAACACAGGCTGCTATTGATGTCACAGGGGAGGTGATCTCAGCTTGTGTGAGATTTCACATAGACGACGCCCCTGTGAGAGCGGGTAGCTGATGACAAACACACCCATGATCTAAGACCTTCTTCTAAGCTCAGAAGTAATGGCTGCCACCTGTATAACCCTAGTTATGAAAAGAGAAGGGTAAAAAGCATGCACTGAAATGCTCATAGGCTTGAAGGAGTGTTTATCTGTTTGTGTCAAAGTGGTGCGACTAAATATTTTGAATTAAAAAATAATAAAAAGGTTTCCCTTTGCTTCCATGTCATACACACCTGGGTATATGCCCCGCCCACTCTAACCCTTGGACCTCTGATAGTTTTTGTTGAGTTCACCTCACCCCTATGGACTTCTCGCAGGTGCATCACCTATATTTTTTGTAGGCACCGTTTTTATATTTGCATCCCTACTGGCCTGGTTCTTCCAGCAAAACCACTACTGGCCTCGGCAAGTAAAGAACCTATACAGCTTTAAATTAGCTAAAAAATGGGGACCCGCTCTTCTGCTGATCTTTGGAGGGTATCTCACTATGGTTTAAATAACCTACTTACTGTATATACTCAAGTATAAGTCTAGAAATTCAGGTCTGATTCACTTCATAAAAATATAGGAATCGACTTATACACGAGTCACGGGCAACACTGAGCACACTGAGTAACGTGTGTACTAATAGTGACATTCCTATTTGCAGTGATTTACCCAGTGGTAAGTGACACTTAGAGGAAAGGAAATACCAAGAAAAACACAGGTCTGAAAGTCCTGGCCACAAAAATTAACAAGGAAAGGGGCAGGGGGAAATGCTGGGCTGCATTAAAGGGAGTGAATAATTGCAGCACTTGGGGGCCTGGAGTAGTTATTGGCTGCACTTAAGGGACAGGAGTGGTTAATGGCTACAATACTGTATGCAGTGCAGTCATTAACTTTTCTGGGTAGACTTATACTTGAGTCAATAAAATTCCAGTTTAAGAAGGTTGAATATTGGAGTCGACTTGTATTCAAGTATATACGGTATAATCAAGTAAGTGCACAACTACTTTACATGTGCAAAGACATGACTTTATATAATGCTAAAAACATTTTTCTCTCTTCGCTGGGCCTTTCTCACCTATTCCTTCTTCTTGCTGTACATTAGAGGATGAACGGCGTGTAGCGTGCGTTCCAACCCTCGCTCCCGCCTTTGGTATGACAGAAGGTCACTTCCGCCTGCACTATGCGTATAACCGTTAGCATTGGTTGCGGCTGAGCGGAAGCGACGCGTACATCCAGGGAGGTATATTTAAAATGTGTATGCCGGCATCATCCTTGCGGCCATTGCGTGCGAGGATGGCAGAGAAGGAGTCTACGCTGCACAGGGACACTAGGTATCCCCAGGAAGGAGTTTCATGTAAGCAGTCTTTACATGGCTATTTTTGAGGTAACTTAGATATTAGACTCTCTGAAGTTTTCTTAATTTTCTTCCTTCATGCTTACAGCCCAGTTTGCTGTTCCTTTGGACCCCAAGTACAGATCAGCATCGGGTTGAAAGGTAGGGATGCTATAAGGTAGGTTCTTACCCGCATCAGAGTGCAATACTTTTCTAAAACAAAGCTATTTGTTTTAGTCCTAGGAAACTACGGAAAAAGTCTTCAAGATCCAGGTCTCAGTCTAGAAGAAAGGATTCATCATCACGACATGGACATGACAGAAGTAGATCTTTTAGGAGACATAGATCAAAATCAATACATCGACATATTAAAGGATGTTGGGCATATGGACAGAGCACTCTTCCGGGAAAAACTGTTTGCAAATTCTGTTTTATGGAAATGTCTAAAGAACCACAACAGGCACCAGTTAATGTATCGGAACTAATTAAACAAGCAGTACAGGATTTGATAAGGGAGTACATTGCTACACTTCTGGTACAACCTTCCACTTCTTCAGATCAAACGCAAGTGACGGTGAATGAAAAGGAGGATCATATAGCAATCGGATTCGACTTTGCTTTAGTTGAACCTTTTGTACTTGCAGTACAAGAAGCAATTGAGTGGGAAGATATCGAAGAAGACAATGCAACGGAAAAAAAAAATAAAAAATAAAGTATTATACTCATTTAAAGAAGAAATCCCCAGCCTTCCCTCTTATGGATGAAATTTCAGACTTGATTAAAGAGGAATGGGCAATGCTAGAAAAGAAGCCACCTTAAGGCCCCGTTCACACTGCCCGCGTTTCCAGCCGCGTTTTGGAAACGCGTGCAGGTGGCAGACACGCACGACATCAGACATTGCATAGAGTGCAATGTCTGATGTTCACACTGCATGCGTTCCGGACCTGTGTGGTCCGGGAACGCAGGCTGCACGCATTTTTTTGTAAAACCGCGTGGCTGTCCCATTCACTTTTTAGTGATGGGATCAGCCACGCAACGCACACAAACGCGGATGGCGTGCGTTCGTACGCGCTGCGTTCCGCACGCATGGCCATCCGCGTTTGTGATGTGAACGGGGCCTTACATAACAGACTAGCGAAGTTATATCCTATGCAAGAAGAAGACACAAAACACCTAGGTAATCTGCCCAGAGTGGATGCTTCAATTATGCAATTAGCCAGACCAGTAACCTTGCCTAGAGAAAATTCAGTAACATTTTCAGACGTAATGGAGAGACGTATAGACTCGGAACTTAAAGGTGTTCTTTCGCGAATGAGGGAAAAAAATAAAAAGTGGTTTATGCATAAACTATTAAACATCCTAAAATAGTGTACCAAAAAAAAAAAAAAATATGGTTTCATCAATACAACATGTAATGTAAACAGTGACGGATGACGGACTGGGAGGCTAATCCATTTGTTAGGAGTGTTTTTTTGTTCAATTTTTTTTTTTTTTACTTTCATTTCACAACCATAACTCCTGCCGACCTAGTTTTCAGTGGTATAATCCACTGCTGGCAGAATCGCCATTACAGCTGTAACAGCTGCTGAGCTCCTGAGTATGTGTTTACATTGTTGCTAGGCAACCAGACTCCCGGGTCTGTGCAGAGTCCTTTGTGCAAAGAATCATAAGCTGCTGAGAGAATCAGCCAGAATCAGTCCCATCTACACCATATGATTCTTTGTCAGATTCGATTCAATTTGATTCACTTGGATTCAATCTGACATGTCCGATTCAATTTGAATCGAATTGGACATGTCAGATTGAATCCAAATGAATCAAATCAAATTGCATCGAATCCGACAAAGAATCATATGGTGTAGATTGGACTGATTCTGGCTGATTCAGCAGCTTATGATTCTTTGGACAAAGGACTCTGCACAGACTGGGAGTCTAGTTGCCTAGCAACAATGTCAACACACACTGAGGAGCTCAGCTGTTACAGTTGTAATGGTAATTCCTGCTAGCAGTGGAGCACTGAAAACTAGGTAGGCGGGAGTTATGGTTGTGAAATGAAAGTAAAAAAAAAAAAAAACACACACCACACCCCTAACAAATGGATTAGCCTCCTAGTCCGTCATCCATCACACATTACATGTTGCATTGATGAAACCATTAAAAAATTCATTTCATCTATTTTAGAAGGTTGTTTAATAGTGTATGCATAAACTACTTATTTTTTTTCATTTGCGAAAGAACCCCTTTAAAGAGAATCTGTATTGTTAAAATCGCGGTAGGTAGAGATAAAGTATCCGGGCACCAGTCACAGCAAAAGTGATGCTAAACAATCTTTAATCCATCCCCATCAAACTGACATACAGTGAATTGTGCAGGCCTTACAGCTGTTTCGCAGGACAACCTGCTTCTTCAGAGGCAACAACGGTTGTTGCCTCTGAAGAAGCAGGTTGTCCTTCGAAACGGCTGTAAGGCCTGCACAATTCACTGTATGTCAGTTTGATGGGCATGGATTAAAGATTGTTTAGCATCACACTTGCTGTGACTGGTGCCCGGATACTTTATCTCTACCTACCGCTCTTCTGTATGGCTGATTGATCTGGAGGCACAGTTACCCCCGTTGGTTGCCAGCGCTTACATCTTGTGCCAATCATTGCTACTCCTTGCTGACAATTGTTAAAATCGCACAAGAGTAAACATACCAGTGTGTTAGGGGACATCTATTCCCCTCGGTCACAATTTCGCCGCTCTCCGCCGCATTAAAAGTAGTCAAAAACAGTTTTAAAAGTTTGTTTGTAAACAAACAAAATGGCCACCAAAACAGGAAGTAGGTTGATGTACAGTATGTCCACACATAGAAAATACATCCATACACAAGCAGGCTGTATACACCCTTCCTTTTGTATCTCAAGAGATCACTTGTGTGTTTTTACCTCGGTCCCCTTCAGCTCTCCTGCACTGAATACTAATGACAGGCTGTGAGGCTGATCATTTCTTCCTGTCCAATTCCTCAGTATGTGTCAGCCCAGCTCCTTTCACAGCCTAAAGGTCCGTACACACGTCGGACTGGAGGCAACGACGGGTCCGTTGTTGCCTCCCGCTGGGTGGGCGTTCCAATGACAGTCCGGCGTGTGTACGCACTGTTGGCGGACTGATACGGCTGTTTCTGAGCGCGGATCGCTCAGAAACAGCCGTATCAGTCCGTCAACAGTGCGTACACTTGCCGGACTGTCGTTGGAACGCCCACCCAGGGGGAGGCAACGACGGACCCGTCGTTGCCTCCCGTCCGACGTGTGTACGGACCTTTACAGGGGAGGATTTTTATCCAGCTCTCTTCTATCACTGATAAGATAGCAGAGACCTGCTGGCTTATGTAAATAGCACACACACTGGAGTGTGTAGAGAGGGGCCTGGAGGGGTGTGCATAAACAGACCAGCACGGAAGAATTGGCAGCCTTCCAGACACAGGGTGACAAGTCTGACAGGGGAAAGATACATTGATTTATTACAGAGACAGTGAAAGTAGAAAGTGCTGCAGTAAGCCAGAGCACATTAGAATAGGTTTAGGAACTTGTAGGATGGTAGAAAAAAAACGTAATTTTTGTTACGGAGTCTCTTTAAGAAGATCTATACTATCTCAGGAGGTGCACCAAGACCTGGAATAGCTCTTATATCGGTGGCTAAAGCACTTAAGAGTCTGGACGGCTAACAGAGGACGCAATTGGAGCGGATACCGACAAGGAAGCAATCATTACGGCACTGGAAGATTTCAAATTGACGGCCGATTATATTGAAGAAGCAGCGGTTGATGTTAGGTGCTCTGCCAGATCGATGGCTTCACCTGTTATTGCTAAAAGGGTGTTATGGTTAAAATCTTGGGTAGCAGATTCCTCATCACGCCAAGATTGGTGCAAGATCCCGTTTGACGGGGAACACTTATTTGGTCAAGAGATGGATTCAGCAATCAGCAAAGTTTGGGGGGGGGGGGGGGGGCGCGAGGGGTAGGGTTGAGGGAAAGTCGGGTCTTATTCCACAGGATAAAAGGCCAAAAAGACCACAAGTCAACAGATTTCAACAGCAGAGATTTAAGAACGCAAGAAGATACGGGCCAGGTAAAGAGTTCAAAAGAAGCTGGCAGAGTGGCCAAGCCAACCTTCAAAGACAAGACAGAAAAGCACCTGTCATGTCACACAGTACTGAGCAGTGTGTAGATAGGAAATCAG